>NC_079312.1:165519538-165845447 GCF_029931775.1 Euleptes europaea
TTCCGCCCGCAATTTAAACCCATTATTGTGAGATGGGCTGTAATTCCCGGGGATCCCCAGGTCCCACCTGGAGGCTGGCATCTCTATCGGAGAACTTCAGGCCCCAACTGGAGGCTAGGGTTGCCAAGTCCCTCTTCGGCACCAGTGGGAGTTTTTGGGAGGGGAGCCTGAGCAGGGCGAGGTTTGGGGAGGGGAGGGACTTCAATGCCATAGAGTCCAATTGCCAAAGTGGCGATTTTCTCCAGGTGACCTGATCTCTATCGGCTGGAGAACAGTTGTAATAGCAGGAGATCTCCAGCTAGTACCCTTCTGGCAACCCTTCTGGAGGCTGGTAACCCGAGGACCAGTTCAAAAGTTGGCAACCATCAGCTCTGATTTCGCCAACCTGGGAGTGATGAATTCAGGTCACTCCGGATTTACACATAAACTCTCTTTTTTTAAAGTGAAAGATCTATTATTCTGCCAGGCAACCAGGTATCAGGATGAGGCCCATGTAAATACGCCCCCCCCCCATTCACTGATCCACTCCTGAAAGGCAGTGCCCTCTAGTGGAGTAAGTAAACTCTCACAGTCTTGTCCGTGTGCCACATCCATGAATGAAAGGGTTCACGCCCACTCACTGAAAGATGCACGACGGAGCTGGGAATATTTTTCTGCCGCAGTGTTGTTCCGTTGCACATTGGCCCGACGCCCAAGATTGGGCTGGTTATTTCAAATCGGCGTGTGACATTCTTCCCGGCTGCCCAGACTCCACGAACCATCTGGAATTCAACAACAGCAGCAGTACAGAAAAAAAGGCAACATATTTTATTCTCAATGTGCTTCGCTTAAAAATAAACGTCAAGGGAAACTGTCTTTATGGACCGCTAAGGCGGATAATCTGCTCCCCTCTCAGCATGCTCGTGGCCCAAATCTCCTGTGCCTTTGCGGCTTGCATTCTCTAAACAGCTCAACAGCGCGTCAAAAATGGGGAGGGTTTCGGTCACGTACCACCATTTTTGAAGTGGTTTTGAACAGGTCTATCGCCTTCTCCTATACATAAAGAAGATTTTTGTATTGTTGTTGTGTCAGGAGTACTGAGACAACGGGCAAGTTTATTCAACCTGTTTTGTAAAAGCCATTTCCCTTGAAAAATATGCATTACGTGAAATTCACCAGGAGTAAACGATACTGCCAGGAATAAAAGATACAGCTGCTGCTCTTGTTTTCCTGCATTTTTTGTATGTCTTTCTTGTTTCTACACCAGTGGTTCCCAACCTTTTTTTGACCAGGGACCACTAGGACTTTTTTGTTCGGTGCAGGGACCCCAAGGTTCAAAATAAAAATTCAGAGAATTTGAAAATAAACTTTAATCATAACTGTTAGTTAAACATTAAACTTAGAATAACATTTGAATATATATTTTTATAATAGAGAACTTTTAATTGAAAATGTTAATTTATTATGGGTTTATAACTTTGTTTCCTGGACCTTAATTTAGTTCTCGCGGACCCCTGGGGGTCCACGGACCCCTGGTTGGGAACCAGTGTTCTAGACAGTCCAAATGCCCACTCTTTTTCTAAGATGGTATACGGTTCCTGCTCTTCTAGGCTCTGAGTACCGGTTTCCCTCCTTTAACTCTCTTTCCATCCCCTCCATGCTTCCAGGCTGTTTCAATCCTTCCCTCAGGGTCTCCCCTCCACCTTAGTTTCTCTGCCTTTATCAGACCCTCCGCCAGATGTTAGACTAATACCCATCTTCGGCAATGCTATAAGGCCTCTTAACCTTGTCGTGAACACATGAAGCTGCCTAATATTGAATCAGACCCTTGGTCCATCAGTGTCAGCATTGTTTACTCAGACGGGCAGCAGCTCTCCAGGGTCTCAGGTAGAGGACTTTCGCATCACCCCCAACTCGATCCTTTTAGCTGGAGATGCCAGGGATTGAAGTCGTTCTACCACTGAGCCATGGCTGCTCCAAGAGTTTAGGGCCCCAGCATGTCATAATTTAGCTGTGCTCCCCAGCATTTATATCTTTCCTGTCCTGTACTATGTGAGCCAAACGGACCTGACATTTTCCCTTCAAGGGCAGCAGCCCTGTTGAACACATGAAGCTGCCTTATACTGAATCAGACCCTTGGTCCATCAAAGTCAGTATTGTCTACTCAGACTGGCAGCGGCTCTCCAGGGTCTCAGGAAGAGGTCTTTCCCATCACCTATTTGCCTAATCCCTTTAACTGGAGATGCTGGGATTGAACCTGGGACCTTCTGCATGCCAAGCAGATGCTCTACCACTGAGCCACAGTCCCTCCCGCAGTCAGCTTTCTTTGCAAGACTGGTTCTTGGGCCAGGCCACCCAAAGCAACTACTTGGGGTAGCACAAGGAGGAAGGGGTTCAGCTGGCTCCCAGCCATCAAGCACAGAAGGTGTGACTGGCATCACCTTCTGGGCCAATGCTGCTATCTGGTTTCAAGTAGGGATGCTCCTTACTAGCTCAGAATGGGTGGGTTCCAGCCTATCCCACCTGGTCCCTGCCACTGTTGAAATGAGCAGCGGTGGGAAACAGAGGGGGGAATGCCATTGTGCTACACCTTGGTTTATTTCTGGAATAACAAAAATGCCATTGCTGCATCATGGTGATGTTCTAGGAATCCCCTGGATCTCTGTGGTCAAACCATAGAGATCCTTGGGGATTCCTAGAACATCACTGCAACACAGTGACATCACTCCCCTTTTGGGGGGCCAGGAATGATATCAAGGCATTATGCGATACCACTTCTGCTCTCTCTGCCACCGGAGCCTCCTGCTGCCAGACTACCAAAGCCTAGCAACCCTTGTTTCAAGTCAATCCCTTGAGGCTGGCCATAGCATGAGCCCCAGGTGGGGATGGGTATACTTTGTTTGGGATGACAAAATACGATGAACCAGCTTGGTTTTTATGCCAAATTTGTCCTCCCACTTAGTTACCAGAATGACTAATATGGTTGCTAACTCCAGTTTAGGGAATTCCTGAAGATTTGGGGGTGGTCCCTGAAGAGGGTGGAGCTTGTTGAGGAGAGAGAGAGTTCAGTGGGGATGTAATGTCACTTCCATTTTTCCTGTACTCTATGGTGCACCATAGAGTCCACCCTGTAAAGCTGCCATCTCCCCCAGGGGAACTGATCATCTGGAGATCAGTTGTAATTGCAGGAGAACTCCAGGCCCACCCCTCACTTGAAATTATCCATGATACCACCAACTTTAGCATATCATATAAGCAATCACTTTGGACTTTCCATCCATTGGTCAAATTGGGGTTACAAAATGTGTGCCCTCCACACACACACACATACACACACATGCACACACACACACACACACACACATATATGAAGTGCTGTGAACAAGAGAGGAGAGATAATGGGTTGCATCATCCAGCCAGATTTTCGGCTGCTGGAAAAGGGAGGAAAAAGTCTTCTCTGACTACCAAAAAGACTATGCTGAGATTTATGGGACGGGCATAGACAAAAGCCATGCGCGATGGGAGAACTGTAGTAAGGAGGGGGTGAGAGCTGTGGAGCTGACTCGAGAGGGAAATTAGTCGAGGATCCACATATTGATGGAAATTGCCTTATTCTCATTCATTGCCTGGATTGTCCTTTGTACACATGCAAAATCCAAGGAGTTCACAATCACAATAGTGCAATATCCAGTGACATATGTGGAATCGTCAGAGGAGCACATGAGCAAGGACAACAGTTGCTCTAGGAGAAAAAATCTGACTGATTCCAGCCCTTTCCTCACACATTAATATACCATAGAATCACAGAATCATAGAGTTGGAAGGGGCCATACAGGCCATCTAGTCCAACCCCCTGCTTAATGCAGGATCAGCCTAGAGCCATGTTGGCGAACCTATGGCACGCGTGCCACTTCCGGCACGCGTAGCCCTCTCTGCCGGCATGGCAGATCCTCCAAGCCGCTGGCCTTTCCGGCTCTGCCCCTCCCCGGATGGGGGAGGCTGTAGCCCAGGGGTGGGGAACCTCCGACATCACTGGCGATGGCCCCCGGACTCTCCCACAGAAGCAGCCGCCATTGCCGCCACTGGAGGGAGAGTGCGCGGCCGGCCAGGCGGGTGGGAGAGCGGGGAACAGAAGCCGGGCGCCCACACTCGGCATGGCTGGCTGCTTCTCCGGCGCCCTCTGGGCCTGTGCGGGCAGAGGGGCGTGGCTGGCCGGTGGGCGCGAAGGAGGCGCCCTCTGCCCCACTTCGCTCGCCTCTCCCCGCATCCCCCCCTTGGAGATCCCCTCCAGGTGGGGGGCTTAGGGGCCTGGGCAGGCAGGCAGAGAGGGGCACTGAGCTAGGCTAGGCTGGGCTCCCTCCCTCCTTCTTTCCCTCTGCGCCAGACGGGCATCCTTTCCGCCAGAGCTCCACTCTGAAAGGGGTGGGTGGAGGCGGTGGAGGCAAGGCCCAGCTGGGCGGGGGATCCTCCTCCTGCTGCTGCTCACCCCGGGCACGTGGGAGGCGGCCGGGGGGGTCCAGCCCCGTGCACAGGCGAAGGGCGCAGTGGCAGGGCTGGTGGCTGGCAAGCCGTGGGGTGGGAAGTCAGGCGGAGGCTCTGGGGCGCCTCCGGGGCAGGACACCGAGCCTCCGCGGGAAGGGAAGGGTCTCCTGGCACCCGTGTGCTGCGGGCTGTTCTGCGCGTGCGCGCCCCTTCTCTGCTGCGGGCTGAGGGAGGAGGGTGTGTGTGTGTGTGTGTGTGTGAGAGAGAGAGAGAGAGAGAGAAGCGGGAAGGCTTTCCTGTCTCTGGTCATTCATGCATGGGATGTTTTGCCTTGGATTTGCCACTCTGTAGATGCACATTTTCCCCCTCCAAATTCTCAAAACTCATCAGTAAGTCCCCATGCAGAGTTTTGAGACTCCGGATGGGGAAAATTTGCATCTGGAGAGGCAAAACCTCCCATGCATAAATGGCCTCTTTCTTTCTCTGTCTCCCTCTGTCCTTTTCTTTCCCTACTTTTCTTTCTCTTTCTCGCTCCATTTCTTTCTCCCTTTCTCTCTCTTTTTCTTTCTTTCACTCCCTCCCTTCCTTCCCTTTTCCCCTCCCTTCCCTTCTTTCCTTCCTTCCTTCCTTCCTTCTTTCCCTCCAGCGGCTTCTCCGGCGCCCTCTGGGTCTGTGCGGGCGGAGGGGCGTGCAGTCCTATTCCACCTTTGAAGTGCCCACAAGCCATCCTCCAAACACCTTTCCATTTGTCTTGATATGTAGAGAGAAAACACTAGTTGCCAGTCTCCAGGTACTAGCTGGAGATCTCCTGCTATTACAAGTGATCTCCAACCAATAGAGATCAGTTCCCCTGGAAAAAATTGCCACTTTGGCAGTTGGACTCTATGGCACTGAAGTCCTTCCCTAAACCCCGCCCTCCTCAGGCACCACCCCAAATACCTCCCACTCATGGCGAAGAGGAACTTGGCAACCCTAGCCTCTCCCTCTGGGCCCCCTCTGGGGGTGGTATTCAGGTTAAATTGCCGCATTGGCACGCGGCGATAAATAAGTGGGTTTTTGGTTGCAGTTTGGGCACTCGGTCTCTAAAAGGTTTGCCATCACTGGCCTAGAGCATCCCTGACAAGTGCTTGTCCAGCCTCTGCTTAAAGACTGCCAGTGAGGGGGAGCTCACCACCTCCTTAGGTAGCTAATTCCTGTGTCAAACAACTCTTACTGTAAAAAAAAAAAAAAAAAGTCCTAATATCCAGCCGGTACCTTTCCTCCCACAATTTAAACCCATTACTGCGAGTCCTGTCCAGAATCAGCAAGACTTCCTAAGTGGGAGCTACACTTCATAACTACCCCACAACTCATTTTCTGTCCGTCTGTTCTCCTCCTGCCACGCTGAAGGTTACAAACTCTCCAAGTTAGAACTCTGGACACAAAGAATTAATCATGGCACAAGCCACCCTTCACTTTGTGGGCGATCAGCTAGCATGATAGCACTCACCTAGCGCTGGAAAACAGCAAACCGCCAGGAAATGTTACAACAAGATAAGGCCAATTAGACACACCATTTCAGTCCCATCCTTGACTCCCACAACACACCATTAGCACAAGGAAAGCTGTTTTCATGGCAACTAATAGGCAACACCAGCTGTTTCCTTTTCCAGGTTTTGTTTCCTCAATAGTCTTCATTGTGGTATGCGTTATAAAAAAAAATGAGCAATCTTGGAGGGATTTGCCTTACAGATATTCTGGGTTCCTTTAGAAATCTTAACGTTTAATATTGTTGTCGTGTTATATGATAAAGAACTATAATCCAGCTAGGGTTGCTAACAGGCCTGAAGAAAAAACGTCTTGTCCCTTTTAATAGAAGAGAACTGGTATGTTATTTACCTGGAGATGTTATTTACCTTCATACCATTGAAAAGGTTGATGTGCCCGTGTCCACACAATAAGCCCCTATTAAAGGGGCAAGGTACTTTTCTCCAGGCCTGATGGCAACCATAAATCCAACAGAACATATTATCCAGAGCTATTAAGGCAATATATTTTCATTTTTCACAAACACATTTTGAATTTTCCAGTTGAGGGCAGCAGGAAAAGTGGAAGACCCAACAAGAGATGGATTGACTCTACAAAGGAAGCCACGGCCCTCAATTTGCAAGACCTGACCAAGGCTGTCAAAGATAGGACATTTTGGAAGACATTGATTCATAGGGTCGCCATGAGTCGGAAGTGACTTGATGGTACTTAACACACACACACACCTCCAGTTTAACCTAGTTCTGCCAGCTATCCCTGTCAGCAAAATTTATTCTGCCTTGTTTGGATGATCTTCTTTGGCCATGGAGCGCCATGTTGTACTTCTTCTCACTCTCTTGCTTCTGGAAGAGGTGCTGCCTACCTCTTTCTTACGCAGGTATTAAAGCCAGTAAGAACCAATGAATTTAGTATAGTGGTCGAAGTCTGTGGAGGCTAGGATTGCCAACCTACAGGTAGCACCCCGAGATCTCTCGCTCTTACAATTGATCTTCAGATGACCAAGCTCAGTTCCCCTGGAGAAAATGGCTGCTTTGGAAGGTGGACTCTATGGCATATACACTGCTGAGGCCCCTCCCCTCCCCAAACCCCGCCCTCCCCAGGCTCCACCCCCAAAATATCCAGGTATTTCCCAATCCAGAGCTGGCAACCCTAGTGGAGACCTGAGTTCAAATGCTCACTGAGCCATGAAGTTGAACTGCAAAAAAGATGCCTAGAATGATCCTTATTTTAATATCAAAGCTGGGACTGCATAGGAACTAGTGGATTGGGGCAATGCATTGTTAGAATGCTATAGCTGTATATTTTTTCCTTTTTTTAAGGCCAAAAAGCTCTCTGGTGGCAGAAGTGAAATGTGGCTGAGGGTGCTGAGGCAAAGAAAGTATAGGGAAAATGGGAAAACTGCTCTGTACATATTCCATCGCTGCTGTGAATAGCTCTACATTTGCAGTGGCTATGAATGCTACATGGAGAATCATCACCAGTCACTTACTCCCAGAACAACCTTCCTCGTGGGACTGTGGTGAGGATAAAATGGGGAAGGGGAGACCCATGCATGCCATCCAGAGCTCCTTGGAGGAAGGTTGACTTAAATAATGGGATAGATGAAAAGAGGCTACAGATATTTACCAAAGAGGATCTGGTTATGATCACCTTCTGATATTAAAGGTAACACTATATATTTTCAAGCCCCGGAACATAAGGTTCTGGATACTGGTCATCTAGGAGAGTGTGCAAATGTTTCCTGTATACAACTATGCCATCTCTGGTCCATCTAGAGTAATCCCAGACACGTAACCCTGTCCGGCTTGCAATTGTAATGGTTGCCTCGACAATCATTCATAGGGGTCTATCCTAAACAAGTCTTTTCCAAAGTAAGTCTAGGGTTGCCAGGTCTCCCACCAGCGGCAGCCCTCAACTCACGCCGCTGCTTGGTAGGGAGGCAGGGAGGAAAAAAAGGAAAAAATCATTGTCACATAAACAGCATGATGTCATTTCTGGTTAAGGGTTGCCAGACCCCCTCCAGTAGCGAGGGATCCCCGGCTTTGGAACTCCTCCCCTCAGGTGCTGTTCAGCAGGGGAATGTGAGTGAATTGTAACTTGGCATAAGTGGAGCCATCTTTGCTACCTGCTAGGTTTCTCTGGCTGAAAACGAACCTTTGTACTCTGACACGTTTTCTTGCTGGCTTTGCTATTCTAAAAAGACTATTGTCAGAGAAAAGAAGGCCTCCGTTCTTGGGTGATGATAAGATGGGACAGAGTAGAATTTTGACTCACCCTCCTTGTAACTTCAAGCAGCTAGATATAATTTTAAGCTACATGAATAGGGTTGCCTCTTCGCCACCAGCGGGAGGCTTTTGGGGCAGAGCCTGAGGTGGGAGGGGTTTGGGAAGGGACTTCGGTGCCATAGAGTCCAATGGCCCAAGCAGCCATTTTCTCCAGGTGAACTGATCTCTATCGGCTGGAGATCAGTCGTAATAGCAGGACATCTTCTGCTATTACCTGGAGGTTTAAGTAACAACGGCACAAGGCTCAATATCTGTGTATCTATTTATATTGCGTAAATTCAGTATGCAAAAGTGTGCAACAAAACATATATAGTCTTATACATTCAGACAACTAAGAGAAGTAAATAAATCAAAATGCACAATAACAAGGTAGTCTTATAAATTCAGACAGCCACGGAAAGTAAGTAATGTTCTTTCCTTATTTTTCTTTGCAGGAAGGTAACGCCGGGTAGAATTCACCAGCAGGCACAATTCCATGAGTGTCCCAAATTAGTGCAAGAATCCAAAATGAGCAGAACCAAAGTCCAAAATTAAAGGAACCAAAACGACACCTCCAGATCAGTGCACGTTTCGCAATAAACTTGCTTCATCATATTGTCGAGGGCTTTCACAGTCAAAGTTCATTGGTTCTTGTAGGTTATCCGGGCTGTGTGACCGTGGTCTTGGTATTTTCTTTCCTGACGTTTCGCCCGGAGCTGTGGCAGGCATCTTCAGAGGAGTAACACTGAAGGACAGTGTCTCTCAGTGTCAAGGGTGTAGGAAGAGTAATATATAGTCAGACAATAGCCATGCAATTAGCTTTGGATTTCACACATTAACAGATCACTTCAGGATACAATGGTTCCATATTAACATACCACACCCTCATTAGCACATTATCTGGATACTTACAGGACAATGATTAGCACATTACCTTTGATACTTTTTGCAGGACAATGATTCAGCTCAAACCCAACCCCTTTCTGACTATATATTACTCTTCCTACACACTTGACACTGAGAGATACTGTCCTTCAGTGTTACTCCTCTGAAGATGCCTGCCACAGCTGCTGGCGAACCGTCAGGAAAGAAAATACCAAGACCACGGTCACACAGCCCGGATAACCTACAAGAACCATTGCTTCATCAGTTGATTGTTTCTGTCTTTTGGAAGCATATAGCATTTAGCTAATCGGGTACATGGACCTCCTCCACAGACCAGCAGAGCCTCTAGGTGCTTTTCTCTCTGAGTGCTGGTCAGAGGCTCTGCTGGTCTGTGGAGGAGCTCATTAGAACTTGCCTGTCTTTAAGTAACTTAGACTAGGTAAACTTCTCAGCTCGAGCTTTCAATAAAGGATTACTTTAACAGCTCTATTTTGTTTGGAGTGCACGATTGGGCTACCCTTGTTGGAACCTGCAATAAATTCCCCGACAGGAATTTACCAACAGCAAACTTAGGTCTCGTCCTCTGCCATCAACAACGTAGTGATGTCACTTCTGGAAGTGGCATCATCACATCACCGACAACTGCAGGGATGCTCTGATATTTGGGCATAGAGTTTTTGCCCAAATACCAGAGGGTACTCACATCGCTGGTGACACGATGACATTGCCGCATTACTGACGACAGAGGCCTAGGCCTCAGTTTGCTGCTGGTAAATTCCCCCCCCCACTCGTCAACCCCCCCATCAGTTGCCAGGAGGTACCGGGGCAAACCTGGAGGTGATGCCACGCCATCAGTATTATACTATAGAATGTCTCTTCCAGGGTTGCCCTGGAAATAGGATTGCCAGGTCCCCCCTCTCCACTGGCGGGAGGTTTTTGGGGTGGGGCTGGGTTGGCGATCCCCCGCACGCAGCCACATGCAATGCGATTACGTCTGGGTTTACCCCCAGAAGAGCCACATCGGGATGGTGGGTTTTGGGGGTTTGACTGCTAAAGCATCCCGTCGCAATGCAGCGCTTCCGGGGGCAAACCCAGAAGGGACGTGATCGCATCGCGCATGCGATCACTGCTCCTTGCAGCTGGGTGGATTGGCGGGCAATTGCCTGCCGGAACCAGCCACCTAACAACCTAAAAAGGGGTGGAACTCCAGCTGCTTAATATATGATAGCAACAAAAAGCAAAGCAACTCAGGCAATTGCAACTGTCACTAGGACTTTCAAAAAGAGAAATTCATTAAGCACTTACAATGTTTCCACAAATATAAATATACCAACAAAGGTCACATGTGACACACAAGTATAAATATCTCCATATGCAACCACTTAGGGCATGTTCACACAGAAAAGAACCTGTTCCATGTGGTGAAAGGTAAGTATCCAGTTATTTAACACATTCTAAGTACACGTCCATGTCTAATATATTCTTCATGCTCCTTCACAGGTCTCCGGTAGAATTTATCCCGTTTCAAGAATTTGTCTTCATCAGAAGATTCCCATGGACATTGTACCAAACTAAACTTGATTAACTGAGCACTGCTCCTTCGTGGCACTGCCATGGAAAACGATGCTTCCTAATAGTGATGCATATGGACCAGCCACCTGGCAAACCTACCTGGAAATGATGTCACATCATCAATGCAATAGTGCCCCCCGCCTCCCCCGGTCTCCTGTTGGCAACTCTAAATTTGTCTCCTGTTATTCAATGGGGCTTACTCCCAGGAAAGCATCCTTAGGATTTCAGCCATAAGGTGGCCTCAAAGTTCAATGTTTTCAAAGAGATTGGGGGGGGGGTCCTAATTTTGCTCAAATTGGCCTCCGTGAGAGTAGTGGCGACAGAATGGTGTCCTAAGTCCTTAACAAAACTAGACAGGGATCAGAGGGCAGCAGCGGAGGTGATAAAGGGTTTGGGGGACGCAAAGTCTAGGAGGGGGAAAGGTGGCAGGGCCTAGGCATGTTTACTCCCAGTAAGGAAAGATTTAGAAGAGGCAGGCTACATTAAAAGGATGCTATTAAAAACAGGGCTATCGAGGGCCGAGAAGACGCCGGGTTAGGGAGTTTTGTAAACAGGCTGGATAAACATCTGTCAAGGGTTATTTATGTGCCCGGTAATCCTACCTCAGGATAAGGGGAGGGACCCTCCAGAAGATCACATAAAGGGTGAATGAATATTGTTATAGATAATATTGTCTCAGACCCTCCAAACATGTTTCAGATAAAAACAGAAGACTACTCAAAATACTCTCATTTTCATAACTAGGATAGAGGCCTGGTGCCTTCCCTGATATTTTACATTACTGAAAGCTCTGTTCTCTGCTGTATGATCAATCCAGATGGGTTGCTGCGTTAGTCTGTAGCAGAAAAAACTATAGCATCTTAAAGATTACCAACTTTTATTCCAGCATAACCTTTGTTGACTCCCCAACAAGCACTCGGCCATCCAATTAAAAACCAAGTTGAATTTTTTTCCCCACAGGGGATTAAAGATGAACTAGAAAACGTATAAATATGTTGCAACATATGATCAACATTTTAAAACATACCTTAGCAGCTGAAGTATGTGAAACGCCAGCCTCTGTGTTGTGCGGTGCCTTAGTGATCATTTGCATGCATTTACATGTTTATGAGCTGGAGACAAGATGCTTCCTCCACCACGCCACTCGCTTAGGGGTTTTAGTTCTAAGCTCATTTCCATATGAATTATCTATGCTGGGTTTAAGGAAACCATAGGGTTGCCAGGCTGCAGCCTGGAACCCCAGGAGCATGGGGGGTGGGCAGGGACAGGTGTACCACGATGTCACTTCCAACTAGGATTGCCAACCTCCAGGTGGTAGGAAAAAAAGACACCACTGTACATTTTTGTCGCCCCTGTACTGATTTCCTAACCTCCAGGTGGTGGCTGGAGATCTCCCGCTATTGCAACTGATCTCCAGCCGATAGAGATCAGTTCCCCTGGAGAAAATGGCCGCTTTGGCAATTGGACTCTATGGGATTGAAGTCTCTCCCCTTTCCAAACCCTGCCCTACTCAGGCTCCACCCACAAAATCTCCAGGTATTTCCCAACCCAAAGCTGGCAACCCGACTTCCAACGAAAACCAGAAGGAAGCACACACCTACCAGCATCTTCTTCCAAAATAGTCTGCAGACATTCTAACCTCTGTGTCCGGGTTATCAAGATGAGCTTGCCTTCCTTCCCAACAACATGAAGTGTCCCATGGCTTCCTTTTCCAAGATTCAGCTCTGAAGTCAAGCCTCCAAGGCCTTTTATGCGGGGATGTTTCCCTGCAGTCACTCCCGCCAACTGCTTAGAGGCTTCCTTTTGATTATGCATGCCTTTCCGACCCGCCAGAGGTCGCCTCGCTCTCCCTAAATTCTGGCTAAAACAGCATCTGGAAAATACGGGCAAAACGCGTGGGGAGAGCGAGGCGACCTCTGATGGGCAGAAAAGGCATGCATAATCAAAAGGAAGCCCCAAAGGAGTTGGGGGTGGGGGGTGACCGCAGGGAAACATCCCTGCATAAAAGGCCCAAGTCAGAAGAGTAAACTTCTGGTCTGATTCTATGACTGTCAACTTTCTGTCGAGCTCTCAGATATGCTAAATGAGCAAGACAAAATAAAAACATGGAACGAGATTAAGGAGAGCAGAAACATCAGTGGGTTGACCTACAATCAAACGATTATGAAAATGCGACAAGATTGTTTACAACAGGGCAAGATAAGAAAGAATACTGAGTTTGAAGACTTAATTAGAAAAGATACGGATCATATTGTCGAAGGCTTTCACGGTCAGAGTTCATTGGTTCTTGTAGGTTATCCGGGCTGTGTAACCGTGGTCTTGGTATTTTCTTTCCTGACGTTTCGCCAGCAGCTGTGGCAGGCATCTTCAGAGGAGTAACACTGAAGGACAGTGTCTTTGAACGGGCCCCTCTGGCTGTCCCTTTAATATTGGTTAGATTTGCAAGCAATTATCGGGTGATCTTATTGATGATCTGTATTTTGGTCACGTCATGAGACGACAAGAGTCACTGGAAAAGACAGTCATGCTAGGAAATGTTGAGGGCAGCAGGAAAACAGGAAGACCCAACAAGAGATGGATGGACTCAATAAAGGAAGCCACAGCCTTCAGTTTGCAAGATCTGAGCAAGGCTGTCAAAGACAGGACATTTTGGAGGATTTTCATTCATAGGGTCGCCATGAGTCGGAAGCGACTTGACGGCACTTAACACACACACACACTTATTGAACTTCATGCCGTGGAAATTCCACCTGCCCATTTCTACCCGTTAAACTTCTGTGAAAGGGACAGGAGTTTGATTTTTCAGTGTAGAATAGAAAACTGGGAGGGGGGTTTGAAGAGATATGTTTTAGAATCATAGAGTTGGAAGGGACCACCAGGGTCATCTAGTCCAACCCCCTGCACAATGCAGGAAATTCACAACTACCTCCCCACCCACACCCCCAGTGACCCTTACTCCATGCCCAGAAGATGGCCAAGATGCCCTCCCTCTCATCATCTGCTTAAAGTCATAGAATCAGCACTGCTGACAGATGGCCATCTAACCTCTTCTTTAAAACCTCCAGGGAAGGATAGCTCACCACCTCCCGAGGAAGCCTGTTCCACTGAGGAACTGCTCTGTTAGAAACTGTTTAATTTGTTCCCTATTTGCCAGCTCTCCATTCCAAACGCGCCCCCCCCCCATTCCAAATGTACATTTGCTCTCACAGTAGACATAAGGAGTATTGGAACTATACTTTCTGAGCAACAGTAATGCTGCTGTAATTCTCCCATGATCCTGATCAACTAGGGATGCCAGCCTCCAGGTGGGACCTGGGGATCTCCCGGAATTACAGCTCATCTCCAGACTACAGAGATCAGTTCCCCTGGAGAAAATGGATGCTTTGGAGGGTGGACTCAGTGGCATTGTACCCCACTGAGGTCCCTGTACTCCCCAGGCTCTACCCGGCCATCCTACACCCCCCCCAACCCCTGCCAGTGGCCAGGGGAGACCTGGCAACCCTACTGCCAGCTGTAGTGGAGCCTGCCTCAGAGAATCTGGCTCCCTCCGTGAGGATGGCATTATTAGCCATTATCAGCAGAGATAATGAAGAATCAGCACAGCATGAGGCTTCCCTGCTCGGAGAAGCGGAAAGCGGTGAGTGCATCTAATGTGGGGAATTTACAGTTCGGCTCCTCTCGTAGCAGACAGTTGGGAAATGACTGCCGTGAGATCTGGACCTGTGGGTCAAAATCCCCAGCAGGGAGCCAGCGGGGTATCGAGGCCGTTGCAGAGGGAGGGTCAAAAATGCCTGGATTCTTGGAGCGATCCGCGGCTGAAGCAAGAGAAGAAGCTCAAAATCTCTTCCTCTTCCCCACACGTAAGCACCATCACACACACCCCGCCGTCCATCCTGAGCAGGGACTCTGAAAGACTCAGCCAGAAGAAGGAGGTGTTCAGATCCTCAGGCTAGGCTGAGAGAGTGTGACTGGCCCAAAGTTACCCAGAATGCTTCCAGGGCAGAGTGGGAATTTCATCTCCCAGATCCTACTCTAACCACTACAACACATTAGCTCTACAACGATTATCATTAATTTAGAGCTCATCCAGGTTACTGTTGCCATCTCCAGATTGCACAAATTCCTGGAGACTTGGGAGGTGCAGCCCATGGAAGGTGGGATTTGGGGAGAGGAAGGGCCTCAGTGGGGTATAATGCCATACAGTCCAGCCTCCAAAGTAGCCATTTCCCCAGGGGAACCGATCTCTGTCATAGGGGAACCGATCTCTGTCATCTGGAGATCCGTTGTAATTCCAGGATATCTTCGGGCCCAACCTGAAGGCTGACAACCCTACCAAGCAGCCAAAAAGATAATCAAGACTACTGGTAAGTCTTTGTATTCTTCCTATTTCTACTGTGGTTATTTGGACGTCTTTTAAGTTGGCAGGGATGTTTTCACATGTGTCGAGACTCATAATTTGGCCTTTATTCCTTGTCTTTTTTTAATCAATGAGGTTCGTGTCTGGTTTATTTATTTATTTGAACTACTGCCTCCCCCGTCCCGAAGGCTGCAGATGTGTAACACTGAGTTCATTGTAACCCTCAACTAAACCTGCTTATTACTTTTATTTATTTCGTTCATTTACGTTATGTGTCGTTATATAATTATTTTTTTGCCGCCAAGTCACAGCTAATTTACGGCGACCCCGTAGGGTTTTCAAGGCAGGAGACCTTCGGATGTGGTTTGCCATTGCCTGCCTCCCCCTCGTGACTGGTATTCCTAGGAGGTCTCCCATTCAAATTTTTGCCAGGGTCGACCCTGCTTAGCTTCTGAGATCGGACGAGATCAGGCGAGCCTGGGCCATCCAGGTCAGGGCATAGTTATATAATACAAAGCATTATTACAGTGTTTTGTTTTGTATACACATTTAAACGTTCATGCCAATAAAATGTGAAGATAATATTTTCTATGCCCTAGCTGGGCATCAGCTATTATAACTGATCTCCAGCCGATAGAGATCAGTTCACCTGGAGAAAATGGCCGCTTTGGCAATTGGACTCTATGGCATTGAAATCCCTCCCCTCTCCAAACCCTCCCACCCTCCTCAGGATTGCCCCCCAAAATCCCCAGGTATTTCCCAACCCAGATCTGGCAACCCTGCGTATTGGTTCACACTGCAAAGAAGCAAGGCTGGACATAGGGTTGCCAGGTCCCTCTTTGCCACCGGCGGGAGGTTTTTGGGGCGAAGCCTGAGGAGGGCGGGATTTGGGTGAGGGGAGGAACTTCAATGCCATAGAGTCCAATTGCCAAAGCGGCCATTTTTTCCAAGTGAACTGATCTCTGTCGGCTGGAGGTCAGTTGTAATAGTAGGAGATCCGCAGCTACTACCTGGAGGTTGGCAACCCTAGCTGGACATCAACAGACCCTTGGATGTCCAACAGGTGTGCAGCGGCAGATGGGAAAGGACTAGGGTTGCCAGCTCTGGGTTGGGAAATTCCTGAAGATTTGGGGGTGAAGCCTGAGGAGGGTGAGGTTTGGAGAGGGAAGGGACTTCAATGACGTATACTCCCATAGAGTTCACCTTCCGAAGTGCCCATTTTCTCCAGGTGAACTGATCTGTCGCCTGGAGATCAGTTGTAATAGCGGGAGATCCCCAGCCACTACCTGATTTATGTTACTATTTAGCCATAGTGACTGCATACGGTTGACTAACTAATTAATTTGCGGTCCAAGTTTACTATGATCGTGACTACCTGGAGTTTGGCAACCCTAGAAAGGACCCAGGAAGGTAGTCAGGTTTGCCGTCTGGTCTAAGTCAACAGGAGACCTGGGACGGGTGCAAAGTTTGGGGGAAAGTAACACCACAGCCTTGCCCTTTAGCACGACAGGAATGACAATAAAATCCAAGGGATGCCTCCTTCCCCTCCCGCCGTCTCGCTGGCGATTTATGGCGGTCCAAACGCAGACAGACAGACAGACCAAAAGACGTGGCCGGATGGCTGGCTGGGGAAGTCGGCCGCCCCCAATTTCTCTCCGGCCAGACACCTTCCCAGTGAAGCCTCCTGCGTAAACACAGTCGCTGATCCCGTACAGATGGCTCCCGCCCGCCGACCTTTGACTTCTCCTGGATTCCCAGCGTTCATCCAGTGTGAGCTGGCCTGTTGGGGCAGAGAAGCCATCAGAGCAGAGGACGGGTCTCCTCTTCAGCACCAACTCCCAGGACATTGCTGGCAACCCAAAACATTTGGAGCTTTCCCGGCTCTCGTTCTTTCAAATAAGATGCCTCTCCGCTGTTTCTTTCTTCTTTGCGGAATGCAAAGGCTTAATCTAACACCTACAGCAATTAAACTAGAGCTAGGGAGCCTGTCCGCATCTAACACCAAAGGCTGGCTAGGCAAGGATATTGACCTGGAAAATCTGCTTTCCCCCACCATTTTTAAATTTTGGTAACATCTAGCCCGGGGCTTCGTAAACTTTTTCCACTTGCGACTCCTTTTCGCCCAAGAAATTTTTACGCGACCCCGGGTATGTGTGTGTGTAAAGGGCCGTCAAGTTGCAGCTGACTTATGGCGACCCCTTTTGGGGTTTTCATGGCAAGAGACTAACAGAGGTGGTTTGCCAGTGCCTTCCTCTGCGCAGCAATCCTGGTATTCCTTGGTGGTCTCCCATCCAAATACTAACCCGGGCCGACCCTGCTTAGCTTCTGAGATCTGACGAGATCAGGCTAGCCTGGGCCATCCAGGTCAGGTTATATAGGTATATAAAATAGGAATACAAATCAAACATTTACTGATAATAAATCATAAATAAATTTAGAAACCTTGTGTGTGTGTGTGTGTTAAGTGCTGTCAAGTTGCTTCCGACTCATGGTGACCCTATGAATCAAAGTTCTCCAAAATCTCCTATCTTTGACAGCCTTGGTCAGGTCTTGCAAATTGAGGGCCGTGGCTTCCTTTATGGAGTCCATCCATCTCTTGTTGGGTCTTCCTCTTTTCCTGCTGCCCTCAACTTTTCCTAGCATGACTGTCTTTTCTAGTGGCTCTTGCCTTCTCATAATGTGATCTTTTAATGTTGCCCAAGCCCACTGGTGGGTGGGATTGCCAGATCCAGGTTGGGAAACATGCATAAATCACTTAATATCAGGAAAAGATTCATCTGGTTCCATTTCAAGAAACAGAAGCAGGGCCAGTCTGAAGTGACAACCCCAAGAGAGCTAGGATGCTGAGCTTCTGGTTACTGACAGAATCAACCCATCTAGTCTGTATGGGTTCTTTGCTTTGGTAGAACCGCTGGTGTTCATTGTCATGAACAAAACATTTCTATCCCATTCCCCCCAAAAGTTAAACATGGACTCCCACAAGCACCATAACCAGAATGAGTAAAACCATCTCTACTGGTGAGGTGGATTACAATTCAGACCACTAGGGTTGCCAGCTCCATGTTGGGAAATGCCTGGAGATTTTGGGGGCGGAGCCTGAGGAGGGCATGGTTTGGGGAAGGGAGGGACTTCAAAGCCAGAGAGTCCAATTGCCAAAGTGGCCATTTTCTCCAGGGGAACTCATCTCTATTGGCTGGAGATCAGTCGTAATAGCGGGAGATCTCCAGCTAGTGCCTGGAGGTTATCCAAAGAAAAACAGCTTGTGGCAATTCATATGGAAACTTCAGCACATGCAGAGACATGCCCCCGTGTTCATGCACGATGGGAAGGACCAAATGAAGTGTAAAAAAAGATAATTTGTGGGTTTCTTTGTGAACCAAGATTACAAATGAGGGCCCAACCAGACTACAGAGAGCCAGCGTGGTGTAGTGGTTAAGTGGTTTAATTTCAACCCGTCGGTTCTGGTCCGACCTTCTGGAGCAACAGAAAACAATTCGGCACCATCCTCTCTATGACAGCCCTTCAAGTATACGAAGATGGTTATCGTATCCCCTCTCAGTCTTCTCCTCTTCAGGCTAAACCTACCCAGCTCCTTCAACCTTTCCTCATAGGACTTGGTCTCCAGGCCTAGGTTTCCCCTGATCCTAGTCCAACACCTTAACCACAGCACCACGCTGGCTCTCGGTAGAGGGTTAGGGACCGCCAAAGTGACTGAGCAGGAGAGTGGCACAGCTGGGCTAAGGGTGGAGTCCCATTCTTGAAGAATCTCAGAGGGGCCTCCATAATTCTGCCAGCCGGAGGAAGAGCCTTGATTTATGGTTGGAGGGAATTAGGGAAGCCCTGGGAGAGAGGCCAAGCAGTGCACACAGACAGGGCTGGGCAGCAGGAACTGGCAATGGTGGGGAGGGAGAGATGCTGATGGAATGTGCCAAGATCATCGAGGACAGACAGGTTGGCTTCCTTTCCCAAGATAAATACCTCCCATCACAGGGTTAGTGGGAGGACAAGGCTCTCCCTGTTTTCCCCTGGAGCCACTCGGCTGGGCTGGGCACAGCGAAATGAGCCTCCTTTGACCTCTTCAGCAAGGACCGGCAGAAGGTCCACTGAGATCCACAAGAACACTGTGAGGTAGGCTAGGCTGGGAGTGTGTGGTTGGTAGGGTTGCTCATTAATGGACCAGGAAGTGCTGTGGATGCCAGATATTACTAGGGTTGCCAGCCAGTGGCGGACCTACACTTTTGGGGCCCTGAAGCTTGAACTGTTATGGGGGCTCCTTCGCAACCAGCAACAACAGGGCATCATCCAACAAGGTCCAAAGGGCCTTGCTGCCCTTGCAAGGACCTTGAGGCCGAAATGGTGGAGAACAGGGTGGTGGGGTGGAGTCCTTGAAAATGAAATAATGAAATAAAATGAATGAAATAAAACCACAGAACTATTAAGCCGTGCACCAACAAAGGATTTGAGGATCCCGCTGCCAAAATGCAGCCTGTAAATAGATTCTGGCGAGCTCAGGGAGCCCTTACAGCTGGGGGTTCGAGTGCTGCAAACCCCCGAGAAAATTTTGACATTTGACCAAATACATGGACATTTTCAGGCCATATGAAATGGGTATTAGAGCATATTCTAAAGTCAATATTAAGTACTTCCACCCATTGGCTTATGATTCTATCACTAAAAAAACTCCCATCGATTTTGTTGAGAAATTAACTCATTAAAAAAAGTTGCTTCCGGGGGCCCCTCCAGGATTAGGGGCCCTGAAGCTTAAGCTTCATGAGTTTCATAGTAGATCCGCCTCTGTTGCCAGCTCCAGGTTGGGAATTACCTGGAAATTAGGGGAATGGAGCCTGAGGAGGGCGGGGTTTGGAAAGGGGAGGGACTTCTATGCTATAGAGTCCAGTGGCCAAAGCGGCCATTTTCTCCAGGGGAACTGATCCCTATCAGCTGGAGATCAGGTGTAATGGCGGGAGATCTCCAGCCACCACCTGGAGGTTGGCAACCCTAGCTATGACCCTTAACAAGTTCAAGCATTCCTCTTAAGCACTAACATAACTACATCCTCATGGGAAAGAGAAGGCTTTCAAAAGGCTTTTAAAAACTGGCCTGGCCTGCCCCCGGCTGCATTTAACAGCAGTCTGATGTGCAGAAATCAGCTAGTGAAACTGTCCATAACAGGGATCAGAATCACCAGCTAAGAGGCTCAAGTGGCTCTTAAAGGCACAGCAGAGGAAACTATTTGAAAAACTAACCTCCCTGTGTGTAAAGTGCCGTTAAGTTGCAGTGGACATTTGGCAACCTCAGCAAGGGGCCTTCAAGGCAAGTGGAAAGCAAAGGTGGTTTGCCATTAGCCTTCCTCTGCAGAGTCTTCCTTGGAGGTCTCCCTTCCAAGTAGTGACTCTGCTTGGCTTCCAAGTTGGGTTGCCAACCTCCAGGTGCTAGCTGGAGAGCTCTTGCTATTGCAACTGATCTCCAGCTGATAAGAGATCAGTTCACCTGGAGAAAACAGCCGCTTTGGCAATCGGAGTCAATGACAAAGAAGTCCCTCCCCTCTCCATACCCCGCCCTCCTCAGGCTCCACCCCAAAAATCTCCAGGTATTTCCCAACCCGGAGCTGGCAACCCTCCTTCTGAGATCTGATGAGATTGGCCGATACCACACTGGCTTCCCTCCATCTGACTAGCGAAGGGGTTTCTTTAGAAAGCAAGTAGGGTTGCCAACCTCCAGGTACTAGCTGGAGATCTCCTGATATTACAACTCCTCTCCAGCTGATAGAGATCAGTTCACCTGTAGAAAATGGCCACTTTGGCAATCAATGGCAAAGAAGTCCCTCCCCTCCCCAAATTCCGCCCTCCTCAGGCTCCGCCCCAAAAACTTCCCACTGGTGGTGAAGAGAGTCCTGGGCCCTGGCAACCCTAAAAGCAAGTGAGATGGCTATATCCACTCCTCTCTCCTTCCCAGTATGACTCATCTGTGCCTTTCATATAGGGTTGATCCCCTGGAATGACAATTGATGTCCAGACTGCAGAGATCAGTTCTCCTGGAGCAAATGGCTGCTTTGGAGGGTGGACTCCACTGCATTATATCCTTGCTGTGGTCCCTCCCCTCCCAAATGCTCCCCTCCCCAGAATGCACCCCAAATCTCCAGGAATTTCCCAACCCGGAGCTGGCAACTCTACATCATGTAGTGCCTTTCCCATCACTGCACCCTCATGACAAGGCAAGCTTCACCTGTTGAATGCCTACCTTTCATGCAGCTGTTAAAACCCCTATCTGGATAAAACCTTATTCCTCAGCCCAGTAGCGAACCCACAGGCTCAGGCCTCTGACTTGCAATCGTACACCCAGACAAGGTGGACTTGCTCCCCTGAAGGTAGGGATGTGTTCTCTAAATTTTGCCCATCGTCCCCATTAAAAAACACATATACCTAATAAATATAAAAAGAATGGGATTTAGGCCTAAGTGATTGTATTGTTGTTTACCCGCCCTGAGCCCGGTGGGGAAGGCGGGATATAAATTTAAAGGATGGATGGATGGATGGATGGATGGATGGATGGATGGATGGACGGACGGACAGACAGACAGACAGACATTTTTTGGAACCTGCCATAGCCAAAGCCAGTCATTTCAAGGTGAAGCGCTTCAGTGCCCTCTAGTGCCCAGATGGGGCCATTGCACAACCTGAGCTATGAAAATTAATACAACCGTTTCCTTTTGTCAGGTATGCAAATGGTGTCTTTATGCCCAAGTCAGGGAATGCTGACGGATTCCAGATCTCGGGCTGCCATCCTGTGCGCACATAACGGGGAACAAGTCCCACTGGGCTTACATCCAAGAAAAAGGCATGTAGGATGGTGTTGCTCAGTTACTCTTGGAATCCAGCCGTGATAGAACAGTGTCTCCCACGTAGCTGCTAATTTCTCTGCATATCTAAGAGCCAGTGGCCAGCATTCTGTGTCGCTCACCTAACATCACAATTTAGCTCGATCAAAATGATAATTACTGAACAGGGCAGTGCTATGCAAATTAAAAGGCAGGGCTGATTCTCAGTCATAAAATGATGGAGGCAGCTTCTTCTGAATGGCTCTCCCACCCCCACCCCGCAAACACAAAGGCAATTCCCCCTGGGTTTTTCTGAAGCACCTCCTGCTCCAGTGAGGTGGAGGAAACCCAGGACTGATGCTGGTGAAGGGGGGAGAGAGATATGCTTTGCCGCAGAAGCAAAGGGGAGATATGATCAAGGTCTATAAAATTATGCATGGTATGGAGAGAGTGGACACGAGATTTTTTTGAGGGTGGAGCCTGAGGAGGGTGGGGTTTGGGGAGGGACTTAAATGGGGTATAATGCCATACAGTCCACCTTCCAAAGCGGCCATTTTCTCCAGGTGAACTGATCTCTGTTGCCTGGAGATCAGTTGCAATAGCAGGAGATCTCCAGCCACCACCCGGAGATTGGCAGCCCTAATGGGAGACCACCAAGGAAGTCTAAGGTTGCTACAAAGAGGCAGGCAATAGCAAAATCTACCTCTGTTCATCTCTGAGTTAAGCCTTCTTTGTGGAATGCAGAACCATAGTTGAAGAATATATTCATGTCGGATGCCCGACAGCTAGAAAGAGGCACATATTTTCTTTCAAAGGCTTTGCCTGTATATGTGTTTTTTTATATTTGTGTTCATTCGTTGTGCCTTTTTTCCCTAGAGGTTTCAATATTTCTGACTGTTAAGTTTTTCCTGTCCAGTTTGGATGGCATTTTTGGGGACTGCACATTTCACTCCAAGGATCATCCCTGCTAAACATCAGAGGAAGATGGGAGAAAGGGTCCCCGTTTTATCGGCAATTTTTAAAACTACTCATTCATCTAAAAATAAGGGCTGCTGTAGCACATAAAGAGCTGTTTGTCCAATGTTAGTCCACACATTACACAGACGTGTTCTTGAGTTTCATGCCTCCCGGGCATCTGGGCCTTATTCAGATTCAGACCTCAGTGCATGAGATGGGGTTTCCAGGTCCCTCTTTGCCACCGGCGGAAGGTTTTTGGGGCGGAGCCTGAAGAGGGCGGAACCTGAGGGGAGGGACTTCAATGCTATAGAGGCCAATTGCCAAAGTGGCCATTTTTTCCAGGGGAACTGATCTCTATCGGCTGGAGATCAGTTGTAATAGCAGGAGGTCTCCAGTTAGTACCTGAAGGTTACAATAAATGGAAACACCTGTGCCAGTATTAACTAAGTTGAAGAAAATGGCGGCACGAGGGCTCAAAAATACAACACCACACTGGAGAATTACAAATTAATAGTATAATGAATATCAGGCATTAAATCATGCCATACCATACAGTCCAAACAACATACAACAACAGTGGTCTTCAACACTTCAAATAAACCTGAACAAAGAAATTCTAAATGATATAAAGATCCCAAAATAATATGTTGTGGACTGAGGTCCAGAGTACAAACAAAGGAGGACGTGTGGCTAGTCGTTGGGGCACGTTTCAAAGGCTTTCTTCAGCTCCAACAAAGTTCAAGACAACTGAAAAACTTTATAATCCATTTGGGAAATGAGCACGTTGTCCGTGGACCGTCAGCTGTGAAATTGACAAACAATCATGCTATGTCACTGAACAACATTGAACAAAATTAACAATAGACATTGCTGTCAACTCTTGATTAGTGCTTACCTAGAGAAAATACGCGTCTATCTGAATTCAACTGCGCATGTAATTTCTGATGTTTAGAGCGGTGAAATGGAGGGAGAGGGAAAGCTTTTTATATGGGAGGCCAATCGGTGCAAGAAGGCTAGCTGAAAGAGGCGGAAGAACAACCGCCATAGTTAAAGAAACAGTATCCATAGTGCAGGGTAAAGCAGATTAAGGCAGGCTGCTGTAAGTCAGATGAAGCAGGAAAGATCGAACTCATTATTCAGGCCATTTGGTATAAGAGTTTGAAATGCGTGGATCAGGTAGGATTCCTGTTGGAGTAAAATCTTTTTTGCGTCTTGAATGTGATAAGGTTTAGACTTAAACTGCCAGAGAACAAAGAACAGTATATCAGTGTCCGAATGGTGTAAATTAATATAGTGCTGGACAAGGGGTGCCTCGAGGTTCCGTGCGCGTATGCGCGCCCTATGTTCACCGATCCTGAGGCTGACAGGGCGGGATGAACATCCAATGTACATCAGACGGCACGGGCAGAGGACCGCGTACACGGACATGGCCGTGCTGCAGTTACTGATCTGTTGTAAAGAATATGAGAAATTGGAAGAAGTAGAGTGGATGTCCTTGATAGGCAGGCTGTAGGGACACATAGAGCAGTGGCCACATTTGAAGTGGCCTTTGACTTGTGCTTTTTCTTTTGTTGATGCAAGATCCGTTTTGATAAGCATGTCCCTAATAGAAAGTGTTTTCCTCATACCCAATATGGGTAATTGATTGCAGCCAGGAATGTCTTGGACAAGATGCCAGTGGCGCGCCAGGATCTTTTTAATGTCATATGACAGATGGGAATATTGAAAGGAGGCTACCACTCTCCGGTCTGTAGAGTGTTGAGAGGGTGAGGAATTTCTCTGAAGAAGTTCAGAACGAGATCTGGAACAAGTCCTGTCAAAGGAACGTTGAATGATTTGAGAAGGATATCCTCTTCTTTGGAAGTTGGAGGCCAAGGTAAGTGCTGAGGAAAGGAAGTCTTGTTCTCTAATAAATTGAGAGCATTTGGATTTTTGTTTCATTTTCTTTAAAACAAACCTTGATATTTTGTAAAGCTGTGCTTACTGGTGAGTACAATTTACCCCGGGAATGAGCCAGAGGCTGGAGAGGCAACCCTTGAGAAAAGGGAAGCTCTCAGTCTTATTATTAAATGGACTGCACCTTGCCTCCTGGAGTCCAAAGGGGCTGTGGTCAGCATTCAATGCCAGGGTGTGATGTTGCAGGTTCATACAGGAGCTTTCTGTGTTTGGGGGGGGGGGGCAATGTGTGTGCTTTGGCTTCCTAGCACATGCACATTACGGACGCTCCAGTGCTTAAGCTAAAATTATGCATTATAGTCTACAATGCAAATATGTGTTACGGTTGCAATGCCTTAACTCTGCCTTGGTGGTGTGAAGCATTTATAAAAAAAGAGGACATCTGAGTATGTGTAGAATGCATTTCTCTTTGAGGGAACCTCAGTTGGCCTTTCCAAAATCTGGAGCTGAAGGCAGGGCATCCGGGTCATATACGTGCTTTCCAAACTGGGTAATACCCAGCTGCCTGGGAGGGGCTGTGGCTCAGTGGTAGAGCATCTGCTTGGCATGCAGAAGGTCCCAGGTTCAATCCCCGGCATCTCCAGTTAAAGGGACCAGGCAAGTAGGTGATGTGAAAAACCTCTGCTGGAGACCCTGGAGAGCCGCTGCTGGTCTGAGTAGACAATACTGAGTTTGATGGACCAAGGGTCTGATTCAGTATAACGCAGCTTCATATGTTCATATGCCTCTCCCATTTTATACAAACGATCACTAACATAAAGACAGAATTCGAACCTCTAAACATATGAACATCAAAAGAGCCTTGCTTGAGAACCAGGGGTCCATCTAGTCCAGCATCCTGTTTCACACAGTGGCCAACCAGTTGCCCCAAAGGGCCAAATCAATAGGGCATTGAGGCTCTTCTGCCCTCTGAACCAATTTGAATGGTTTTCAGTGATTGTTTGTTAGAAGCTTGTTCTTTTCCCCCCTAAATGATAGCGAACATTCTCAGGAGGCCGAATTCAGCAGCCCGTGCCTCTTTTTGCAGCTGTTCTACAGAACCATTGGTTACACATCCAGAGCCCAGAGAGCCAGCATGGTGTAGTGGTTAGGAGCGACGGACTCTAATGTGGAGAACCAGGCTCGATTCCTCACTCCTCCACATGAGCGGCGGACTCTAGTCTGAAGAACCGGGTTCGATTCTCCATTCCTCCATATGAGCGGCAGATTCTAATCCAGAGAACCGGGTTCAATTCCCTACTCCTCCACATGAAGCCTGCTGGGTGACCTTGGTCTAGTCACAGCTCTCTCTGAACTCTTTCTAGCCCCACCTACCTCACAAGGTGCCTGTTGTGAGGAGGGGAAGGGAAGGAGATTGTAAACCACTTTGAGACGTCTTAAAGGTAGAGAAAAGCAGGGTGTAAAATCCAACTCTCCTTCCTCTTCA
This sequence comes from Euleptes europaea, assembly GCF_029931775.1. Lineage (NCBI taxonomy): Eukaryota > Metazoa > Chordata > Lepidosauria > Squamata > Sphaerodactylidae > Euleptes > Euleptes europaea. Next base: position 165,545,761 of record NC_079312.1, read on the forward strand.
TACATCCCTCTGCCACGCACCTGGCGACGGCAGACTGTCTCAGCAGGTCCTCCGACCTCGCCTCTCTCCGACAGAGGCAGGTGTGTGTCGGAATCTCCCTGGGCTGCCAGTGGAGGGAAGCGCCTCAGCAGGTGATTTCCCCTGCTTAATTTCCTGGCATTTAATGAGCTTGGCATTAGACGCAGCTCATCCATCGGGCACTGATTGCTCCCCGGCTGCTAATGATCTGCTTTCATTCACTGGAAAATTCACCACGCTGAGGAGGAGGAAGCCTGCAGGGGAATCCCTCTTTGCAATAGCTCACCCTGGGACGCTGTTGCCGGTGCCAGCACCTGCCTGTCGACTGCTGGAGAACCAGGTTTGATTCCCCACTCCTCCACATGAGCGGCAGAGACTAATCTGGTGAATTGGATTGGTTTCCCCACTCCTCCACATGAAGCCAGCTGGGGGACCTTGGGCTAGCCACACCTCCCTCGGCCCCACCTACCTCACTGGGTGTCTGTTGTGGGGAGGGGAAGGGAAAGGGATTGCAAGCCAGTTTGATTCTTCCTTAAGTGGCAGAGAAAGTCAGCCTGTAAAAACCAACACTGCTTCTTCTGCAGGAGATCTCCAGCTACTACCTGGAGGTTGACAACCCTATCAATTTACAACAAGCAAAGGAAAACCATCAAAAGTGCCATCAAGAGAGGGGAAAAGTCCTTTTTTGGCCAGGGTGAAGCTAATGCCTTATAACCTCCCCCACCAAGCAACAGGGTTGCCAGGTCCCTCTTTGCTACCGGCGGGAGGTTTTTGGAGCGGAGCCTGAGAAGGGCGGGGTTTGGGAAGGGGAGGGACTTCAATGCCATACAGTCCAATTGCCAAAGCAGCCATTTTCTCCAGGTGAACGGATCTCTACCGGCTGGAGATCAGTTGTAACAGCAGAAGATCTCCAGCTAGTACCTGGAGGTTGGCAAACCTACCAATCAAGGTTGCACCCTTAATTAGCCTCACTGTGAAAGCACTTACAATCTTAAAGCCAAAACAAGCCTTAGTAAAGGCATGGTACTTCCACACAGCTCCGCACATGCTGTGATCTACAACGGCACTCGAAGGTCCCATGTTAAATGTTACATGGAAGAGTTTTCAGTGCAAGAACCATGTCATCCACTTCGCCGCAAACATACACATCGCCTACTTTTACATTTCTCCACTGGTCTCTGTGTCCACCATACTGACCACAGTACGGATCAGAGAACATTCATGCTGCTTAAGAAATCCATCAGCAGACGCACGCAGCTCCTGCCTGGCGGCTATGGAGATAGCACCGTTTTGCTAGGGATGGGTTCACAGCTTGGTAAAAACAAGCTGCAAATTTAGTCTTTCCCCATACGTAGTTGCTTCGATTTCCCCATCATCCAGGGACCGGATCTCAGGTGAGTCCCGTAAGTAACGAGGAAGCTTCAAATTTAGGCAGCACAACTAGGCCCCCCTGTGGCCCACGTAAGAATGGCAAGTAAGGTCTTTGTGTCAGCACAGAGGAATAGAGGCTAGGAACAATGATGGAATGAAGGAGAGAAGCATTGCAGATTAACGAATAAAAATGGAAACCAAGCGCAGACCTTTGTTTTACAGAAAGCAAAGAAAATGTATTTAAAGGGTGGAGAAATACATAGCATTGGCACTGAACAAAAAGAAGAAATCCATTCTTTCCAAATCTAGACCAACAGCTCCAAATCTAGCAAACCTCAGACATTTTTTTCCCCGACGGCAGGATTTTGCTCTGAAAACCTACAATTCCTGTTGGCTTCCTACAAAGTAGCGCTCTCTGCTCTGTTGCCCCCCCCCCAAAAAGCACTCATTAACAGTGCAATCCTAAGGGGGGGAGGGGTGAAAAGGCTTTGGATGGAGCGTGGCCCTGGCGCCAGCATAGATGCCACTTCAGCTGGCTAAATGGGCATTTATGCTGGCGCAGGACCATTTACACCAGTGCTGGGGAGTGGCGCGGCAGTGCCACGCATAGTCATCGGTGCTAGGGTTGCCAGCCTCCAGGTGCTAGCTGGAGACCTCCTATTACAACTGATCTCCAGCTGATAGTGAGTTCACCGAGAGAAAACGGCTGCTTTGGCAATTGGACTCTATGGAATTGAAGATCCTCCCCTCCCCAAATCCCGCCCTCCTCAGGCTCCGCCCCAAAAGCATCCCACTGATGGCAAAGAGGGACCTGGCAACCCTAACTGGTGCAGCCGTGGCGGCAACATATCTCCGGCGCAGGAGCTCATGCTGGCACTAAAGGGGGTGTTCCCCGGGGTGGGGGTGAGCCCTTTCACCCCGGGAACGCCCCCTTTTGCTGGCGCAAACTTGCACCTGTAAAAAGGGTGGTGCAGTTCCGTGCTGTGCACCCCCATGGAACTGCATAGTGGTTTCATGGGGCTTGGGGAAGGTTTTATTTTCGCCTTGCAACCGCAGCGCAGCAAGCTGGTGAGGAGGCGCTTCTGCTGGCACCATCCCCAGACATGCCTCAACTACCCCCCCCCCTGGACTGTGCTGTTAGTGAAAGTGAAAAAGTTTGCTAGGCCAATCAGGCAGTGTGGAAAGCGCAATCCTTGATATATATTGAGAGCCAGTGTGGTGTAGTGGTTAAGAGCAGTGGTTTGGAACAGCGGACTCTAATCTGGAGAACCAGGTTTGATTCCCCACTCCCTCCACATGAGCGGCAGAGGCTAATCTGGTGAACTGGATTTCTTTCCCCACTCCTACACATGAAGCCAGCTGGGTGAACTTGGGCTAGTCACAGCTCTCTTTGAGCTCTCTCAGCCTCACCTACCTCACAGGATGTCTGTTGTGGGGAGGGGAAGGGAAGGTGATTGTAAGCCGGTTTGATTCTGCCTTAAGTGGTAGAGAAAGTTGGCATATAAAAACCAACTCTACTTCTTCTTCTATAGTGATGTATCATTAATTATTTCCCCTATAATGCACATGCATTTCTTTAGAAATTCAAATACCATAATACAGAGACAGGCAGGTGGTTCCAGATTGCAACAGGACACCTTTGGCGCTCTGAGAAGAAATCCCAGGCAGCTCAATTTGGCTCATGGCTCTGAGAGACCATATGAGACCATATTTCCAGGTAGGAGCAACCGTAACTCAGCACCGTGTGAATGCCCACAGTACTGGAATCTGACCACGGGGTGGGGGGGTGGAGGTTCAGATTCAGAAGTCTGTTACTAGGTGGTGACAGGTGCTAGTCTCTGTCCCCCCCCCCCAAGAATGCCCACCCATGTTCCAGATGCGGGATCTGTGGGGCAGGTGGAATGTGACTTTATGAGTTTCCAGCTGCTACAAAATAAAGCCCCAGGGCTCATGTTCCCTGCAGGGTGGGGGGTCCAAAGAGATATGCCTGTGTGTTGGGGGGTGGGGCAGCAGCTGCCCAAGCCCCCAGCATGAGGAGGAGAGTCACAGCCCTGAATGTTGCATAAGGTGTGCATACGGATACCTGCATCCTTTCCTTTCCTTTATTCCATTCTTTATGCTCGTGGACCAACAGGTCATGAGCTAAACAAATTCAGTACATTCTATAATACATAAATACCCAAACACACAAAATATAATATCTAAACAGTACTGTTAAAAAGAGGTATCATTAAAAACCATATATAAAATTTTTGCCATGGCAAGGGTTACATTTGCATCAGTATCAGCCAATAACTTTGCAACTATATCTTGCTTTAGGGCAGGTCCCCCCCTCTGAATGTGTATTGTGATCCATTTGTCTTTGGCAAGATCATGCTTTTTGTGTGTGTGTTAAGTGCCATCAAGTCGCTTCCGACTCATGGCGACCCTATGAATGAAAGTCCTCCAAAATGTCCTATCTTTGACAGCCTTGCTCAGATCTTGAAAATTGAGGGCTGTGGCTTCCTTTATTGAGTCAGTCCATCTCTTGTTGGATCTTCATGCTTTTTACAATCTACAAAAAAATGCCAAACAGTGTCCAAACTCCATGATCCACAATCACAAAGTTGCTCGGAAAAGGGGACCCCTGAAAATCTGCCTACTAACTCCCCCAATGGCAGTGCATTTAATCTAGCCTTGGAGGGATACCTGCATCACGGACAGGCAAAGCAGGAAAGGCAGCCTTGGATGTTTGGGGATCGTAGAAGAAATTTTTAAAGATCTCATCCCCGTTACTCTCCCTGCAAGGGGTAACCTGAAAATGATCCAGAGTCATCGATTCTTTCATTCAGCACCAATAGTCGGGGTTCTCTGAACTTCAGTGCAAAAAAAAGGGAGGGAAGATGTCACAGAAGAGGGGGTCACTTTTAATTTCCTGGCCCTACTCCCTCGCCTTTAACAGCTTGCCAAAATGCAGCTGAGGAAGTGATTTTGGGGAGATGGGTGGAGAGAAAATCTGGGTGTGCGTGTGTGTTTCACTGCTGTTAAAAAGCAAAGGAGAAGGTCCAGTAAAAAGGCAGCCACCCTACAATGAATCTTGATGGGTGTGAAAAACAACCGGACAGAAGAAAATATTACCCTTAACTGTTGTTCCTCACAATGTAAAATCCACAAGTCACCCTCAGTAATGGACAGACGTCAGGTGTAAAGCAAACAAGTTCTCCCCCCGCCCCCATCATGCATATCTAGCCATGGGAACTGACGCCGCAGGCTGCTGCAATTCATTTATTTCATTTATACCCTGCCTTGCTCCCTAGCAAGGACCCAAAACGGCTTACATCCTTCTCCTCTCCTCCATTTTATCCCCACAACACCCCTGTGAGGTAGGCTCGGCTGAGAACATGTGACTGGCCCAAGGTCACGCAGCAAGCTTCCCAGGCAGACTGCAGATTCAAACCCAGTTTCCCAGTTCCTAGCCTGATGCTCTAACCACCACACCACACTGGCTCTCAACGTTGGGCTTAAAAACAGTTTGTAGACAAAGAAACATAGGATGTTGTGTGCCTCTGTCTACGTTTATTTTAGGCAATTACAATTTCCCGGTCAGACAGAAGCTGTGTGTCTCCAATAGCCCCATAACGGGCAGGAATTCAACAGGTTAAGCGTCTGCTGATATGGCAATACTGGGGGGGGGAAGCTGCACCATTTGACATTTGTCTGTTAAATGCCCACAGCTGTTAAAGGCACTGAAAGAAAAAATGACAAGAGGTTTTTCTTTTCCAGGAGGGAAAACCTTTCAGATTAGTAGCTGCCATGCAGGCTTAGGCATTCCGTGATCAAAGGCAGAAACTGAGCGCTTATACTTTTCTCCACAAAGCCGCACCTGCCCAAAATGCACACTTTGGGAGCTCTCTCTTTCTCTGCAGCTGGGAGGTGTCTTTTTCCAGAAATTCACCACACACCAGGTGGAGGACCTTTCACATCACCCACTACCTGATCCTCCTAACTAGCGATGCCAAGGATTGAGTCAGGAACCCTCTGCATGCCAAGCAGATGCCCTTGCCCAATTCACACAGAGGATATTGGCCAGAGTTGGGAGGCTTCACTATTGTATGACTTAAGAGCGAGGCCTAGAACACGCTCTTCTGCTGCCGAAGCTAGGGTTGCCATCTCTGGATCGGGAAATTCCTAGAGATTTGGGGTGGGAGCCTTCAAGGGCAGGGTTTGGGGAGGGGCAAGGCCTCAGTGGGGTATGAGCAGGGCTGCCAGGTCCTTTTTTGCCACCGGCGGGAGGTTTTCGGGGCAGAGCCTGCGGAGGGCGGGGTTTGGGGAGGGACATCCCAATGCCATAGAGTCCAATGGCCAAAGCGGCCATTTTCTCCAGGGGAACTGATCTCTATCAGCTGGAGATCTGTTTATAACAGCAGGAGGTCTCCAGCTAGTACCTGGAGGTTGGCAACCCTAGGTATAAGACCATAGACTCCACCTTCCAAAGCAGCGACTTTCTCCAGGGGAACTGATCTCTGTCACTTGGAGATAAATTCCAATTCCGAGAGATCTACAGGCCCCACCTGGAGATTTGGAGCAACCCAAAACAGCCCAAACTAGCAATAAGCAATAATGCAAAAATTTATGAAAGTGCAAATAAGTGACATATAATACACAAATATGAAGTACAAAAAGACACAGGTAAATATTACAATAAATACTCCAGCAAAAAATTGTAACCAGTAGGATCAAATGAGGATAGCACTGATCCTGATTGATAAGGTAAGTCAAATATATAGTCCATCAAAAACTTTCTTAATAGACAATAGTTTTACGTTTTTGCAATTTGTATAGTCAATCCTCTGGAGATCGAGGAATCAAAATAAAGCATTATTGCTTATTGCTAGTTTGCGCTGTTTGGGGTTGCTCCAAGTACCCTTGCAGCACTGCGCCTTTGTTTCTCTCCGGCCTCCCACCTGGAGGTTGGCAACCCTCTGCCAAACACTGCAAGGGAACACCCTTCGCCGTCTTCAACCCGTCTCTCGGGGACTTTGTCCCCCACGAGGGAGGCTCTCACGGAAAAACTCCAGGGTTTCCTGAACACACAGCTTGAAAAAGTGCTATCGCAGGCCATCTAGCTCTGCTTCCAGCCCACCCCCCTTCTGATGCCCACCCCCCTCTGATGCCCACCCCCCGAAAGTGTCTTTGCATTGCTCTCCACGTGGCAGCTCGGTTCCCCCCACGGCTGCGCAACAAAAGCGGCTGGGAATTTCCTTCCCCCCATAAATCCAGCCGCCTCTGTCTGCCCATATATTTCCCCCATGGCCTCCACCCACTTCCTGCTGCATCTGCTCCATATTAATTAGCGCAATTAGCATTGCTCCAGGCGCCCCTAATGAAGGGGAGGGGGGGGCTGTTCCAAATTAACCCTTCGGTTTCCCGAACAGCATGTTTGCGAGGCTGGGATCGAGCGCCGGAACCTAGGAAGGAGCCTTGCCGGAGATCGAGGCTTGCAGTCTGAGGTTTACTTGCCAAATCCAGCTTGGGGGATTCCTGGAAATCTGGGGCTGGAGTTAGGGGAGGGGAGGTACCTCGGCGAGGGATGATGCCCTAGCGTCCACTTTCCAAAGGAGTCATTTCCTCCAGGGTTACTGATCTCTGTAGTCCGGTTGTAACTAGGGTTGCCAGTAGGGTTGCCAACCTCCAGGTGGTAAGGAAAGAAACACCAATGCTATGATAGCATAGTTGATATGAAAAAAAAATAGCACTAGGCTCAAGGACATATGCAAATTACAAATTTATATATATATATATTAAAATCAATTACTCTAACTAGTGTGTGCCTAGACTACCACCATTGTGAATACATAAACAGACAGGACATTTTTACAAATTACTTTTCACAAAAATACAAGTTCTTTGTAGACTTCTTATTATACAAATTTTTCAATGTCCACCATTTTATAATATCAAGACAATAAACTGGTAAGCAATTGTTTATATGCCTGCAAGGCTAAGATTGGCAATATTGTTCTTGAGAATAAAATTCTTCTTCGCCAATTGGACTCTATGGCACTGAAGTCCCTCCCCTCCCTAAACTCCACCCTCCCCAGGCTCCACCCCAAAAACCTCCCACCGGTGGTGAAGAGGGACCTGGCAACCCTAGTTGCCAGTGCTGGGTTGGGAAATACCTGGAGATTTTGGGGGCAGAGCCTGAGGAGGGCGGGGTTTGGAGAGGGGAGGAACTTCAATGCCATAGAGTCCAACAGCCGAAGCGGCCATTTTCCCCAGGTGAAACTGATCTCTGTCGGCTGGAGATCAGTTGCAATAGCAGGAGATCTCCAGCCACCACCTGGAGGTTGGCAAGCCTAGTTGCAATTCTGGAAGTCCTTCAGGCCACATCTGGAGGCATCCTAGTCTGCATAAGTAAACAGGCTAGCACAGGGCAGCACTAATTTTGGTGCCCTTTGTTTTGGAAACGGCAGCACTGGAGCAACTCCTGGCATAGCTGCTGAGTTTTGAGCAAAAACATGCAGGAGAGAGTGTGCGGCCTGATTTGAACATGACTAGGGATGCCAACCTCCTGATGGGACCTGGGGATTGCCCAGAATTTCAGCTCCTCTCCAGACTACAGAGATCAGTAGATGCTTTGGAGGGTGGAGTCTACGGCATTGTACCCCACTGAGGTCCCTGCCCTCCCTAGGCTCCACCCCCAAATCTCCAGGAGTTTCCTAACCTGGAACTGGCAACTCTACCCCCCCCCCCATTCCCTGCTGGTCGCCAGGGGGGACCTGGCAACCCTAAACATGACACTGGTGAGAAAACATGAGAATGTAAGAAAACCCATGCTGGATCAGACCAAGGTAGGGTTGCCAACCTAGTAGCTGGAGATCTCCTGCTATCGCAACTGATCTCCAGCCGATAGAGATCAGTTCACCTGGAGAAAATAGCCGCTTTGGCAATTGGACTCTATGGCATTGAAATCCCTCTCCAAACCCCGCCCTACTCAGGCTCCCCCCCCCCAAAAAATCTCCAGGTGTTTCCGAACTGGGAGCTGGCAACCCTACACCTGTGATAGTTTCTCCACACATCCGCATGCAAACATGTAACCTTCCCTTGAAGAGAGTTACATTTCAGGCACATCCGTACTGCTCCATTTCCTAGGCTGTGTGAACCAATCTTCACTCAGATTTGGGGGCAGGGAGGCCAATATTCTGCCAGTCAATATATAGCACCAGTGTGTCCAAATGTTTCCCTTCCGTCTCGTTTTGCACACGAGGAGCTTCTGACGCATCTGACTAACAACCGCTCCTGACATTACCCTTTAAAAAGTGTTAGTAGGGGAAGCAGCCACAAGATGGCCAAAGAGAAGTTATGACTTTAAAAGAGGTTTCGAAATAATTGATTATAAATGGAAAGTAATAAAAAAGGTTATAAAATAAAAAGAGAGAGATGCACCATAGGGATAAAAAAAAAAACCAACCAACGTGAATGAGGTTTGAAAGCAAAGGAGGAGCCAATTAAAAACCCGAAGCAAATCGGCTGCCAGCAGATCCAAGCTTAAACATCAGCAGAAGGAAATGGAATGCCTTTTATGATCGCAGGAATAATAAGTTTGGGTTTATAGATCGTCTTAATGGTTGCAAGGGTGATTTGGATAGGACCAGTGTGCTTGGCCTTTTGGCTGAGAAACTATACGATAGCGTGGGCTGTGAGCTGCTTACAATCCCAAATCTGACACCAGGAGAGAACACAGAGAGAAGAGAGAGATGGCAGGGGAAGGGGTTTACATTAAGTACATTTATATGTGCTTAGACCTAGTCTATGTAAAGTGCCATCAAGTTGCAGCAGACAACCTAGTAGGGTTTTCAAGGCAAGAGACTAACAGAGGTGGTTTGCCATTGTCTTCCTCTGTATAGTGACCCTGGTATTGCTTGGCGGCCTCCCATCAAAATACTAGCCAGGGCCGACCCTGCTTAGCTTCTGAGATCTGACAAGATCAGGTTAGCCTGGGCTATCCAGGTTAGGTAGAGTTGCCAGCTCCGGGTTGGGAAATACCTGGAGATTTTTGGGGTGGAGCCTGAGGAAGGCATTGTTTGGGAAGGGGAGGGACTGCAACGCCATAGAGTCCAATTGCCAAAGTGGTCATTTCCTCCAGGTGAACTGATCTCTACCAGCTGGAGATCTCCAGCTAGTACCTGGAGGTTGGCAACCTTAATGTTAGGGCAGGCTTGGTCTATACACGTGGCACTGCTCCAAACCACTGCTCTTAACCACTACACCATGCTGGCTCTACTCTTAAGCAGATATTACTTAAGGATAGGTGGACTCCGTAAGGATATGTGAGGGAAGAAGATGCCATCAAGGAGGGCAGGTGTAGGTTGGAGAGCAGCAGAGGCTCAGTGAGATCAATCAGACACACGTGCTAACAGCAGAGCATACAAAAAACCTGTCCTGAGTACCCAGCAGGATCAGGCCAGGGAGCTCCTGTTGCCATTCACCCGGGGTTCAAGGAAGAAGAAGAGTTGGTTTTTATATGCTGACTTTCTCCACCACTTAAGGCAGAATCCAACCGGCTTACAATCACCTTCCCTTCCCCTCCCCACAACAGACACCCTGTGAGGTAGGCGGACTGAGAGAGTGCAACTAGCCCAAGGTCACCCAGCTGGCTTCGTGCATAGAAGTGGGGAAATTAACCTGGTTCACCAGATTAGCCTCCGCAGCTCATGTGGAGGAGTGCAGAATCGAACTTGTTTCTCTAGATCAGAGTCCACTGCTCCAAACCACTGCTCTTAACCACTGCACCACGCTGGCTCTCCCTGGAATGCCTTGGAAAAGAGCTGACTGGAGACAGATAATTTCGCAATCGGGGCTATAGCCAAAAGGACAGGGATGCCGCCTCAGCTAGACTGTTGCCAATGGCAAAGGACACAAAAAAAGTCTGGCCTGCAAGTATTTATAGCCAGGCCATTCCAGGGAGAGAACCAGTCGGCTGTCTGGCAATGGAGCCCAGCTGTAATAAAAAAGGGGCATTATCTTCAAGCAGGAATTGTCCGCCAGACCCAGCCTGACACTAACAACTCCAATGTATTTCTACTTGCCCACCTGCATTGAGTACAGGGATGCTGGCAAGAAAAGGCCTTTAAAATCATGGCCTGACACATCTCTTTTTTCTCCCCTTCCCCCACCTTCTTTTGTCCCACTATTTTGTAACGTCCAGCCTGCGGAAAAGTTCCGGAGAACTCGAAAGCTTACATGCTATTTTTATATGGCATAAGTTGCAGCCGACTTATGGCCGCTCCTAGGGTTCGCAACCATCTTCAAGTACTTGAAGGGGCTAGCCTGATCGCGTCAGATCTCAGAAGCTAAGCAGGGTCAGCCCTGGTTAGTATTTGGATGGGGGAATACCAGGGTTGCTGTGCAGAGGAAGGCACTGGCAAACCACCTCTGTTAGTCTCTTGCCATGAAAACCCCAAAAGGGGTCGCCATAAGTCGGCTGCGACTTGACGGCGCTTTACACACACGCACACACATATAGAGGAGGGTGCCAAGTTGTTTGCTGTTGCCCTAGAAGGTTGGACCAGAACCAACGGGTTGAAATTAAATCAAAAGAGTTTCCGTCTAAACATCAGGAAGAATTTTCTAACAGTTAGAGCAGTTCCTCAGTGGAACAGGCTTTCTCGGGAGGTGGTGAGCTCTCCTTCCCTGGAAGTTTTTAAGAAGAGGTTAGATGGCCATCTGTCAGCAATGCTGATTCTATGACCTTAGGCAGATCATGAGAGGGAGGGCATCTTGGGCATCTTCTGGGCATGGAGTAGGGGCCACTGGGGGGTGGGGGGGAGGTAGTTGTGAATTTCCTGCATTGTGCAGGGGGTTGGACTAGATGACCCTGGTGGTACCTTCCAACTCTATGATTCTATGATTCAATGAACAGAGGTGGTTTGCCATTGCCTGCCTCTCTGTAGAGATCCTGGACTTCCTTGGTGGTCTCCCATTCAAGTACTAGCCTAGGCCGAACCTGCATAGTTTCTCAGATCTGATGAGATCAGGCTAGCGTGGGCCATCCAAGTCAGAGCCTCTTAGCCTTCTATGCTGTATTTTCCTAAAGTATACTGCACTCTTCTCTTTCATTTACATGTGCATGCACACACACACAGAGTACACTCTGAACATCAGTGTCCTCCTAACAATCCGCTTGCTGGAAATTGTTTCATGCACTCAGTGAAACATTCCTGACCCTGATCCAGGCAATGAGCACTAATGAACCCAGAGTGGAAGATTAATGCTAAATTAACTAGCATTCGCTTTCCAAACAGCAGACCAGTGACCGCAAAGTCCAAAGCAGGCAACGCAGAGGGACAATGTGCATTCCAGCTCCTGGAAGAAGAAAGAAAGGGTACAATCGCAGGAACAGACTGAAAAGGGTTTCTACCCCACAGCCCCTAAAACAAACTAGTGAGAAATACTTTTCCAGATTATACAATGGCACATTCCTGAGTCAGAATCCATTTGTCTGAAGCATCCTGAAACTCTTCAGTCAATCCATGTTGACCTACAAAAAATGGGACTAACAGAGTCTTCCTAAGCAGAGTTACACCCTTCTATGCCCATTGACTTCAGTGGATTTAGGAGGATGTAACTCAGGTTAGGATGGCCCTGCTTGAATTTTAGTGCCTGGGTTCCAATATGAAAATGCCCTTCCTGGATCTCTAAGCTGGTGGCCTGTGCCCCTGTTCAGCTTTCTTTGTGCTGGCGTGTGCCAGCTTTCACGTAGCCCCTCCCTCCTTCCTATCTCTTTAAGCAAAACAGGCGGACAAGAAAGCCAGTCATACCAATATCGGATGTGAGAGGTAAAAAGGCAACGAAGGCTTGGTGTTCTGGATGGTAGATCACAATGGGTAGCCGTGTTAGTCTGTCAGTAGCAGTAGAAAAGAGCAAGAGTCCGGTAGCACCTTAAAGACTAACACAATTTCTGGCAGGGTGCGAGCTTTCATGAGCTACAACTCCCTTCTTCAGTATACAGCTAGAATGTGAATCCATCTATCCTTACTAGTTCAGTTTACTTAAGTACTACTGAAGTACTATCCTTACTGCTTAAGTACTGCTTAAGGATAGATGGACTCACACGTGAGTCCATCTATCCTTACTAGTTCAGTTTACTTAAGTACTACTGAAGTACTATCCTTACTGCTTAAGGATAGATGGACTCACACGTGAGTCCATCTATCCTTACTAGTTCAGTTTACTTAAGTACTACTGAAGTACTATCCTTACTGCTTAAGTACTACTTAAGGATAGATGGACTCACATTCTTGTGGTATCTGAAGAAGGGAGCTGTAGCTCACGAAAGCTCATGCCCCGCCAGAAATGTTAGTCTTTAAGGTGCCACTGGACTCTTGCTCTTTTATCCCGGAGGGGGTCACCACAGAACCAAGGGCTCATTATGAGGTCATAGAGCTTGGAAGTTCCACATCACCAGCAGCTGGGAGAGGTTCCCGAAGCAGGAATCGTGAGCTATGTTTGATGTCCTTGGACAGTCCCCATGTCTACATCACCAAGAAGCACGGGATGAAGGCGACAGAGACATGTCCTCTGGCGTATCAGCTTCTGCAGAGCTGGCTGCAAGTGATCCAGTAAGTTCATAAGACAAAAACCCTGGGTCACCCAGTGAAACTGATTGGCCACCGATTCTGGGCAGACGCAAGCGCGTTCTTCTTCATACAATGCATACATAATTTGTGGAACTCTCCGCCACAGGACGTGACGCAGGCCGCTAGTTTAGACCGCTTCTGAAGAGGTATAAATTTGTGATAGGGCTATACATGGCTATCAGCAATGGTGAGATTGAACAACCAGGTTTAGAGAAAGTATGCCTCTGAATTGTGTAGAGGTGGACAGAAGAACTGGAGGGGGAGGGATTTGGGTGGGCACAAAACATCTGGCTGTCCACTGTTGGAAACATGAGACTGGACTAGAAGGACCCTTGGTCTGATCCACCAGGGCTCTCCTAATTTTCCTATTTTGTGCCAGGTCTTTATGTATTTATTTAATTTCTAGCCCACCCTCCCTGGCCGAAACCAGGCTCAGGATGGGTAACAACAATAAAATAAAAACACTAATAAAACATTCAAAACAATAAAAACCTGATAACAACAACCATCCAGAATTATTAAAACCCATAAATGGTGCACAATTATTATAGCACTCACCAGGGCAACCAGGCAGGCAGCTCTTCAGATCTATACAGACGTTTGCATCATAAAAGAAGGGTGGAGGTAGGGAAGGAAGCACAGATGGCAATAGGGTTCCCAACCTTCAGGTGGTGGCTGGAGATCTCCTGCTATTACAACTGATCTCCAGCTGATAAGAGATCAGTTCCCCTGGAGAGAATGGCCGCTTTGGCAATTGCACTATATGGCATTGAAGTCCCTCCCCTCCCCAAACCCTGCTCCCAAAACCTCCCGCTGGTAGTGAAAAGCGACCTGGCAAGCCTAGATGATACCTGCAGCTGCCCTCGATTGTAGGCCTGGTGGAATAGTGCTGTCTTGCAGGCCCTACAGAACTCTTTGTTTCGCAGGGCCCTGATGTTACCGGGAAGAGCATTCCGCTAGTCCAGGGCCAAAAAAGCCCTGTCTCTTGTCGAGGGCAGTCACACTCTTAGGGCCGGGGATCACAAGCAGATTATTGTCAGAGGAACATAATAGCCTTTGAGGGGGGGTGTACCGGGAGAAGTGTCCCGACTTGCAGCCGAGCATCTAGCTACTGAGATGAACCATTACCGGTCCCTATCAGTAGCTCCTGCAGTTTTCCCCATCCCTGTACCCCACCATCGGTAATAACATCTGCTTCACAGGGACACCGTCATCTTTGTAGTGCAAGCCGTCGAGTACCAGGCCCAATGGTTACTCCAACAGATTTCCAGTACCTGGCCGCTGAAAAACCTGATCCAATGGCTGGGATCCTATGCCAGGTCAGAACTTTTGCAAGGATAAAACTGGACAGATGGTGGGAGATGTTGGCGGGGGGGGGAAGCAACTGAGAGTGTGATTATTTTCAATGCAATTCTAAGAACCCCAGTTTTCTCCTTTTAAATTAAGTTTCTAGTCCTTGGGAGCACAGGGGGGTGTTCTAAATCTAAAACGCATTTTAGCCCCAAAGCTAAAAAAACATAAAATGAGGAGCCGAGTACAAAGTAGCCCAATTTCAGGATGTTTCCGAAACCTCCACTCAAGAAATGTGATGATTCAAAGTCCGATCTTATCAAATTGTGCTTTCAAAGGTCTGTATATGGTAATTGCAAAACCAGACTGCCTCATTAAATGGAGAACAGCATGTCTCCCGAGCTGTTGTTAAGGGGAGACATGATAGAGGTCTATAAAATTATGCATGGGTTGGAGAGAGTGGACAGGGAGAAGCTTTTCTCCCTCTCTCATAATACTAGAACGCGGGGTCATCTGCTGAAGCTGGAGGGTGAGAGATTCAAAACTGATAAAAGGAAGTATTTCTTCACACAACGCATAGTTAAACTGTGGAATTCCCTGCCCCAGGATGTGGTGATGGCTGCCAACTTGGAAGGCTTTAAGAGGAGAGTGGACATGTTCATGGAGGAGAGGGGTATTCATGGCTACAAGTAAAAATGAATACTAGTCATGCTGCATACCTATTCTCTCCAGGATCAGAGGAGCATGCCTATTATATTAGGTGCTTTGGAACACAGGCAGGACGGTGCTGCTGCAGTCGTCTTGTTTATGGGCTTCCTAGAGGCACCTTGTTGGCCACCGTGTGAACAGACTGCTGGACTTGATGGACCTTGGTCTGATCCAGCATGGTTTTTCTTATGTTCTTGAAATGTCAGCATGTTTCAGGCTAGTGATAGCCAAATGCTCTGCAAAAATTGCAATTGATAAACACAGAAAGGACCAAGGTTGGCCTGCTATTGCTCCCTGCCTTATGGGACACTGCCAAAGAGGCCTTTTTATTGCAGCCCTCATTGAAGACACTGGCCCGTTATGCAGGGATGTTTCCCCACGGTCACCCCCGCCGACTGCTTCGGGGCTTCCTTTTGATTATGCATGCCTTTTCCGCCCGTCAGAGGTTGCCTCGCTCTCCCCACATGTTTTGCCCGTGTTTTCCAGATGCTGTTTTAGCCAGAATCTGGAAAATGTGGGCAAAATGCACGGGTAGAGCAAGGCAACCTCTGAGGGGCAGAAAAGGTGTGCATAATCGAAAGGAAACCCTGAAGCAGTCGGCGGGGGTGACCACAGGGAAACGTCCCTACATGAACACATGAAGCTGCCTTACACGGAATCAGACCCTTGGTCCATCGAAGTCAGTATTGTCTACTCAGACCGGCAGCAGCTGTCCAGGGCCTCCGGCAGAAGTCTTTCACATCACCTACTTGCTTAGACTGGAGATGCCAAGGATTGAACCTGGGACCTTCTGCATGCCAAGCAGGTGCTCTACCACTGAGCCACAGCCCCTCCCCATGAAAGGCCAGTGCCTTTTCTTGGCTTCATCCAGCAGAGGTGCTACCTGCCACTAAGGGGTGCAAAGCTGCCTCCACTGATGTTCTTGGCACATGGCTGTCCAAACTTGGGACCCACACACCACAGGTAGTGCAGATGGAAGATGGTATGCCTAGGCAGAGGCAGGAAGGAACAGCAGTACTGGGAGACACAGGGCATGGAGTGAACTTCCTTCTTGGTGCTTTGCGGGTAGTGGCAGTTTTCTGCAACAGGGTTGGCTACAACATTGTGTGTGTGTGTGTGTGTGTGTGTGCCCTCAAGTCACAGATGACTTATGATGACCGTGTATGGTTTTCAAGGCAAGAGACCTTCGGAGGTGGTTTGCCATTGCCTGCCTCCACATGGGCTGAGAGAGTTCGGAGAGAACTGTGACTGGCCCAAGGTCACCCAGCAGGCTTCATGTGGAGGAATGGGGAATCGAACCCAGCTCTCCAGATGAGAGTCCGCCGCTCTTAACCACTACACCACACTGGCTCTGAGGAAGGGCCATGGGGAATCTAAAACTAAGGGGATGAGCAGCACTTACAATCAGAATGTACTGCTACACCACAACAAAGATAGAGACCAGCTTAAATTCCTTCCTCTTCTGTGCTGGCTGTTCTTCAGCTCAGAAGTCAGAATCATAGAGTTGGAAGGGACCACCAGGGTCATCTAGTCCAACTCCCTGCACAATGCAGGAAATTCACAACTACCTGCCCCACACACCCCCAGTGACCCTTACTCCATGCCCAGAAGATGACCAAGATGCCCTCCCAGAGAGCCGGTGTGGTGTAGTGGTTAAGAGTGGTGGTTTGGAGCAGTGGACTCTAATTGGAGAACTGGGTTTGATTCCCCACTCCTCCACATGAGCAGCGGACGCGAATCTGGTGAACCGGGTTGGTTTCCCAACTCCTCCACATGAAGCCAGCTGGGTGACCTTGGGCTAGTCACAGCTCTATTAGACCTCTCTCAGCCCCACCTACCTCACAGGGGTCTGTTGCGGGGAGGGGAAGGGAAGGTGGTTGTAAGCCGGTTTTATTCTTCCTTAAGTGGCAGAGAAAGTCAGCATATAAAAACCAACTCTTCTTCTTATGATCTGCCTAAGTCATAGAATCAGCATTGCTGACAGATGGCCATCTAGCCTCTGCTTTAAAACCTCCAGGGAAGGAGAGCCCACCACCACCCGAGAAAGCCTGTTCCACTGAGGAACCACTCTAACTGTTAGAAAATTCTTCCTAATGACTAGACGGGAACTCTTTTGATTTAATTTCAACCAGCTGGTTCTGGTCCAACCTTCTGGGGCAACAGAAAAAAACTCAGCACCATCCTCTATATGACAGCCCTTCCAGTACTTGAAGATGGTTATCATATCACCTCAGTCTTCTTCTGTTCAGGCTAAACATACCCAGCTCCTTCAACCTTTCCTCATAGGACTTGGTCTCTAGACCAAGAGTAACCCACAAGCAGTAAACTAAACTTTCTATATACTGGACTATGCACTAGGCTAGGAGGACTGCATCTCATATTTTTGGACTGCGGTCAGGATACACTTGTTTAAAACCTTTAGCACTTCTGCAATAGAAGGCAAGCCAGTGAGGTATGATATAGTAGTTAGTGTGTTAGCCTAGAAATTTGCTGGGTGATCTACCTCGCAGGGTTATTGTAATGGAGACCGGAGGGAAAGGTCACGTTGAGCTCCTTGGAAGAAGGGCAAATGTATGAAATAAATTAAATAAAGGAAGGTAGGTCAGCTGAGGGAGTGGGGACGGAAACAGAAATTCTTCACTCAGATTCGGAAAGGTACATTTTTCATGTCTATTTTGTAATTACCTCTTATAGATTCTCTTAGTGAGTTTGGGGATTTAAAAAAAAAATGTTACACAGAAGCATTCTTCAAAATCAGAGCTGCAAAGCCGACGTTTGATTTGAAGTCTGGAGGATTAATTCATCTTAAATTCAAATGTGCATCCAACTTCGTTTCAGTTCTAATGTGTACTTCACCTAATTCTATCTGTTACGGAGCCCAGCACTACTCTAGAATGGAAGAGGAGATTCAGTAGTTAGACTCTTGTGCTCTTCTTTTTTCTCGCTTGACGGGGCATACGTAGAATGACTGTCCTGACAAGCTGCCAAAAGAACCAGGGAGAGGAAAGCCTGCAGAATCCAGATAAGAGCCAGGAGGATGCAGGGGCCTCCCCTTCCCCCTCCGTCTACAGCTTCTTTGACACCAACGGGAGGATGGACGTCTTTCGCATGCGCCAGCTGGTCTACGAGAAAGGTAGCGATCCACAGTCTATGTTCTGGCATGCCAGGTAGGGTTGCCAACTGCCAAGTAGTGGAGAAGAAAAAGGCACCTCTATACTAATACCAAATAGGTTAGGAAAACAGTACAGGGGCAACAGTCATGTACTGCCAAGTAGTAGGAGATCTCCTGCTAATTCAACTGATCTCCAGCCGATAGAGATCAGTTCACCTGGAGAAAAATTGCCGCTTTGGCAATTGAACTGTATGGCATTGGAGTCCCTCCCCTCCCCAAACCCCACCCTCCTCAGGCTCCACCCCCAAAATCTCCCTCCAGTGGCAAAGAGGGACCTGGCAACCCTAATGGGCTTTGGCATGGTGGCCAGCCAGCGTGGTGTAGTGGTTCAGAGCAGTGGTTTGGAGCGGTGGACTCTGACGTGGAAAGCCGGGGTTTGATTCCCCACTCCTCCACATGAGCAGCGGAGGCTAATCTGGAGAACCGGGTTTGATTCCCCACTCCTACACATGAAGCCAGCTGGGTTACCTTGGGCTGGTCAGCCCCACCTACCTCACAGGGTGTCTGTTGTGGGGAGGGGAAGGGAAGGTGATTGTAAGCCGGTTTGATTCTCCCTTATGTGGTAGAGAAAGTCGGCACATAAAAACCAACTCTTCTTCATCTTCCTGCCCTATCCGGTGAGCATACTGGGCCACGTCCAAAAGTTGCGTCCATTCTCCCAGCCGCAAGCAAGGAGCTGCCCTTGATTGATGGCACTGCACCTTGAGTTGTGCTTCACTTCTGACCGGAGACCACCAGATGCTGAGCCGATTCCCACAACCATCTTTTTTGTTAGTGTTGAAGAAGAGTTGGTTTTTATATGCTGACTTTCTCTACCACTTAAGGAAGAATCAAACTGTAGGAGTGGGGAAACAAATCCAATTCGCCAGATTAGCGTCCACAGCTCATGTGGAGGAGTGGGGAATCAAACCCAGTTCTCCAGATCAGAGTCCACCGCTCCAAACCACCGCTCTTAACCACTACACCACGCTGGCTCTTAACCACTACACCATGCTGACTTGAGTCCAGTAGCACCTTAGAGACTAACGACATTTTTGGAGTAGGAGCTTTCAAGAGTCAAAACTCCCTTTGTCAGAGCTTTGACTCTTGAAAGATCATACCCACAAAATGTTGTTGGGTCTCCAAAGAGCTACTGGACTCGAGCCTAGCTGCTCTTCTGCCGACCAACAGTGCTCCCGTCTGAAACTATCTTTTTGGTTGCTGGAGTGTCATGGGTGGTACTACTCGATATCAGCCGCCCTGAGCCTGACCTTGGTGGGGAAAGGGCAGGATAAAAATCTGATAAAACAAAAATAATAAAATAAATGGTATCAGCGCTTAAACCCTTCCCCGCCAGCCCTTTGCTCCAAATTACTCCCAGTGGCTTCATCACCTCTTGGGGCTCCAGGCGTGTCTATGTGAAGGTAATATTTTTTACCGTCATGTCACACCTGGTTTATGGTGACCCTGTAGGGTTTTCCTGTTGGCAGAGTATGCTAAGTAGGCAGAGAAGGGTCCGACTCACTGATTAAAGATCAAGTTGCCTTTAATGAAGGAACTACATTTTAGGATAGGAAAGCTGAGAGGCAGAGCCTCTGTCTATCTAGCTAAGGAGGGAGAGAGAGGGTAGAATTACTTCCGAGAAGAAGGAGGAAATTGTCCCCTAAGAATATCAGTCTAAGGACAGACAAGAGGTGTGGGAAAAGGGTGGAAAGGTCTCTAACCTTTCAGCCCTAACTAGCTGACCACTTGCCCACCCCCTGCTGGGTCTTCTTCTGAGTTCCTTTGCACACTAGACATTGCAACTCTTCTAACATTTCCAGGCAAGAGAAATTCGGAGATGGTTTGCCATTGCTTTTCTCCGTGTCACACCCCTGGTATTCCTTGGAGGTCTCCCATCCAAATAGCTGAGAGTGTGTGACTGGCCCAAAGTCTCCCAGCAAACTGCCATGGCATTTGTGGGGATTTGAACCTGGGTTTTCCCAGATCCTAGTCTGACTCTTTAACCACTACACCAACCCTGATTCTGCCTCTCCTCCTGCCAGGTAACCATTTCGCATCAGGATGAGCACTTGTTTAAATTGCTGAATAAAGTTAACCAAAGCTGACAGAGGAAATGTTTTTATTTCAGGAACACAGCCGAGTGAGAGGAAGGTCACCTGGAAGTTCCTCTTTGGGGTGTACCCTGAGAAATCCACGGCCGAAGAGAGGCAGGAGATGGACCAGCAGATGATTTCACAGTACCGGTGGATGAAGCTCTCCTGGAAACGCCGCTTCCCCTGGGCTGCCAACCTAAAGGTCCATTCTGATTGTAAGTGCTGCTCATCCCCTTAGGTTAGATTCCCCACTGCCCTTCCTGAGAGCCAACGAGGGGTAGTGGTTAAGAGCGGCGGACTCTAATCTGGAGAACTGGGTTCGATTCCCCACACCTCCACATGAAGCCTGCTGAGTGACCTTGGGCCAGGAATAGCTCTCTCCAAACTCTCTCAGCCCATGCGGAGGCAGCCAATGGCAAACCACCTCTGAATGTCTCTTGCCTTGAAAACCCTACGGGGTTGCCATAAATCAGCTGTGACTGATAAATCAGCTCTGCCTTTAAGGGACGAGAGCTAGCACAGGATACCATACTTAGTTTCCACCTTCACTTGCTCCTCTAGTGGAACTTTCCTTGGCTATCCAGAAGTACAAAGACCAAGAGAGAGAATTTGAAGCTGCCAAGCCCTTTACCAACACGTACATTGAGGTGAGTGACAAGATGGTGACATTGCCTTTTTTTGCATGAATGGTAGTTAGTAATATTGGAGAAGCTAGGACAGATAGCTGGGCTTAATCTAAGACCAGCGTGATCTAAGATCAGCAGTTCTGGATTTTGTTTTCAATGCCTGGTTTTAGCCCTGGGACACACACACACATACAACATTTTGGCCATGTTCAGAGTGTTTTCCTCTCACCACCAAGCACTCTCAACTAGACAACGCACTTTGGAACGAGAGGTTTCCCCATCAGATAGCATCTCTTCCAAACTCCTTTCAGTTTTTAAAAGAAATTGCGATGATCTGGAAATTCCTGTCCAAAATCTTCTCCCGGACATGCAAATTTAGCACATGGGGGAACATTCAAGAATTCAGACCCCTACGTAAAGTCATAAATGGTATGGTCCAAGACCAGGTACATCAGAAGAGATTCTTGTTTGTATACTTTATCTTTGGGAATTGCTTTTTAAAAGAAAATTCGTGGACAATTCACTTATAAAGAACAATTCACTTATAAAGGACTCTGAACTAAGTGGAATCTCCATATTCAGAGCTAGTGGGATGTAGTGGTTAGTATGAGCCTAGAATGAGGCTTCTAATCACCATTCAGGGCTCAGACAGATGTAATGAAGACAACAGGACACATCTCTATTCATGTATAAACATGTATAGACCTTGGGGGCCATGCGGAGAAAGAAGAGAGGGCTTAACCTTTCAACTGCAGTTTCCTTAATTGAAACAAGAATTTCCTGTTCTGTTATGACCATTTTAAAGGGGGAAAAGACATGTTTCAATAGGCCGATTGTAGGGTCAAACCTTTTGTTTCTTCCCCACGTGGTCCCAAGGCAAATAGAAGTTGCATAAGACTGCAATTTGCATTTTCTTGAACAACAAAGGTGTCACATCACTCTCTGAGCTCAATGGGTGAATTTAGGCCAGTTTTGTGTGTCTCTATCGCCAGATGGTTGCTAGTTTAAATGGAGGAGGGAAGAATCAGGTTTGCTGCCTGTGCTCCTTAAGAGGAGGGACAAGATAAAAATGTGATATAAAAGTTCCTGACTCGGATGGCCCAGGCTAGTCTGATCTGATCAGATCTTGGAAGCTAAGCAGGGTCAACCCAGATCAGTACTTGGTTGGGAGACTACCAAGGAGTAACAGGGCTGCTGTGCTGAGACAAGCCATGGCAAACCACCTCTGAACGTCTCTTGCCTTGAAAACCCTACAGGGTTGCCATAAGTCAGCTGCAACTTGATGGCAAAAGAAAGTAGGCAGGTGATCTCAAGTACTGGAGATGACCGTCTTGTTCAGCCTGAGAAATTCCCAAAACATCTGTTGGCTACTTTGGCTATTGCTGGGAGCCCAAACATTGGATCAAAAGGACTGGTCATTCTTAGGTTCTGAATTCTATGGTCTGGCTGGGACCAGAATATCAGAAGTATGTTTGCTGGGACCAGCACTCCAATCCTTCTTTAATATTCTGTTGCAATATTCATTTTGTAACGTCTTATTCTTTTTAAATCAATTATACTGTTTTATTTTGGTACCCTGTGTGCAACCTTAGAATCATAGAGTTGGAAGGGACCACCAGGGTCATCTAGTCCAACCCCCTGCAGGAATTTCACAACAACCTCCCCCACACACCCCTAGCGACCCCTACTCCTTGGAAGGTTAAAAAGCCGTTTATCATAATTTTTTGTAACTGATAGAAATCAGTAACGCCGCCCAGATGTTAATGCACTCCTGTCTTCTGCCAGCATAGCCTGCCTTTGCAGTACATTAATGAAGAACTGTTCCAAAAAGCGCTGCAGGACATTGATGCTGACATCCCCCGGACAGACCGACACCGAACCTTCTTCCAGTGAGAGACCCTGCCCCTCCTTAGCCACACCCCTGTCTGTACCAAAGCAAAACGTTGAAAGCGTAGCATGTTTTGGATTCTGAGAATTCAAAAAGAGAATTTCCTGACTTCCACGGGCAAGCCTGAGAGCCAGCGTGGTGTAGGGGTTAAAAGCGGAGGACTCTAACCTGGAGAACCAGGTTTGATTCCCCACTCCTCCACATGAGCGGCGGACGTGAATCTGGTGAACCGGGTTGGTTTCCCCACTCCTCCACATGAAGCCTGCTGGGTGACTTCGAGCCAGTCACAGTTCTCTCAGAACTCTCTCATCCCCACCTACCTCACAAGGTGTCTGTTGTGGACAGAGGAAGGGAAGGAGATTGTAAGCTGCTTTGAGACTCCTTTCAGTAGAGAAAAGCATATATATAAAAATCCAGGTATAAAAGGTATAAAAATCCAGGCCATCTATGCATGGGAGGTTTCACCTTGGATTTGCCGCTCTCTAGATGCACATTTTCCCCATCCAAATGTTCAAAACTCAACCTTAAGCCCCCATGCAGCATTTTGAGAATTCAAATGGGGAAAATGTGGATCTAGAGAGCAGCAAATCCAAGGCAAAACCTCCCGTGCATAAATGGCCCAACTCTTCTTCTCTTCTTCTTTGTGACCCAACAAGCAGAATGCAGTTCACCAGGCCAGCCCTGAGGAACTCTCCCTGCTTTTGCAGTGCAGTCCTTAAGCACTGTCATACCCTTCAAAGCCCATCTGTTAAGGATGCACTGTTAGCATCTTTTCTAGTGCCATGTAGGGTTGCCAACCTCCAGGTGGTGGCTGGAGATGTCCTGCTATTACAACTGATCAGTTCACCTGGGGAAAATGGTTGCTTTGGCTATTGGACTCTATGGTACAGAAGGCCCTCCACTCTCCAAACCCTGCCCTCCTCAGGCTCCACCCCCAAAATCTCCAGGTCTTTCTCAACCCGGAGATGGCGACCCTACTGCCAAGGCTATGCTCTTCTATATGCAAAGGAACAACTGAGAAGAGAGTGCCTCTGAGGATCTGCCGAGTGCCGTTCTCTTACTGCTGAATATCTCTAAGCGTTCACAGTGAATCAGAAATCAGGGGGCAGAGCTTCCAGCGGAAAGGGTGTAGCTTCCCGGCACCTCTTCCTCCCAAGACAAAGGACTCACCACCATTACAATATAGGGTTGCCAAGTCAGGCGTGGGAAATTCCTGGAGATTTAAGGGTGGAGCCCAGGAAGAGCTGGTTTGGGAGAGGAAGGGAACATCAGCAAGTTCTAACGCCATGGGGTCCACCCTCCAAAGCAGCTGTTTTCTCCCGAGGAACTGATCTCTGTCATCAGGAGTGTAAGATCAATTGCAATTCCGGGAGATCTCCAGACCCCACGTGGAGGTTGGCAAACCCTACTGCAGTACCTCTTGCGTGGTGTTTTTTTTTTTTTTTTTTTTTGTCTTTGCAGGCGTGAAGGGCTGGTGAAGCTGCTTTACCTCCGGGACATTCTGGTCACGTACGCGGCCTTTCACCAAGGTGAGGGCGCCGCAGCACTCCCTTCCAGGAATCTCAGCTGATGCCATCCGATCCACCTCTACCCCCCTCACCTTCGTGCTCTCCGTTCCTGACACTTCACATATCCAACATCCGTCACATATACAGTGCTTTTAATTAGCCAAAGGGCTTTTACATCCAAAATGGTGCCACAGAAAAGCTTTAAGGCTTGAAGGTTGCATTTCTTTTAAAGCACTCCCGCCCTCTACTTCTTGCAGATGATCGGAATGGGTCTTGCGTTACCACCTCTGGCAAACTGCTTTGGCTCAGTTTTGTAGAACCTCTTCCTGCCTGTCTTCCCCCACCCCCCCAAATAACAGTGGGGAGGTTTCAGTCAGCAAAAATGCATGCAGGAACGGACGTTGAAACATACTCACATGCACATAACTCTACAGGCGCCGCAATGCACCGCTACCACCATTTCAATATTGGGAAGAGCCATTCATGAAACATGCAATGGAGTTCCTTGTTTGCCACTGGAATTGGAAAGTGCATGAACGTTATAGCCGCAATGGCCCAGCCTTCCATTTTCCCATGCTGCAGCTGGCAAGTCCAATTTTCAACAGTTAAGGTGCGCATACAGTGCTATGAAGATTTACTCACGCCAATGTGGCATAGAGATTAGAATGCTAGACTATGTTCAGCTGTTTTCCTCGCGGTCACCCCTCCGACGACTTCAGGTCTTTGCGTGCCGTTTCCGACCATCAGAGGTCGCCTCGCTCTCCCCCTGCGTTTCCCCCATTTTGCCTGCGTTTTCAGAGACCTGTTTTCAACTTTGAACACGCGGGCAAAAGGAGGGGAAACGTAGTGGGAGAGCAAGGCATGCATAATGGTCTGGAATCCATGCCCTATGAGGAGAGACTTAGGGAGTTGGGTTTGTTTAGTTTGGAGAAGAGAAGGTTGCGGGGAGACATGATAGCCATGTTTAAATATCTGAAGGGATGTCATGCTGATGAGGGAACTAGCTTGTTCTCTGTTGCTCCAGAGACTAGGACACGGAGTAATGGATTTAAACTAATAGAAAAGCGATTCCACCTAAACATTAGGAAGAACTTTCTGACGGTGAGGGCGGTTCGACGGTGGAATGTGCTGCCTCGGAGGGTGGTGGAGTCCCCGTCTTTGGAGGTCTTTAAGCAGAAGCTAGATGGCCATCTGTCGGGAGAGCTTTGATTGTGGGATCCTTCATGGTGGGGGGAGGGTTGGGGTCACTGGGGGTGTGGGGGGAGGTAGTTGTTAATTTCCTGCATGTGCAGGGGGTTGGACTAGATGACCCTGGTGGTCCCTTCCAACTATGATTCTATGATTCTATAATCAAAACAAAGGCCCAGAGTTGTCAGAGGGGTGACCGCGAGGGAAACAGCCAAGCATAAAAGGCCACAGTTGCTTGGAAGACAAAATGGGAGAAGAGAAGCCCACATGCTGCTCTGGGCACCTTGGAGGAAGGAGGAAAATGTGATAGTCTTCTTCACTTTGTGCTCACTGTGGTTTTTGGCCCAATGGCTGAAGTGTATAATGCACAGAGCTGGTGGTTCTGCACAGCATACGTGCTCCTTTCTCTGCTTCTGGTTTCCTCCCTCCCCCCCCCCTTACAGACATCGGGTACTGCCAAGGAATGACCGACTTTGCCAGCCGCTTCCTGGAGACCCTGGACAATGAGACTGACACCTTCTGGTGCTTTGTGGGTTACATGCGGCGTTCAGCGTGGAGCTTCACCACCACGGGCGTGCGCCGCAAGATGCGTGAGAGAAAAGAGAGGGGAGGGCCGAAGAGGTGGAGGCAGATGTAACATTTGTAGCGGAGCCGTGTTTGGAAGGGCCCGGACTGAACCGGACCTTTTCCTCCCCACGGCGATACTGAAAGCAAAAAGCCAGTCTGGCAAGGTTACTGGAAGAGTGGGCTGTGAACAGAGATGGCTGGCGGATGCCTGTGACGTCACCGACTCCCCCAGTCCTTAGAACAGTTTTGCAATGGGTTTTAAAAGAACTTCTGCTTTCTAGCATATAAACGG
This sequence comes from Euleptes europaea, assembly GCF_029931775.1. NCBI lineage: Eukaryota > Metazoa > Chordata > Lepidosauria > Squamata > Sphaerodactylidae > Euleptes > Euleptes europaea. The sequence goes on from NC_079312.1 coordinate 165,572,082, forward strand.
GAAAATGTATGCCTGGCACTTAGTTACACCCTTCTAAGCCAAGTGACTGAAAGGGACTTGGAGGGATGTGATTCTGCTTAGGAAGGTGCTGTAAAAAAAATTTAGATGGTGGGGTAACCCACCTGAAGTGTGGGAGAAAAGGTATGCATGAACGTTGTTCAGTTCTTAAGCTGCAGGTAGTGAACTTACGACTTCTCTTTAAATATTACATCTGGCTTCACTCAAAAAGTGGGCTAAGCCACAGGAGGGAAGAGTTGAAGAATTTTAAATTAGTTGGGGTGGGTTATTGACACCAAACTCCTACCATTGGGACTTGGAAGGAGAGATGAGAGTGCAATCTGATGAAGATTTACTCTTTTTCTAAGCCCACTGAAATCAATGGGCGTAGACTGGAGAAATTTTCATCCGATTCTCTACAGTATCTGCAGTCAAGAGTCAACACCCTTCTAAATCTAGTGAACTTGATGGGCTTACAAGAGTGTAACTCTGCATTGGATTGCTGTGTGTTTGTGCCCTGCCATTAAGACATTTCTGTGAACGGTACTAATGATGCGAAATAAGCTCACAACCTGAGTTCGATCCTGACGGAAGTCGGTTTCAGGTAGCCAGCTCTAGGTTGACTCAGCCTTCCATCCTTCTGAGGTCAGTAAAATGACTACCCAGCTCACTGGAAAGTGTACACGACTGGGGAAGGCAATGGCAAACCACCCAGTAAACCTAGTCTGCCTAGTAAACGGTGAGATGTGACGTCACTCAATGGTTCAGCAATCACCTGGTGCTTGCACTGGGGACTACCTTTACCTTTAAGCCAAATGCATGTTGCTAATTATATTTGCCAGTTTGCAACATTTCTTTGGCTTCTGCTAGCCATGGGGAAAGAAAGGGTCATGCAAAATGCCAAAGATCCACCTAATGACCACCAAAAAGCCTAACAAGCCCTCTGTGGCACTGGATAGGTCACTAGGCATTGGGCACGTGTGATTTTTCGTGACACTTTGATTTGCTTCCAGGGACATCTGCCTTTTAACATACGGGCATGAGGGTCATAGGGTATTTGTCAACAACCACGAGTCCCAGTTTTGCTCCATCTCAGAAAAAAAACGCAATTTGCTGAGGGTGGACCCGACAGCCGGAGATGGGCCTGTGCGGTGTGGGTGTGAAGGTCTTACCCTGTCCTTCTGTCCCATGCAGAAATCTGTGAGGAGATCCTGAAGCACGTGGACCCAGAGCTGTACAACCACATAGAGAGCGTGACGAAGGAGAAGCTGATCTTTTGCCTCAGGTTACAAATGAAAACAAAACAGTCTGGTATTGTGGATAGCACGTCAGACTAGGAACTGGGAGACCCAGGTTCGAATCCTCACTCTGCCACCTTGCTGGGTGACCTTGGGCCCATCACTCTCTCTTTCTCAGCCTAACTCACATCACAGGGTTGTTGTTGGGAGGATAAAATGTAGGAGGGGAGAATTATGAGCCATTTGGGGTCCCTGTCAGGGAGAAAAGCAGAGTATAAATATTTAAATAAGGTATGTTGAGAATAATGATGATTAAAAAGAAGAAAAAGAAAAAGAGTTGGTTTTTATATGCCGATTTTCTCTACCTTCTAAGGAGAATCAAATGGGCTTACAATCTCCTTCCTTTCCTCTTCCCACAACAGACACCTTGTAAGGTAGGTGGGGCCTGAGAGAGCTCGGAGAGAACTGTGACTAGCTCAAGGTCGCCCAGCAGGCTTCATGTGGAGGAGTGGGGAATTGAACCCAGTTCTCCAGATGACCGTCCACCACTCTTAACCACTACACCACGCTGGCTAGCCATTCTCTGCAGCTGTGTGGCTGAGGGGAACCCAAGTAGGGTCTGGGGACCCAACTTGTTAAGCACTCAAACATGTAGTTTGGAGCTAGGACTCTTAAAACTGGGTTTGTGTCAGCTTTGGGGAAGAGTCTGAAGGTCTTTGCATGTTGGTCCTCCCTCATAAACCTCCCTCCGTGCCCCTTCGCCAGGTGGCTGATGCTGCGTTTCCAGAAGGACCTGAACACCCCAGATGCCCTCAGGGTCCTGGAGATCAGTGCCTTGGAAGCTGAGAAGATCCATTTTGCAGGCTGGATATGGTTGACACGCAGGGAAGGTAAGCCCGGTGCTCTTTGTTAAGTAAGATTCCCCAGGGACATAAGTCATGGGAGGGTCAGAAAATGGCATTATTCTGAGGCTGGAAGGTCTCAGACTTTCCTGTTTGGCTAGGGTTGCCAGCTCCAGGTTGGAAAATACCTGGGAAATTGTGGAGGTGGAGCCTGAGGAGGGTGGGGTTTGAGGAGGTGAGGGAGTACAACGGAGTACAATGCCATAGAATTAGGGTTGCCAGGTCCCTCTTTGCCACCTGCGGGAGGTTTTTGGGGTGGAGCCTGAGGAGGTCGGGGTTTGGGGAGGGGAAGGACATCAATGCCATATAGACTCTAGAGTCCCATTGCCAAAGCGGCCATTTTCTCCAGGTGAACTGATCTCTATCGGCTGGAGATCAGTTGTAATAGCAGGAGATCTGCTATTACCTGGAGGTTGGCAACCCTACATGGCAGCCATTTTGTGGCTGGCTCCACCTATTGTGGCAGCCATTTTGTGGCTGCGCCCACCACCCAATCTTAGGATTCCAAAGGTGCCTGCAGGCTTAAAAAGGTTGAGGATCCCCATCCTAGATCCTCTCTTCCAAACTCCCCAATAACTTAATTTTGTTAGGGCTATGTCTCAAAAGATGGCCTTGGGAAACAAAAAAACCAAAACAAAATAACCTTTCTGCCCACAGGTGAGGAGGCACCAGATCCTTTTCCATCAGTGGAGCGGGATGAGATCACATTCGAAGTGCTGCTTTGTATTGCTGTCCTGATCCAGAACCGGAAGCAGCTGCTCAAATACCAGGACATCAGTGATTTCTTCTTGTTTGCAGAGAGGTAGATGCCCTGCCTGATCTTTATTGGTTTCTCCCCTATAGAACCAAAGCTCCCATCTGCACCATAAATGGGCAGAGCTCTGGGGATAAAATTTGTACCAGTGAAGGGAATCAAACTGCATAATAATAATGTTTAGCAGAGAGTTCAAAGCATTTCTCATATATTGTCTCAGTAACCATTGAAACTACGCTTTAAAGTAGCCCAACAGATTTCCTTTCCCTGGATTTAACAGCCATTGGCTATTCATCTGCCATTTCACACTTTTAAAAGGGGGGGAAATTAAGATTAGTTTTTTTCTTGACACTATGAAGAGAGAAGTTGCCACATCTCTTACGCAATTCACAGATCTACGTGATAGCAGATAACACTGTATCCGCTTCTTAGAAAGTGTCATTAGCTGTTTTATCCAGGGAGTGATATATTTATTTCATGCAATATTATTTTGGAAACAAGCTAAAACAATGTGGGCTTCTCAGCCTGGTGGCTAAGACCAAGTGTAGGCCGACAGATTGGAGGGGAAAAGGGGCCACGGTTGAGAAACAGGATCTTTTCAAAATCTACCCAGTAGGTGTCACAGGCAGCTCTACACCATCTTTGGGCTTCATGTTCCAACCTTCATCCCATATTCTGATGGACACCTAGATCCCATTCCTAATGCTTACGAGGGGATCCAGATGTCATGATCACCTTAAATAAGAGGGACACTGTTACAGGCCCGTCCATTTGGGCTTGCTAAATGCTTCTCATCTTGTTTTTACAACCCCAGGCAGGAAACCTTCCTGGTGTTAAAAGACCTAAATGTCTATTACTTACCTGCCCCAACACCATCCTCTCTATCAATCCACTAACAGACAACACAATTCCTGCAACTGAATAGGGAGCACGGCAGGCATTTAATGAAATCGGGCACAATTTGGCCAAAGTTAAAAACCTTGAAGCCTGATTGATTTCCATGGGAGTGTTAAGTACACGTTTAAATCTCTCCCTATTAAACCCAGTAAGACTTTAAAACACTCCACTTTGGCCGGATAAGGCCTGTAATGAAAAGGGAAACTGTTACCCACGCTCTCAAAATTAAAAACTTGGGGTTATCCACTGGAACTGATGGATGGCAGGTTTTTTGGACGCCTTCGAAGGAAGGAAGGGCTCCACGCGACGCATAATTAACCTGCAGAATGTTCTGCCGCAGGCTGGCGTAATCGCTTCACGTGTGAGTGGTTTTTTTAAGAAGTGTCAGGCAAATAACAAAGGAGGTATGTAGCAGAGGGACGGGCAGATCGAAAGCTGGAAATGTAGCCTCCATATTCAATAAAAGGAGCTGCTTCCATACAGAGGTTTCCCCCTCTTGGGTTTTCAAACTGGAGCTCTTTATGGGGGGAAGGGAGCATTCCCGTAACAACATGCTCTGATCATCCATTCCCCATCCTCAGTACACTCTCCCCCAAACCTACTCTGGTCCAGAGTTTTTGGAAAGAGTGCAGTCCCAGAGTGTTATCACACTCTGCATTTGCAAGGTGTGCATTTGCAAAGGCCTCGCCCACCTCAATGCCTTTTTTCCTTATGTAAGCCCCTCACGGCTGCCATTTCCCCTGCCATGCCACCAGAGGGCTTTTTTTAAAATAAAAATTGGGGATTGCTACAGGGCTATAACACCACAACATTGTAACACTATAGCAACTAGTGATTTTAATTTTTCAAATACCTCAAAAAGCCATCCGGTGCCATGGCAGGAGCAAACTAGAGTGACAAAGGGCTGACGGAGGAGAAAGTGCAGAAAACTTCCACATGGGAGTTCTGTTGTCAATGCGCATGCTTCCGCATTCAGTGGTGGAGAAAGGAACATGTTGAATCTCCAGCGTGTGGAAGAAGAAGAGTTGGTTTTTATATGCCGACTTTCTCTACCACTTCAGGCAGAATCAAACTGGCTTACAATCACCTTCCCTTCCCCTCCCACAACAGACACCTTGTGAGGTAAATGGGGCTGAGAGAGTTCGGAGAGAACTGTCTGACCTATCAGATGGTAGCAATAAATCTAAGGAGACGGTGCTTACTAGCGATACCACGTCATGTTGTGGCAGCCATGACTGTTCTGTTTGATCCCTTCTCCCAGTCCTGTCGTCTGGCCCTTCCATCACTTGCTGCTTGTCACACCTGGAGACCATGTCACCATCGTGTATGTGGGGAGGTGACAGGACCCCGAAGGGAAGGAGGTTACTGTCCAAAGGAGGTGGTCTGACGGTGCTTATTTTGCAATAGGTTGCAGGGCAGACTTCAGCTGAACACATTGCGAGGAGAGGAGAGACACGTGGTGGCCCATGGAAGCCAGAATCTAGTGTGAAGGGTGCACGCAACCCTCGAGAAAGAATGGGCTAGAGTTCCCCCTGCAAGGCGCACGCACCCTCTGGAAGCCAGTCTCCAGTGAAGCATATCAGCCGTGTTCTGGAAGGCTTCCGACCAAATAAACATGCAATCCTGGACTCACGCACCTCTCCGGTCATCTAAAATTTGTATCCTACAGAACTAATGTTTCAATCTTGTCATGGTTCCCACCTAAGGGAAGCTGGGAGATATAGTTCTGACCAGAGGAGAGGGGGTTTCCTAGAAAATACAGCACAAACCTTGAACTGGTGAACAGTAATTCCATCTCGCCAGCTGTAATTCTTTAAGGAGGTGAGGGATTTCCGACAGAATTTATTCTGCACGCTCACCAAACTACACTTCCAAGGATTCTTGGGGAAGAAAGACATAACTTCCTGGTAATTCCTGTATAAGTAGAGAGTTGCAATGGAGATAACCCCCCCAAAAAAACCTTTCTGCATTTTGACAAACCAACCATTCCCAAGGGTCTTTGGAAGAAGCCAGGAGGCTGCATCCTCGAAACGGCTCACAAAAGGAATTGGTAAGGCAGATATCCCCCTCCCCTTTCCCCTGGCAGATTGCTGCTTCTCCCTAAAATCCACTCTTGAGGGTTGGGAGCCCTCATGGGCAAAATGCATCACAATTCAGGGGGCGGCAGTAAGGAGGAAGAATCAGGAAACTGTCTTCTCCCCCTCACTCTTTCACTGGCAAGTTTTCTGCCACCAGAACCTAAGGTCGTTCCACCCAATGAAGAGTTGTTTTTATACCCTGGTTTTCTCTACTTTTCAAGGAGACTTAAACCGGCTACAGTTGCTTTCCCTTCCTCTCCCCACAACAGACACCTTGTGAGGTAGGTGGGGCTGAGAGAGTTCGGAGAGAGCTGTGACTAGCCCAAGGTCACCCAGCTGGCTTCATGTGGAGGAGTGGGGAATCGAACCCGGTTTTGCAGATTAGAGTCCGCCACTAATGCGGAGGAGTGGGGAATCGAACCCGGTTCTCCCGATTTAGAGACCACCGCTCTTAACCACTACCCCCCTGCTCAGTACAGCCTCTTGCACTGTGCTGCATTTTGTTCACAGAGTCCCTCAAGAGGATTTTCTGGACAAACAGTGGGTTGCTTGTGAGATGTGTAAGGGGGAAAATTTCATTGGGAGAAATGGCATCAAGCGCAGGAATGCCATAACTCTTCCACAGCACCATGGCCCCTGTCTATATTGGGACTGTTTTTCGGAGGTCCAAAGAACATTTTTTGTAGAGAATTCTGATATCATGGTGGAGAATTCTGTGAATTTTCTGGAGAATTTGGATATCAGTCACAGAATTCTGATATCATGTGTATTTGGGCATATAAATAGGGGTTCCAGCTCCGGGCTGGGAAATACCTAGAGATTTTCGGGGTGGAGCCTGAGGAGGGCGGGGTTTGGGGAGGGGAAGGACGTCAACGCCATAGAGTCCGATTGCCAAAGCAGCCATTTTCTCCAGGTGAACTGATCTCTATCGGCTGGAGATCAGTTGTAACAGCGGGAGATCTCCAGCTAGTACCAGGAAGTTGGAGCAACCCAAAACAGCACTATCACAATTCAAAGCAAATAAAAGTGAATATATATATATTAATGAATTTATTATAGCTTTAGCAATTATTATTGTGTTTGATTTATTATGGATGACATTATTTAATTGTGGTACACAGATACAGTTCACTGAAGAAGCCATATGCGAAACGTGGTCCCGATCTAGACGACACGTCTGACATCTTTTTCCTGTGGCTTTGCTCCAATACTTGGAATAATTTTGAAAGATCAAAGACTTTCATATCACATGATGCCCCTATGGGTTATATATTTTGACTTACCTGGCTTGAGGATTTGTGATATCCTTTGAAGAATTATATATATATTTATTGGATTGCATTTTGTAAATTTTGTATCTTGTTGTACTTGCATTTTGTACATATTTTTGTGTATATATATTTTTTCACTATTGCACTTTATAAAATTCACTTTTATTTGCTTTGAATTGTGATAGTGCTGTTTTGGGTTGCTCCAATTATCCTTACAGCACTGAGCCTTCTTCTCTTGCAGCACCAGGAAGTTGGCAACCCTACGCATTCTACAGCACAGCCTCTCAGTTTCACATAATATACATCGACTGTTCAGAAAATATATGCTGACTGTTCAGAAAAGGGATCTTGGGGTCACGGGGAATAGTTCAGGGAGAAGGTCCACTTTGTATGCAGGGGCCACGAAAGAGGCTCATTCCGTTCTAGGGATTATGAGGAAAGGACGCTCCGATATCAACGGTTTCACCTCTGCGACGCTGCAAAACGCTGAGCGTGGCTGCATGTCACCTGTCAGAATAGATATCGTCAAATATTGATCGATTGCTACCGCATCATCAAAGCAAGCCAAATGCTGGAGCCGAACGTGAAACAACTGCTGGGTGTTTGCACACCAGTAGAATAGGCACTGACCAAATTTGTGGAGGAGGGTTTTAACGGGTTGTGGCGGTTGTGGTGGTGGTAGGGGGGGGGGTCGTTTCAGCTTCCGTTGCAATAACGTTTTAATCAGAGGATTCAATGAAAGTGAAACTGCAGTGGGTAGCAATCTACACTCAATGTGGCAAAAAAGGCAAGGACTGAGAATTACGCAGCACAAGTAGGGTTGCCACCTCCAGGTGGGTCCTGGAGACCTCCCGAAATTACAACTGATCTCCAGACTGCAGATGCCAATTCCTCTGGAGAAAACGGCCACTTTGGAGGAATTGTATTCTATGGAATTATACTCTGCCAAGGTCCCTCCCCTCCCCAAATCCTGCCCTTTTCAGGCTGTACCCCCAAATCTCCAAGATTTTCCCAACCTGAAGTTGGCGACCCTAAGCATTGCCCTGAACAAAAATGACACATCTCGAAAACATCCAGATAATACCGCATTGTAGTCGCAAGCTTCTGGCTGGCAACACAGCGGTGACATCCCAGCAGAGCCAGCGTGGTGTAGTGGTTAAGAGCGGTGGTTTGGAGCAGTGGACTCTGATCTGGAGAACTGGGTTTGTTTCCCCACTCCTCCACATGAGCAGCGGAGGCTAATTTGGTGAACTGGGTTGGTTTCTCCCACTCCTCCACACGAAGCCAGCTGGGTGACCTTGGGCTAGTCACACTCTCTCAGCCCCAGCTACCTCACAGGGTGTCTGTTGTGGGGAGGGGAAGGGAAGGTGATTGTAAGCCAGTTTGATTCTTCCTTAAGTGGTAGAGAAAGTTGGCGTATAAAAAACCAATTCTTCTTCTGGAGAAGGAGGGGTCTGGAGACCAAGTCCTATGAGGAAAGGTTGAAGGAGCTGGGTATGCTTAGCCTGCAGAGGAGAAGACTAGTGAGAGGGGATATGATAACCATCTTCAAGTACTTGAGGGGCTGTAATATTGAGGAGGGTGCCAAGTTGTTTTCTGTTGCCCCAGGAGGTCAGACCAGAACCAACAGGTTGAAATTAAATCAAAAGTGTTTCCGTCTAGACATTAGGATGAACTTTCTAACAGTTTGAGCGGTTCCTCAGTGGAACAGGCTTCCTCGGGAGGTGGTAAGCTCTCCTTTCCTGGAGGTTTTTAAGAAGAGGCTAGATGGCCATCTGTCAGCAATGCTGGTTCTATGACCTTAGGCAGTTCATGAGAGGGAGGGCATCTTGACCATCTTCTGGGCATGGAGTATGGGTCACTGGGGGTGTGGGGGGGAGGTAGTTGTGAACTTCATGCATTGTGCAGGGGATTGGACTAGATGACCCTGGTGGTCCATCCCAACTCTATGATTCTGTTATTCTTCTTCTGCCTGCTATCAGGCGACCAAGGGGTTCCGTACCACTTGGGGCCCCAAATGCCCACTCGCCAAGGCAGCTGCCCTGGATACCCCGCTGCTAAGACCGCCCCACCCCGTATCCCTGGCACGCAAGCAGGGGACGTCTTCCAGAAATTGAGTCCAGGCTTCCCGGATGCCCAGGCTGCAGGGCAAGACACTGAAGCCGCTGCCCGCTCAGCCACCCCTCTCCCGGCTGGCTTGCCCGCTCCTTCCCATTTCGCGCCAGGCTGCATTAGTTACTGAGAGTACAGTGCAGGAGGGGAATAACAAACGGCCTCATGCCACCCGCTTTCCCCCTTTAATGCTGCTTTATTACAGCAGCGAGTTCAGGCGCAGGTGACGGCGCCATAAACCGCAGCTCGGGTGCTGGCAGAGAAGCCATTTATTAAAGAGAGTGAAGGCAAAGCAAACATTAAGAAGGGCAAGGAGATTACCGGGAGAGAAGTTTCTCACAGAGATGCAACACGCTATAAAACTGGCGGAGAGATTCCTTCCTAGAGAACGCCCAGAGCGGTGACCTCCTGGAAGCGACATCTTTCTTTCTTTCTTTCTTTCTTTCTTTCTTTCTTTCTTTCTTTCTTTCTTTCTTTCTTTCCCCCCCCCCTCTGTTCTCTCTCTGTTTTCATTCTCACTGTTTCTGTTTCCATTTCTGCTTTTCTTTCTCTTTACTTCTTTCGTTTTCCTTCTTTCGATTTCTCTCCCTTTCTGTTTTCTTTCTTTTCCTTTGTTTTTAGCTTTCTCTTTCCCTGTTCTCTCTTTCCCCATTTTCTTTCTCTCTGCCCAAGGTCCACATAGGCCTTTTATGCAGGGACGTTTCCCCGCGGTTACCCCCACTGACTGCTTGCGGGCTTCCTTTTGATTATGCATGCCTTTTCCACCCGTCAGAGGTCGTCCCGCTCTCCCCATGGGTTTTGCCCACATTTTCCAGATTCTGGCTAAAACAGTGGCCTTTTATGCAGGGACATTTCCCCACGGTTACCCCTGCCGACTGCTTCGGGGCTTCCTTTTGATTATGCATGCCTCCCCCCCACCGCCTCGTCAGAGGTTGCTCCACTCTCCCCACATGTTTTGCCCACATTTTCCAGAATCTGGCTAAAACAGCAGTCTTTTATGCAGGGATGTTTCCCCGTAGTCACCCCCGCCAACTGCTTCGGGGCTTCCTTTTGATTATGCATGCGTTTTCCGCCCATCAGAGGTTGCCTTGCTCTCCCCACGTTTTGCCTGTGTTTTCCAGATGCTGTTTTAGCCAGAATCTGGAAATGCAGGCAAGATGTGCGGGGAGAGCGAGGTGACCTCTGAGGATGGATAAGGTTTGCATAATCAAAAGGAAGCCCCAAAGCAGTCGGCGGGGCTGACCACGGGGCAATGTCCCCGCATCAAACATTTATACTGTCATGGTTGCTTTTCATCTTCTCAACAAGGAAAGGATGGTCTTTTCAGTTTAGAAAAATGACAGCTAAGGGTGTTCGGGAGGGAAAAGGTATGATAAAGGTTTATAAAATTACACATGGTGTGGGAACGGGAGAGAGACTTTTCTTTACCTTTTCCCACAACACTAGAATTCAGGAGGCAGTGGATTCAGGACAGACGAAAAGCATTTTGTTGGACAATGCATGATTAACCTGAGAAGCTCCCTGCTACAGGATGTGGTGAATGACAGCCACTGGATTACCTTTTAAATTAGATTAGAATCTAATTAGATAAATTCATGAAGGATGCATTATCCAACGTATGGCTAAATGGAACCTCCATATTCAGAGGCCTCTGAATGTCACATGATGGAGAAGGCTTTAGCCTCTTCATCCTAGTTGGAGAGAGAGTATTTAGGCTATATGTAGGGAAATGGATACTGGCTGAGATGGACCGCTGTTCCAGTGGAGCAAAGCTCTTCTTATGTTATTAACCATTAAGAAATCAATTATGCCAACCAAGCACAGAGTTTGGAGAACAAAAGCATATTAAAAAAGGTATTATTGGTGGTTTTCCCCACAACTATGGGGGAATCCCTTAACCGTCAATCAAAGTCTAGGTATGCATACTTTTTGGAATAGCTGTAACACTTTCTCTTAGAGCTGGCATTCATTGTCCAGGGTATAACAGTGTGTGTGTGTGTGGGGGGGGGGGGGGTAACTTTAATGCAACTGTTTTATTTGTATTACAATCTGCTTTACTTTCAAACTGTTACTTATGCAAAAGAAATTGGGCGGGGGGGGGCAACATACAAATGGAATGAAAATAGTCACAATGTCCTGGCTTCACATATATTCCTTCAACATGTTCGGCTTCTTTTCCACCCTTCTGCCTTTAAAAACAGATGTTAGGTTTTGAACTTCAAAGAGAATACATCATAAATATGTCACTGTGAACATGTCACAATCCTCAAGGGAGATACTGACTTACAATGTATTATGTATCTGTGGCTGCTTTGAAAACGGGGCATGAGGATCAATCTGGAGTCTAACACTGAAATGTAGAATTGTGTCCTGAACATGCACACCAATCCTCATTCTGATATATCTATGGAAGATGTTCTGTGCTCAACAAACCAATTAAAACAATGTCCACTTGGCCATAAACAGAACAGGAATGGAACAGAAGTTTAATTCCCTGCCTCAAGGCAAGAACAACCTGCCACAAATGCCTACCCAGTTCATCTTATTCAATTCGTCCCTTGCAGTGTAGTCTTAAGAAGAGCTACACCCTTCTAACTCCATCGACTTCAATGGGCTTAGAAGGGTGTAGATCCGGTCAGGACTGCAGAGTGTCACAAGAGAGAATCTTACTGCAGAGAGATTCTCCAGAGATTTCTCCAAGGAAACTCCAGATCCATTGATCTACCTGAGTCTTGTGATTACAAGCAAACTAAAGCACAAACTAAAGAGGAAGAGGCAATCATCAGCAAACACACGGTGTGGATTATTTCCACACCAGCTCCAGTGACTACTAAAAACAGGTGCCTTGGTTTAGAGAGTCTCCTCACCAGGAAGAACCAACACTTAATGATTATGGCCTAGTTTGCATTCAGACATCACGATAAACCATGGTTTGCTTTAACCCTGGTTACCAGTGACATCTGAATGCAAACAGTCCACAAAACATACGAAGTCAAAAACAACAGTTTTTCGAGCAGCACAATGTGGATGCTTGGCCCAAAAAATTGGTTGTATAGGGCAGAATTATTTCCCTGTAGGAAGTATATCTCCCGGTAGGGAGCAGAGACATGCAGCAGAAAAACCAGGGTTGGTGCTTTAAATGGGATATATCACTTCCGTCTGATGGACTAACTAGAGTTTGTTGAACAAACCAGCCTGTTTTCAGAAATAGCTGGTGAGGTGAGACTTGCAAGTGGGATGCTCATGTTTTTGAAAGCTCCACCATACAAAAAAGTTCCCTGCCCATAGAAAACCAGCTTTTCAGGGAGGAGGGCTAGAGTCCTTGACATCTAGTTTTCTACTTGCCTGGATTTTTCCCCCTGTACAGAGGTAAGGTCAGCCATTTGAGACCCCTCCTGCAATCTGGCGTGGTACAGTTTGAGAAACAATAAAGACTGAACAGGATGCATTTTATAGCACCGTAAAGACTTATCCAATTTTAATTCACAATCCGTCATGGATTAAACCTCATTTCCCTCAGATGCACCTCATCTGTGAGAATGAGGCCCCTCACAGACAGTGGCGATCCTAATATCCCTTAGCATAGTATAGAGCTTTAGGTCCAAACGGCACGTTCCCGGGAGATGTGTGTGTGTTCTCAACCCACAACTCCCCGATAATGTGTAATTGACAAAACAGTGTGACATAATGTCATTGCGTTAATGTTTCCTTGCCTCCTCCAATCGGTAGTCAATAAAATGGGGGGGGGAGAGAGAGAGAAGGAAGCTAACACAATGACATCACAACACACGTTTCTTTCAATTACATTTTACTGAGAAGACATGGGTCAGCGGAGCCCATGCGTCTCCCCATAACATGTACTTTGGACTTTATGGTGTTCAAATGTTTCCCATACATTACCGCAATAATGCTTACAGCTACCTTGTAATGTGGTAGGTCAATATTTATTATTCTCATAATATAGACAAAGGAGGGGGGGTGATGCTGAAGGACGGGGTGGGGAGAACTGCCTGAGGCCAGCAAGCCAGAGCGCATGGCAGAAATGAAATCTGGCCGGGTTGGTCTCTTAGCTGCTATGCCCTATTTGTGGCCATGATCCCCTGCTGCCCATTTGCCACAGTGAGTGTGTATCAAGGACCTGCACATGGCAACCCGTCCTTTAGGCCGTGGGCATGGGAGCTATTGTAACTCAGGAAGAAGGCAGCTCCCCCCACCCCGAAGCCATCCTTATCAAACTATCACAACCCCAGAATCGTACAATGCACAAGCACAAAACAAGTGATTTGGGTTACATTTTGATAACCTTTCCAACTGTTTGCTGTTAACCTAAACACAAGGTTAAAATGAGACCCTGAGATAACAGAGTATTTCTGCGGATTTTAGGGTCGCCAGGTCCCTTTTCGCTGCCAGCGGGAAGTTTTTGGGGCAAAGCCTGAGGAAGGCGGGGTTTGGGGAGGGGAGGGATTGCAGTGCCATAGAGTCCAATTGCCAAAGCAGCCATTTTCTCTAGGGGAACTGATCTCTATCAGGTGGGGATCAGTTGTAATAGCAGGAGATCTCCAGCTACTACCTGGCAACCCTAGCGGATTTCCACCTGTAGAATGTGACTTCCTCCTCCTTCTGAAGCCTCAAATGCCCCTCAGTGGGGGGGGGGGCATTTAGCTGGAGGGGGGAGGATCCAACCCAACATTAAACAGGCTGGGTCTGCATTAGGCCTGTGATGATTCCCAGCCCTGTGGAACCGGCACTGCCCAGCTCAGATCTGGGCAACAAAAGAAATGCAGGCTTGCCTATGAGAGGAGGATGATCCTTCACTACACCTATGGTCACCATCACCTGGGACAGAGCATACCCCACATCATTGCCAGCATTGCCCAGGGCCCTTTGGTTCAGGTTGCTCCTGCCCTCCAGGGACTACCCCCATGGAGAACTTGCCAGGTAAGTTAAAGGGCCAGTCTACCCTTGTGGGTGGGTGTGCTTAATTTCCAAAGCTGAGTTACCCACCAGTAACACCTCCTCTTGAAAACCCTTTCCACCCCGCTGTGTGTGGATTCACTCAAGTAGGGCAACATGGTCCACTCTGCATATGCTCTGGGGCAACACACACTCTCGCTTTGTGTTAGGGTTGCCAAGTCCCTCTTTGCCACCGACAAGTGATTTTTGGGGCGGAGCCTGAGGAGGGCAGGACTTGGAGAGAGGAGGGACTTCAATGCCATAGAGTCCATTGGCAAAGTGGCCATTTTCTCCAGGTGAACTGATCTCTGTCGGCTGGAGATCAGCTTTAATAGCAGATCTCCAGCTAGTACATGGAAGTTGGCAACCCTACTTTGTGTCTTATCTCCAGCAATGTGTAGGTAGGCAGCTGCACTCTGCATACGCTGTGGGGCAACACTCGATTTCACTTTGTGTCCTACCTCCGGCAATTACAGAGTAAGGTTGCCAGGTCCCTCTTCGCCACCGGTGGGAAGTTTTTGGGGCGGAGTTTAGGGAGGGGAGGGACTTCAATGCCATAGACTCCAATGACCAAAGCGGCCATTTTCTCCAGGGGAACGGATCTCTATCAGCTGGAGATCAGTTGTAACAGCAGATCTCCAGCCACTATCTGGAGGTTTGGCAAACTAAGGTTAGCCTGCTTTAAGTTAATTAGTGAAGAAAGTCAGCAGTGTAGTGCATATAACAACGGTGGTATTTACATCTTAACCACTCAAAATAAATGAATGCAACAAATTCTATACAGTGTATAAGACAATGCACAACTTAGGCATACAAGTCCAATTAGGACACAATTGCTGAAATGTATGTACAATGACAACATGAATAAACTTAATTCATATTAATTCAGCATCTTGTGGTTCCGGTCTGTTCCAGAGGTGTACTTCTTTACAGAGTCCCAGGTAAATCTCTGTTTCGGCTTAGAAGCCTTCCTCAGGGACCAACGCTACGCCACCTGCGCTTTGTCATGCCTCCAGCCATGAAAAAACACGACCCTTGGCACCAGCTCAGCGTGCGGGGGAGATGGTCCAAACCGCAAGACACGTGTCCCCGATCGTGGGCAGCCCCCCCCCCCAAGGGCATTGTTCCCGTCGCGAAGGCGCCGCATCCTTTCTCTGTCCTTTTCTTCGCCCCACCGGGCGTCTCCCCCCCCCTCCTCCTGCGCCTCCTCCCCCCTGCAGAGGCAGCTCATTACCCGAAAGATATTGACAAACTGGAAGCAGTTGGGAGAACGGCTACAAAAATGATGGAGGAGGCTGGGGGGACTGAGTTATGGAGGCAGATTAAGGGAGTTAAATATGTAGAGCTCGCCTGCGCGGCGATTAGGGGAGGGGAGGGGAAGGGAGGGGAGCCCAGCTGGCGGGAACAAAGGGAGACCGAAGGCGAGGAAAAAAGCAAGGGTGGGGGGGAGAGAGGAAGCGAGAGAGAGAGAATGATGAGTTTCCAAAATGCACGGTGTGTGTGTGTGTTAAGTGCCGTCAAGTCGCTTCCGACTCATGGCGACCCTATGAATGAAAGTCCTCCCAAATGTCCTGTCTTGGACAGCCTTGCTCAGATCTTGCAAATTGAAGGCTGTGGCTTCCTTTATTGAGTCCATCCATCTCTTGTTGGGTCTTCCTCTTTTCCTGCTGCCCTCCACTTTTCCTAGCATGACTGTCTTTTCCAGTGACTCTTGTCGTCTCATGACGTGACCAAAATACGACAGCCTCAGTTTAGTCATTTTAGCTTCTAGGGTCAGTTCAGGCTTGATTTGATCTAGAACCCACTGATTTGTTTTTTTGGCAGTCCACATGGTGTCCGGCCCACAACACTCTCCTCCAACACCACATTTCAAAGGAATCTATTTTCTTCCTATCAGCTTTCTTCACTGTCCAGCTTTCACACCCATACATGGTAATAGGGAATACCATGGCATGAATTAATCTAGTCTTGGTACCAGGGCTCATTTTAGGAGCTGTGGTTTGCCAGCCCCCAAGCCCCCCACTACTTTGTGTGCATAAAGTGCCATCAAGCTGCAGCCAACTTACGGCCACCCCTTATGGGGTTTTCAAGGCAAGAGGCTAACAGAGGCGGTTTGCCAGTGCCTTCCTCTGCACAGCGACCCTGGCCTTCCTTGGCGGTCTCCCATCCCAATACTAACCAGGGCTGACCCTGCTTAGCTTCTGAGATCTGCCGAGGTCAGGCTGGCCTGGGCCATCCAGGTCAGCCCCCCCCCCTTTAGAACACAGGAATTTGGGGGATGAAGCAGGTGTTTGGGTTGCCCTTCTCCACCTGCTGCTACCTGACCGGCCAAAGCCCAGGAGGCTGAAGTTGGTTCCCAGTTGGTTCCCAGTTCCTTATTCACATCTCCTAGTTTCCTTGGCTCCACCATCAACCAAAAGGGAGAATGCAGCCAAGAAATCAGAAAAGAGATTGAGACTGGGAAGGGCAACCATGAAGGAGCTGGAAAAGGTTTTGAAGTGTAAGGATGTGTCACTGGCCACCAAGATCAAGTTAATTCATGCCATCGTATTCCCTATAACTATGTATGCATGTGAGAGCTGGACAATGAAGAAAGCCGATAGGAAGAAAGTGGATTCCTTTGAAATGTGGTCTTGGAGAAGTGTGTTATGGAGAGCCGCTGCCTATCTGAGTAGACAATACTGACTTTGATGGACCAGGGGTCTGGTTCTGTGTAAGGCAGCTTTGTGTGTTCATGTGTGCTATGACAACTGATCTCCAGCCGATAGAGATCAGTTCACTTGGAGAAAATGGCCGCTTTGGCAATTGGACTCTATGGCAATGAAGTCCCTCCCCTGCCCTCTTTAGGCTCCGCCCCCCAAAAAAAATCTCCTGCCAGTAGCAAAGAGGGACCTGGCAACCCTAAAGCAGTTTACAGCATTGTTCTCCTCTCCTCCATTGTATCCTCATAAAGAGAGAAGAAGCCAGTGTGGTGTAGTGATTAAGAGAGACTAGTATCTGGGGGACCCAGGTTTGAATCCCCACTCGTGCCTTGGAAGCTCTCCTGCTATGACAACTGATCTCCAGCCGATAGAGATCAGTTCCCCTGGAGAAAACGGCCGCTTTGGCCATTGGACTCTATGGCATTGAAGTCCCTTCCCTCCCCAAACCCTGCCTTCCTCAGGCTCCACCCCAAAAATTTCCCGCCAATGGCGAAGAGGGACCTGGCAACCCTACTAATGGAGCCGAGCTGATCAGCACTCCACATATGCTCAGTGGCACTTTCCCCATCACAGTTCTAATATGTCTGAGCTGCTGAGTGACCACAAAATTCAGCAGATGGTGCTTGTTCTGGCATACAGCTGCAGTGATGCCATACAGCTGCAGTGATGCCAAACAGTTGACCTGTTAAAATTTCTGCTTGTCATACAGCTGTTCAAGGCACAGCCACAACACTGTATTAGCAGAAGCTTTGCATTATGCTGATTCGGCCAGCATTCAGTTTCTAAAGGAACAGAAACCCTCTTTTCAGATGGCACACAGCACACCTATCTCTCCAGGGGACACTACAATTAAATTATCCAGCTTATCGAGCAGTTGGCAGGATTGCCAACAACCTGGAGAAAAGGTGACCTGCCCCCCTTAATAGAGTCTTAATGGGATGTTCCAGGTGATTTGAAAATCTTCATCTGCCCATTCCCACACATTAAGCCTCTGTTAAAGGGGCAGGACATTTTTTTCCCTCCAGGTTGTTGGCAACCTTAAAGGCTGGACCATCCCGGTGAATTACAGTGCCGACTTTATTTCAGGGTGATCTTGTGTTGACCGGCTATGTAGTATTTTAGAGTGTTTAGTGCCTGTACCAAATGCCTAATGAAGTTCCTGTACTGTTTCAGGGAGGGAGGGAAGACAGCATTGGTATAGCCCAATCTTGTCAGATCTCAGAAGCAAAACAGGGTCACAATTTGGAAGGGAGACTACCAAGGAAGACTCTACAGAGGGAGGCAATGGCAAACCAACGCTGCTTTCTCGCTTGCCTTGAAAGCCCCTTGCTGGGATCTCTGTAAATCGGCTGCGACTTGGTGTCACTTTCCATACACAGACACACACTATTTCAGGATAAAAGAATCACAGTACAACAGCAAGGCTGTTTTGGGTGTCAGCTGTCTCAAATCTTCTGTACAGTCATTAGCTGAAGGATGCTCTTTACCCCCAGAGAATACTTGCTCCTATGATCATCGATGACTTTTGATGGCTAGTGGCTACTAGCTAGTGGCACATCCCTTTTACTCAGATGGAGGCATCAGCTTCAGAGAGAACTGGAATAAACCATGACGGAGGCAGAAGCCTGGCATCTGGCTGGGAAGAAACAGCTGGTGGGGGGGCTCCATGGATCTTTCTGGCTTGTTTTCGGAGGGTCACATGAACACATGAAGCTGCCTTATACTGAATCAGACCCTCGGTCCATCAAAGTCAGCATTGTCTACTCTGACCGGCAGCGGCTCTCCGGGGTCTCAGGCAGAGGTCTTTCACAACACCTCCTTGCCTAGTCCTTTTAACTGGAGATGCTTGGGATTGAACCTAGGACCTTCTACATACCAAGCAGAGGCTCTACCACCCAGCCACAGCCCCTCCCCACTTTGAATGCCACTTTGAAGACAAATGCTAATAGAGTCCTTGCCTGCTCCTCTGTGCTCGACTTGTGAATTTGGAAACCAACCTGCAGCAAAATGAAATAAGACCCCCCACGTACACATTCTCTCTCCTCCCACGGAAACCGATTTGGTAGTAGGATGTCTTCTGAAACTTTCTAGGAAAGAGAAGGAACACAGTGCCCTATAAATAACCCCTCATAGTCCTCTAATGGGGGGGGGGAATAGAGAGGTTTTCTTGAGATAGCCAGCTTATCCCCAACCTCCCTCCGCCACAAAGTTTTCCAGCGTGGCTAGGGCAGGCCATCAATCCTGCCACGGTGTAATTAACATAAAGCAGAAGCAATTAATGGATTGCATTCCTAGTCCATTAAACCACAAACAGATTTGGAGTTCCCCGATCTGACATTTAGTACCTTTTAGCCAGTTAAATACCAATTGCTTATTAAAAACTGCACACTGGTGTTTAGTGCCCGCGAGGATGAATGGCTGGCAAACAAACGGGCAAATGGGCACCGACAGCACAGGCCGGCTGGGGACGTGCTGGCGGCACACAGTGCTGGGCTCCGAAGGGGACTATAACGTGACGTGAAGAGGGTTCCCAAAAAGAGGAGAGGTTTGGAGTAAAATGTCTTTCCAACAAATGCTGGAGCGGGGAGGGGGAAGCCTTTTGCAAACAGTTCTTGCTGAAAAGACTAAAGTTCCCATCACATTCTGTTCTTGGTCATTTTCATATCTCCTGCGGCTATTGCAAATGTCTACTTCCCCGCTGGCTGGAACCTCCTGATGTCCCCCATTGTCTCCACCACTTCTGATAAGTAGGCTTGCCAACCTCCAGGTAATGGCAAAAAATAAACACGTCTGTGTACTCAGTTCAAATTCAAATTCACACAGAAATCATATTATCAAGAATATCACAATTATATTCCAATACCTAAGTCTACAATATAGTATCTAAGTCTACAATATAGTAGAAAATACAACCAACATAGTCACATACAAAATAGTGGTTTCACATCAAAATTCACAACAATGTAAATACAGTTAAGTATATACCGTAAATATCCAAATCTAATCTATAGGTGTCTAGTAATATTTTTTTTCCTTTCATAACAGGCTCAAGATTCATCAGATGTCAGACAGGCGAGGAAGACGGCCGTTTCTCTTCTTCATCAGTTCCTCTACCTTAATTTCATCAGTTGTTGTATATTTCCTTTAACATATTAGTTATAAATATAAACTCCCCATGGGTAGAAACTAGTCCTTCTGCCTAGATAGGCTAGTCAAGTCAATAGGAATTCAGAGGTTCCCTGTAGGGGAACCTGGAGAAAATGGCCAGTTTGGCAATTGGACTCTATGGCATTGAAGTCCCTCCCCTCCCCAAACCCCGTCCTCCTCAGGCTCTGCCCCCCAAAACCTCCCGCCGGTTGGTGAAGAGGGACCTGGCAACCCTACTGATAAGCCAGTGCTTCTCCCATAGTTTCATTATTGAGAGGCAGGATGATGTAGTGGGCAGTGTGTCCTACTGGGATCCTGGGAGACCCAGGTTCAAATCCCCATTCTACCAAGGAAGCTCGTTGGGTGACTTAAATGGGCCAGCCACAAACTCTCAGCCTCATTTACCCCGCAGGGTGGTTGTTGTGAGAAAATGGAGGAGGGGAGAATGATGCTCTAAGCTGCTTTGGGTCTCTATTTGAGAGAAAAGGATAAATGAAACTATGGGTCTGCCACATTTTACCCACAATGCCAAGCTGCAGGACATTTATTTATTTAGCGCATTTTTATCTCTCCCTTCCTCCAGCGGGTTTTCGGCATTGTACGTGGCTGTCTCCTCCATTTTTGTCCTCGCAGCAAGGTAGGGTTGCCTGAGAGAAAACAACTGGCCCAAGGTCACCTAGGAAGTTTAATGGCAAGGGAAAATTTGAACCCAGGTCTCCCAGCCTGACCCTCTAACCACTACACCATGCTGGCTCTTTCTCAGGTTCTCCTTGTTCTCTAGTATCTCATAAATTACAGTCTATTTGTTGCCCCTATTTTGACTTCAGGGGACTATTGTTGAAATGATACCAATTTACAGTTGAATTTACATTTTTTTGAATAAAACCTCCAGGTGGTGGCAGGAGATCTCCTGCTGTTACAACTGATCTCCAGCCAATAGAGATCAGTTCCCTTGGAGAAAATGACCGCTTTGCCAATTGGACTCTATGGCTCCGCCCCCCCAAAAAAATCTCCTGCCAGTAGCAAAGATGGACCTGGCAACCCTAAAGCAGTTTACAGCATTGTTCTCCTCTCCTCCATTGTATCCTCATAAAGAGAGAAGAAGCCAGTGTGATGTAGTGATTAAGAGAGACTAGTATCTGGGGGACCCAGGTTTGAATCCCCACTCGTGCCTTGGAAGCTCTCCTGCTATGACAACTGATCTCCAGCCGATAGAGATCAGTTCCCCTGGAGAAAACGGCCGCTTTGGCCATTGGACTCTATGGCATTGAAGTCCCTTCCCTCCCCAAACTCCGCCCTCCTCAAGCTCTGCCCCCAAAATCTCCCGCCGGTGGCGAAGAGGGACCTGGCAACCCTAGCTGGAGTACTTTCACTTCCCTTCTAGCCCTACCATAACTGGCTATCCAGGTATAGTAAATGTTGTCGAAATGTTGAGACACTGGCTATTCTATAATCTTTAATCCGATCCAGTTCCATTTTGAGATTAAACATTGTTGAGCTGAAAACTGAACACATAGTGCTAAACATTAAAAAAAGCCTGGCATCCATTTTAAAAAAAAAGTAATAAATAAAAATAAATTTTAAAAGGAACTGTTATGGTCATTTTATTAGTAGACCTGCTTCAGAAGTTGATGCACAAAAGAGAAAAGCGCAGAGTAAATGAACAGCAGGTGGAGAATAGCCGTTGGCACTGTAGATTTCTGACGGCAGAGGTGGTCTTGGGTATGGGAATTGGGGTGGGATCCAGGCAGCTTTTTCGGTCAGCCTTGCCCAGTTCTCCACCCTACTACAGCCTCTATCCCACATGGCTTTTTCTGCAAAGGTACCACAATGGTACCCAGCAAAGCCTTTTTGGGTGGTCAAAGGGGACCCCCTCCTCTTTTTTTCACTAGTGGAAAAGCTGCTGGGATGACAGCCTAGGGATATTACAAATCAGGGTTGCCAACCTCCAGGTACTAGCTGGAGATTTCCTGCTATTACAACTGATCTCCAGCCAAGAGAGATCAGTTCCCCTGGAGAAAACGGCCGCTTTGGCAATTGGACTCTATGGCATTGAAGTCCCTCCCCTCCCCAAACCCCGCCCTTCTTAGGCTCTGCCCCCAAAACCTCCCACCGGGGCGAAGAGGGACCTGGCAACCCTATTACAAATATCCCTTTTTCAGGCCTGAAAGGTTGGTGGATACCCTTCTAGTATCCTGATAGTGAATAAGAAAAAGAGCATGAAGGGTCTTGCAAAGTAACTGTCTGCCAATGTAGGAAGGAGCATAATATCAGCTAAACTTTCCAGCTCCAGGCACAGTGCAAGCCAGAGAAGTCCTCTCCCATCCTAATGTGCTCTGGGATAGGCAGTCTTGAAAGACTTAGTGATGAAAGGACGAGGATTTGTGGGCACACTTCCGAAGCACCATACCCACAGTGTTGCCATGGCAACATCTGCCATCCTAAAAAAAATATCACCGGGCTTTTTAGCTGGCGAGCCCCAGAGACAGGCCTGAAGCACAAACCCCAACAAATTCTATAGGCTGCAACTTGCTCCCTGACTCCCCAACAAATCTAAGCTACTGATGCGAAAGGGTAACGTGAAATAGGCAAAGATGGAGCATCAGGGAAAGAGAAACAGCTAGCTGGACACACCCATGCTTAGACATACACAATTGAAAGGCGCATTCGCTGGCTGACTAAAAATGTTACAGGATCACAAGGAACCAGCCAGGATCAAGCAAGGATGCCTGCATTCATACAACATACAAAACCATATCTGGGACTAACAGTTCATTAACCAACTTTTGTTGGAGGAGAGTGTTACGGATTCCATGGACTGCCAAAAAAAAACCAAATCAGTGGGTTCTAGATCAAATCAAGCCTGAACTGACCCTAGAAGCTAAAATGACTAAACTGAGGCTATCGTATTTTGGTCATGTCATGAGACGACAAGAGTCACTGGAAAAGACAGTCATGCTAGGAAAAGTGGAGGGCAGCCGGAAAAGAGGAAGACCCAACAAGAGATGGATTGACTCAATAAAGGAAGCCACAGCCCTCAGTTTGCAAGATCTGAGCAAGGCTGTCAAAGATAGGACATTTTGGAGGACTTTGATTCATAGGGTCGCCATGAGTCGGAAGCGACTTGACGGCACTTAATACACACAACCAACTTTCGCTCCTGGTTTGAGATAACCTAATTAAGCCATAGCGAAATGGTCCCCATGCAGACAGTCAGACTAGGATTGCCAGCTCCAGGTTGGGAAATACCTGGAGATTTTGGGGGTGGAGCCTGAAGAGGGCGGGGTTTGGGGAGGGGAGGGACTTCAATGCCATAGAGTCCAATTGCCAAAGCGGCCGTTTTCTCCAGGGGAAATGATCTCTGTCGCCTGGAGATCAGTTGTAATAGAGGGAGATCTCCAGCTACAACCTGGAGGTTGGCAACCCTACCAATGCAGCTTCTATCACTAACCTCCCCTCTGATTTATCATCACAACAAGGTCAGGCTGACAGTGCGTGATGGGCCCAAAGCCTCTATTTAAAAGGACAGGGTATTTTTCTCCTGGCTAGTTGGCAGCCCCCCCCCCCAAAGCCTTTCCATAGACTTGCAGCAATGTAACAGGTAGAAATCAAAGAGAGAAGCTTTTCCTGGAGATACTGGGAACAGCCTCGCCAGCAAAAATGTCTTTGTGTCGGGTGGTCGTGAAAGACACAAGAACAGGGCCATCAAAAAAAAATGCCCATCTGCTCACCTAGGGATGCCAGCCTCCAGGTGGGAACTGGGGATCCCCTGGAATTACAGCTCATCTCCAGACCATAGAGATCAGTTTTCCTGGAGAAAATTAATACTTTGGAGGGTGGACTCTATGGCATTGTACCCCACTGAGGTCCCTGACCTCCCCAGGGTCCATCCCCAAATCTCCAGGAGTTTCCCAACCTTGATCTGGTAACCCTACCCCCATCCCCCGCCGGTGGCTAGGGGGAACCTGACAACCCTACGCTCATGTGTCTATCTCCCTCCATCTGGGCTGGTTGTTGTTCATGCGCCAGTCCCCAAAGGAAGCTGCAGCGGTGTTCGTTCAGGAACCTCCTATCGCTTTTTAACCCAAATGGGTGTTGCCGAGGAAACTATGAGTGGTCTAAGCTCCACTGCCACAGCTTCCCCCCACCCCAAGCCGATCTCTTTGCTGCGTCCAGTTAAAGCTCCCTGGTGTCTTTGGCCGGCACCCTGCCCCAAGACATCCCAAGGCTTTAAACAGGCCCTTTAAAAGAGCGGCATCTCGTAAACAAGGCGGGGGCCCTGCCGGCTTCTTGCCTGCCTGTCCAAAGGCAACACGGGATGCGACAGATGCCTGACAGAGGGACGCCCCCCGCCACTTGCTTTCCGCCGGCGCCTGGGAACCAGAACCACTTCACACCGCTGTTTCTTTGGGAAGCTGACACAGGTCAGCTCCTTAATGGAGTCGGTCTTTTGAGCGCTTCAGCAGAGGTCCAGATTTTCGAGCAGGGTTGCCAGCCTGCCAATATTTTGCTAGCTCAATCAGTGGAATTGTGTTAAGTCACGGATATTGTGGCTGTGCCGTAGGTCCTTCTGTCAGGGTTAGGGGGGTGTTGTCAGTATTTCTAAAATCAAAAGTCGGCAACGCTAACCCAGCCCATTATGCACCCTTCCAGAAGGGAATTAAGTTCGGATGGTGGGCGATTTTGATTTCAGAAAGGAGAGGTATAAAATAGCTGCACTAACTCACTAAATTATTCCCACTAACTCACAAACTCTGGCCCCTAACCACAGATGTGTCTAGATTATGTACTCTGTTCATGCTCAGAGGTACTTTATTTTGATTATGATTCCACGCAATCTAGCTCCAACAGTCAGCTGTGACTCGGCAGCGCTTTCCACCACCTTGGGCACCATGATGCCCCTTGGCACTCGCCAAGTGTTCTTAGAAAGTCGGCGGTGCCAGGAGGGGTTTTGCCCAGCAAGGCTTCTGAGTGGTCATTGGAGATTTGATTGCCTGTGCTGCTTTTTTAAAAAATTGTTTGGGCAGCAGCTGCCACCACAGCACATCACAACCATCTTCACGGTGTGACTGAAGTTAAGCTGTGGCAGCCATGCTGTAGCCATTTTGTGGCAAAGCCCACCACACTGTGTAAAAATTCCAAGGGTGCCCACAGGCACAGATGGGCATTCCTTGAAGTATATTAATTAAGAGTAGGGTTGCCAGCTCTGGGTTGGGAAATACCTGGAGATTTTTTGGGCAGAGCCTGAGGAGGGCGGGGTTTGGGGT
Organism: Euleptes europaea; assembly: GCF_029931775.1. Lineage (NCBI taxonomy): Eukaryota > Metazoa > Chordata > Lepidosauria > Squamata > Sphaerodactylidae > Euleptes > Euleptes europaea. The sequence continues at coordinate 165,597,400 of NC_079312.1, forward strand.
GGGGAGGGACTTCGATGCCATAGAGTCCAATTGCCACAGTGGCCATTTTCTCCAGGGGAACTGATCTCTATTGGCTGGAGATCCGTTGTAATAGCAGGAGATCTCCAGCTACTACCTGGAGGTTGGCAACCCTAACCATGGCACTGAACACATGGCTAGTACTTGAACCACTAAGGAGTACCAGGGTCTCTATGCAGAGGAAGGCAATGGCAAGCCACTTCTGAGAACCAGTGTGGTGTAGTGGTTAAGAGCAGCAGACTCTAATCTGGTGGACCGGGTTGATTTCCCCACTCCTCCACATGAAGCCAGCTGGGTGACTGTGGGCTAGTCACCGTTCTCTTAAAGCTATCTCAGCCCCACCTACCTCACAAGGTGTCTGTTATAGGGAGAGGAAGGGAAGGAGATTGTAAGCCGGTTTGACTCTCCTTAAAAGGGAGAGAAAGTCGGCATATAAAAACTAACTCTTCTTCTTAGTCCCTTGCCTCGAAAACCCTACTGGGTTGCCATAAGTCAGCTGCAATTTGACAGCACTTAACACACACAGTTATATTATTCTAGGAAAAGGTTGGTCTTTTAAGACCAGCAGGGTGTGAATAGAAGGAAACGCTACATAGTATAGCACCCCTGGTGCATGTGCAGTACAAACAGGGTTTCTCTGTCAATGGAGGCCAGGGCACCCGCTCTCTGGGATGATAGGCAAGTTTTGCTCCCCCTATAACACAACACCCCCAAGTGCACATTATTTTTTTATCATAAGACTGAATGCAGTCCAGTGGGCTGCAGCAAAGAACAAGTGTACCTCAATGGAAGGACACCCAAGTTGTAACCCATTCATTTTGTTCCATATTGCGCTATGGTTTGGATTGTGATGGAACTTTCTACCCATGTAATGGGGGGGCATTTTGGCCGATTCCCCCTCCTTCTTAGGGTTGCCAACCTCCAGGTGGTGGCTGGAGATCTCCAACTATTACAGCGATCAGTTCACCTGAAGAAAATGGCCACTATGGAAGGTGGACTCTATGAATGCGCAAGCGACCATTACACAGGCAAGAATCAACTCGCAAACTACTATGTAGCATTAACAAAGTAACAAGACTGAAGAAGCCATTATTGGTGAAAGCGTCTGTTTCCTGGAAGACGTTTCCATTTGACATTAAGGGCCAACTTGGTCCTTGTTTGAATTTCCCGCAGCACACGGCCAGCGGATTAAAGAATCTGATTCCCGACACGGACCCTATAAAAATCTACAGGAATTTTTTCCACTTCCTGGACCACCTCTTACAAAGACTGATATCATAATGGGAAAGTCTTAAGGACTCAAAGGGAAACATTAGACATAGATTTCTTGTATATACTGTTCTTTGACTTTGTTCTTTGATACTTGTACTGTGTTCCCTTGTTTGACTATTGCTCGCTTGTAGATATTGCTTGCACTACTTTTTGTATTGACTGTCTCCTTTTGAATATATGTGTAGAACTGAGCCTAGTGTTGATTATTTTTGCATAGCCAACTAGTATCGCACTGTGAATTGTTTTGCTATAACCTCCAGGTGGTGGCTGGAGATCTCCAGCTATTGCAACTGTAATGTCTGTAATCATTATCGTATGCTTATGTGTTCAGTTTGCATAATTGCTCTTCTGGAAAAGCTAGGCCTAAAGTATAAAAGCAGGTTTGGAATACTGTGTATTCATACCGCACACATGGAAACTTTGGGAACGTTGGCATCCATAACTATAAGAGGCCAATAGAACACGTTGCCTGGTACAGGCTTTCCCCTGTAGAGACAAACAGTGTCTTACCTTCACCGTTAGGAATGTGAATCACAAGACCAAGTGTTTGCTTAGAGACAGCTTCTACCAATCTCTATACACTATGTTAATTAAAGTAAGATAGATAACCAACGTCTAGTAAGTCTACGTAATTGGAACATCCCTAACCAGAAGTTATAATTGGGGTTGCAATCCTTTGTTCGGGGTGCGAGCTGTCCTCCGCTTTTGGGAAGCTCCCACCGGGTATGTATTATTAAGCTTAATAAACAAACTGTTTTAAATTATCAACCTCTTCCTGTGTTATGGTCATTGGAACTTAAAACCATTTCACAGTCAGAACACAACTGATCTCCAGGCCACAGAGATCAGTTCACCTGAAGAAAATGGCTGCTTTGGAAGGTGGACTCTATGGTTTTATACCCCATTGAAGTCACTCCCCTCCCCAAACCCCGCCCTCCTCAGGATCCACCCCCCAAATCTCCAGGTATTTCTGAACCTGGAGCTGGCAGCCCTGTTTCCCACTGCAGATCCCTGCCTTGTCCTTCATGTCATTCCTGAGGGTCTCCTGTCAACCAAGACTAGCATTTGAGGGAGCTCAGCAGGAGGGGAGAGGCAAGAAAGTTTCGTTCAACTGACAGAAGTGCCTTTCATTAGTGGGAAATAGAGTTGCCAGCTCCAGGTTCAGAAATACCTGGAGATTTGGGGGGTGGAGTCTGAAAAGGGCGGGGTTTGGAGAGTGAGGACTTTAATGCCGTAGAGTCCAGTTGTCAAAGCAGACGTTTTCTCCAGGGGAACTGATCTCTGTTGTCTGGAGATCAGTTGTAATAGCAGGAGATCTCCAGCCCCCACCTGGAGCTTGGCAACCCTAGTGAGAAACGATGCTGGGATGCAACCCATCCTGCTTATTGGATCATAAGTCACCAGGGCAGCCTGTCGTAGATTATCAAGAGTCCCTTAGGCAGAGAAAGCTGGAGGAGATCACAGGTAAAAACACAAGCAACCTGGAGTCAGTGCATACCTCCCACTCTTGTTTATCTCTGATGCTGTCTGACAGCTCATTTTCCCCCAGAGCTGGGAGGGAACAGAGCAGGGGAAATTAGCCATCAAGCAGAGAGAGAGAACCAGAAAGAAAGGGCAGCAGCTCCCTTTCCTTGGATGTTTGCCTCTGACCCCTCTCCGCTTTCTCTGTCTTTAGGACTCCAGAATGTGGCTACTTTGCACCTGCCAAGAATAATGTGCATCCAAATCCTTATAGGGAGGTCACTGAGAACTGAGCCAGCCCTATGTACGACCCCCACTGCTTGGATACTGCATCTTGATGTATTGTGATGAGTAGCCGTGTTAGTCTGTTAATAGCAGTAGAAAAGAGCAAGAGTCCATTAGCACCTTAAAGACTAACACAATTTCTGGCAGGGTATGAGCTTTCGTGAGCCACAGCTCACTTCTTCAGATACAGCTAGAATGTGATTCCATCTATCCTTAAGGAGAGAAGAATGAATTAGACTCACGATGGCAATGTAAATGTCAAAAGCAAGTAAATGACATCAGCAGGCATGACTGGATTAGGAGTGATATGCAGAGGGAGAAATTAGCATTGGTAATAAGACTGGAATTCCAGATCTCTATTCAATCCAGGAGAATGCATTGTCTTGAGCTTCATTATTAGTTGTCATTCAGCAGTCTCTCTTTCTAATCTCCCTTTGAAATCCCTTTGTAAGAGAACTGCACCTTGATGTGACATTAGAGCATGGCAAAAACCTTGACCAGGCTACAGTATATGACAGTATATAGCCCTGGCTTGCTCTCCCTTCTCTGAGTGAGTTTTTGCACAACATTTAAGCCCCTGAATGCAGCGGCATGTAAGTACTCTATCGAACAGTCTGCCTATTAGCTCCCACCTCCCTCCGTGCAAGATTTGGTACTGGGATACAGAATTTAGCATCCTGCAATCTGACATGCTCCCAAGCAAATTTCATAGAATCATAGAGTTGGAAGGGACCACCAGGGCCATCAAGTCCAACCCCCTGCACAATGCAGGAAATTCACAACTACATCCCCCCCACACACCCCAAGTGACCAGAAGATGGCCAACATGCCCTCCCTCTCATCATCTGCCTAAGGTCACAGAATCAGCATTGCTGACAGATGGCCATCTAAACTCTTCTTAAAAACCTCCAGGGAAGGAGAGCTTACCACCACCACCCCCTCCGAGGAAGCCTGTTCCACTGAGGAACCGCTCTAACTGTTAGAAAATTCTTCCTAATGTCTAGACGGAAACTCTTTTGATTTAATTTCAACCCGTTGGTTCTGGTCCGACCTTCTGGGGCAACAGAAAACAACTCAGCACCAACTGAGTACCCTTGGGTGCAATTAAGCAACCAACAGATTTGCATTAAGCAACCAACAGATGGGGATGGGGGGCAGCGATGTATCCATGTGTTGAGGGATAAGATGACTCAGCAGATTCCTCGTTGTGGGGGAAGGGGAGAAAAAGCTGGCCAGCAGATTTTGAACGGTTCACAGAACTAGGTTGGTAGCAGCAATACTGCACATGGAATTCCCTCAGATGACCTAAGACGTGTGAGACGGGCCACGGGTAAATTGCTTACCCTTTCCAATGTTCCACGTAGATCCCATTGCAGTGAAACGCATCTGTCGTGTGTGCTGGTCCATTTTCATGCAGCAACACACCAGTTATAGGGAAGTGTGCGCCTGGAAAGCTAATGCAAAGGAGTCCATGTGCCCATTCAACCATAACATTCAACCTGCGGAATGCTTACCTGGGTTACGAATGTTACCCAGTGTGGTGTAGTGGTTAAGAGCAGTGGACTCTGATCTGGAGAACTGGTTTTGATTCCTCACTCCTACACATGAAGCCTGCTGGGTGACCTTGGGCTAGTCACAGTTCTCTCCAAACTCTCTCAGCCTCACCTACCTCACATGGTGTCTGGTGTGGGGAGGGGCAGGGGAAGCAATTGCAAGCAGCTCTGAGACTCCTTAAAAGGGAGAGAAAATCAGGCTATAAAAACCAAGTCTTCTTCTGCCCATGTGGTTCGTGTTATGTATAAATTAGATCTTGTTCCTGATCTCCATTTCAAAAGAGAGACTCTGCAGTTCAAACTTGTAAAACCTAATACCAAATACTGGGGGCCGGGAGCAGCTTGACTTTACTTCTATTCTCATTGTACTAGGATCACAGACCTGTTAGCCACTGAAATCAATTAGCTGTAGGTCCAAGCTGCCAAAAAAGAAGTCCCCAGTGCGTCATATGAAATTCACTGCTACAAGGAGGGTGAGGGTCTCTAGATCAAGGCTTTTTTAAAAAAGGACTGCACAAACTCATGGGTCCATTGATTATCATAGCCAATAGAACCTCCCTGTACAGTAGCAGTATACCTCTGAATTACCAGATGCTGGAGAGAGAGAGAAAGAAAGAAAAGTTGTCATGTAGCAGTCCTTTTGGTGAGCTGCCCTGCCACAGATGTTGTCTAGCTGAAAACAGAATGCTGAGCTAGATTATATGGATCCAGAGGTGCACCTCTGATTGTTATTTGGTGGTGTGGGGAATGCATCCTCCGTATGCTCAGAGATACTCTGTCCTATACTGTGCTTTTAAGGGTTCGGTGATTACGCCCTTCACACTGATAACAGATTCTCAGACTGAGCCCCACTTGCAAGACTTTGGCTCCATTAAAAGGCTGCTTAACGCTTGCTGTATTCCAGGCACTGAGAGACCGTAAGTTGGAATTATTGTCTAAACCCCACTATATCCTCTTTCTGGCTGCTCCATAAACTGTCCAGCTGCAAAAAAAAAATCATCTCTTTGTCCTTCCTGAGCTTTCCACTTCAATGAGCAGCGCCATCTTGTGGCCACCAGGAGACCGGCCAGACACCTTATTGCGTACAAACCAGCCCCCCCACTCCCCCAAGCATTTCCCATCTGTTCTCATCAAGCAGATTACAATAGCTATGGTACCTTTGCATCCTTAACAAGCATTCTTTACAATACCCCTCCCACCTTCCGACTGGGATATAAAGTCTCGGAGATCTCCATTCCTGCTCATGTCTGACGAAGGGAGCTTCGACTCTTAAAAAGCTTATACCCTGAAACTAGGGTTGCCAACCTCCAGGTACTACTGGAATACTCAAGCACTTATGGCAAAACAGACAGAATTATGCTGATTAGCCATCCACCTTACAAATGAGCTAAGAGCTTGTTCAGCCAGAACATACGTTCTGTGGATAATGTTATAGTGGACTGCCAATGATGAAAAAGCAGTTTTGCGAAAAAGGACTTTTACCGGAAACCTGTTTTGGCGTTCACCTACACAGCTGCAAGGACTCCTTTACAAACTTGGAGTTCACCTACACAGCTGCAAGGACTCCTTTACAAGCTGCAAGGACCTTAAATTATACGGGCTGTTGAACTTTCTTCTTTGGAATTGATTTGTGTATAACACTGTTTTGCATTTTGTGTTTGTATGCACAATATAGTGATTGACTAATCAGCATAATTCTGTCTGTTTTGCCATAAGTGCTTGAGTATTCCAGTAGTCACTTTTAGGGCACTAGCTTTTGTTTCGGTTGCACAACCTCCAGGTACTGGCAGAAGATTTCCTGCTGATACAACTGATCTCCAGCTGATAGAGATCAGTTCACCTGGAGAAAATTCCCAAACCCCGCCCTCCTCAGGCTCCGCCCCAAAACCTCCCGCCGGTGGGGAAGAGGGATCTGGCATCCCTACCTGAAACTCTTGGTGGGTTCTAAGTACTCAAATCCAACTGTTCTACTGCAGACCAACCCTCTGTAACTATCTGCACTCATTCGCACACATTACCATTCCTTTTGTCCTGACCAGAGGCCAAGCCGGCCACAGCAGTGTAGCTTGGTGAACACAATATTGGGTTCCCCTCTTCTGATATTTGTATGGAATTCCTTTTCTAACAAGAATTGGGGGGGTTAAAAACGAAATATTCCTCGGATAATTTCAGGTGGGTAGCCAGCCATGTTGTCTGCAGTTAGAAGAGCAAGATTCGAATCCAGCCGCGCCTCACAGGCCAACAAGATTTCCAAGGTATAAGCTTTCCAGAGGCAAAGCTCCCTGCATCAGATATCTGATGGAGGGAGTTTTGACTCTCAACAGCTTATACCTTGGAAATCTTGTTGGCCTTTGAGGTGCTGCTGGATTCGAATCTTACTCAGATAAGTAAGTCTTGGTGGCCATGGGAGAGTCACTCTCTCAGTCCCTCCCTCCCTCCTTGGTTTGCAACAATCCATATATATGGTTTGATTCTTCCTTAAGTGGTAGATAAAGTCGGCATATAAAAACCAACTCTTCCCTTTTTTATTCTAACCTATCCCATAAGGTTGTTGTAAGGGTAGAAATGGATGGGGGAGACCATGTATGCTGCCCTTAAGGGCTTGGAGGAAGAGTGGGATATTTAAAAAAAAACAAAGAACTAAAAGCCAAACAAAGTAAAACTATATAAGTCTCTGGTACAAAAAAATCAGCATAAAAGTCAGCCAAGACCCAAGCTCCCTCTGGAACAGCTGCCTTCTTCACCCCTTGCAGCATGCCAGAGGGAAAGAGCAGTTCTAAAACTTACAGGGACGATCATTCTAGAGCCTGGGGCAAGCACAGAAAAGACCCTTCCACTGTAACTGGCTATAAAAGCTGAACAAAGTGGGTGTACTACCTCTGAACCACGGTCCCTTGCTGCAGGCTGAGGTTGGGAAAGGCATTCTGCACATGCTCTATTGTTCTGTTCAGTGTTCCAGAGCTGAATGCTGGCATGGAAAACAAGCCTGGTGGATCATTCCTGGGGCTTATTTTATTCATATCCCGCTTTTCTCCCTAGTCAAGACCCAAAGCCTATCACCTCGTTCTTCCCTCCTCCACTCAATCCCCACAACAACCACCTTGTGAGGTAGGTTAGGCTGAGAGATTGTGGCAGGCCCAGGGTCACGCAGCGATAAGGTTGCCAGGTCCCTCTTCTCCACCGGCGGGAGATTTTGGGGGCAGAGCCTGAGGAGGGCGGGGTTTGGGGAGGGGAGGGACTTCAATGCCATAGAGTCCGATAGCCAAAGCAGCCATTTTCTCCAGGTGGACTGATCTCTATCGGCTGGAGATCAGTTGTAATAGCGGGAGATCTCCAGCTAGTACCTGGAGGTTGGCAACCCTACCCAGCGAACTTCTCTGGCAGAGTGGGGAGTCAAACATAGTTGTCCCAGGTCCTAGCCCAACCCTCTAACCACTACACCACACCGCCTCTTGGTACAAGTAAGCTTGCCACAGTCATATCTGAGCAAATCTCTCCCTCTCCGGTTGAGTTCTGATCACCTACGAAGAAACAAAACGATTCAAATGACAGACAGGTGGCCAAAATGGCTGTGCCAGCATTTTCTCCCCTAAATCGAACAATCCCTGGAGGTGGGGAAATCTCTGCCTTTCTTGGGCCAAACTGGCAAAAATTTGTTTTACTATTTTAGTTAGTGAGTTATAGAAACAAGTGTATTTACTTTTCCATTATTACTATTAATAATTTTCAAAACTGTTTAGACACTTCTGCAGAAGTCAGGTGATGGGTCACTTTTTTAAGGTGGGTGGAGGGTCAAAAGGGTATTTTTGCTTTGTTGAACTTTATAACTTTGTATAATTATAATTGATACTCTTTTGTATTTTCTTTTTTTTGTTTTTTGTTATTATTGTATTTGTTTGTTTTGTTTGATATTATAAAAATAAGAAAAATTACACTAAAAAAAAAAAGGAAATCTCTGCCTTTCTGACCAACACCTGAGGAATTCGCCTGAAGCCACCCAGCTGACAGCTCCCAGATGCCGCCGCCCCACCACAGCCGGCGCGTTTACAGCGAGCAACCAAGGGTCACGTATCATAAACCCAGGCAGTGCTACAGATGTCTTCATAATATTTTACGAGGCCATGCGCGGCGTTACCCATAATTCAACTGGGAGCATGAGAGCGGCAAGAAGGCAGGGGGATGGCAAGCGGGAGCCGAAGTTTGAGGGGGGAGCCTACAGCTGGAAGGAGAGAAAGGCCAGGTTTTAGGGAGCCTGGAGAAAGGGGGGGCATCCAGTTGCCGCTTCCCGACACCTCAGCTCTCCCTTCCAACATTGACTCTCACCTGCAGCCATTTCTCACAAGTCTGCAGATCGAGACCCGCATGAAGCGGTCCCTTTCGAAGCATGATTTCTGCTTAGATGGCGCAGGCTGTCCTGGTGTTTGCCTCCCAGGTTTGGCTCCCGCCGCCTGTGATACCAACTGGCAGGTGTGGGATGAAGAGAAGAAGAAGAAGAGTTGGTTTTTACATGCCGACTTTCTCTACCACTTAAGAAAGAATCAAACCGGCCTACAATCCCCTTCCCTTCCCCTCCCCACAACAGACACCCTGTGAGGTAGGTGAGGCTGAGAAAGTGTGACTAGCCCAAGGTCACCCAACTAGCTTCATGTGTAGGAGTTGGGAAACAAATCCAGTTCAACAGATTAGCCTCCGCTTCTCATGTGGAGGAGTGAGGAATCAAACCCGGTTCTGCAGATCAGAGTCCAGCGCTCCAAACCGCCGCTCTTAACCACTACAAGAAACAGCCCACAGCTCAGGGGTGGAGTGCAGCATGCTTGCAAAATAAAGCCCCCAGGTTGAAGGATCTCAGGGGAATAGATCTGCCTAAGGTAGGGTTGCCAGCCTTCAGGTGAGGCCTTGAGACCTCCTGCCATTACAATTGATCTCCAGGCGACAGAAAAGTTCACCTGGAGAAAATGGCCGCTTTGGATGTGTTATAGGATATAGCCAGCACTGTGTAGTGGTTAAGGTGTTGGACTATGATCTGGGAAACCCAGGTTCAAATCCCCACTCGCACCATGGAAGCTTGCTGAGGGACCTTGGGCCAGCCACACACTCTCAGCACTGACTAGTATTTGGATGGGAGACCTCCAAGGAATACCAGGGTCGTGACGCAGAGGCAGGCAATGGCAAACCACCTCTGGATGTCTTTTCCTTGAAAGCAGGGTCGCCATAACTCCGCTATGACTTGATGGCAAAAAAAGGGGGGGATATAAAACTCATATTTGAAATGTCAAATGTTGGGGTACTCCTGATTCAAACATCTTAGCAGGAGCTAAGGTTGCCGCCTCCCGCCTGGCCACCAGCGGGGGATGGGGGGATGTCGGGTTGCCAGATCCAGATTGGGAAACCCCTAGCGATTTGGGGATGGAGCCTGAGGAGGACAGGGACCTCAGTGGGTTACAATGCCACAGAGTCCATCCTCCAAGGCATCCGTTTTCTCCAAAGGAACTGATCTCTGTTGTCTGGAGATGAGAATTCCAGGGGATCCCCAGGTCCCACCTGGAGGCTGGAAACCCTAGCAGAAGAAGAACCCTTTTTTCCAGTTTTGGTTGGGGATGGGAATGGTGGTTAGGGCCTCAAGAAATAATAGCGTTGCTTTCTTAACCCTGAGACACACATTTGGCTTTTCCTCTTGTCTGTAGCAGTATCCTCCGAGGTATGGTGGTGAGCTTAATTGAGGGCTGCCAGCTCTGGCTTGGGAAATTCCTGGAGACTTGGGGGAGGTGCCAGGGGAGGACACAGTTTAGGGGGAGAAGGGAGCTCTGTGGTTATATAATGCCCCTCTAGGCCATCTACTTCTCTTCAACTTTATGGAATACCGTAGAGTCCACTCTCTGAAGCTGCAGTTTCCTTCAGGGGGACTGATATCTATATTCCAGGCTCTACCTGGAGATTGGTAACCCTACTTTATCTCTTCTGCTTCCAGTTCAGGGTTCAGCTCTGCTCTAGCGGTAACTTCATCAACTGGTCGCTTCATTCTTTTCAAATGGGTGAGAACACTTACTAATGGACGCCACCAAGAAACTACAATCACAACTCCAAAACGCAAGGCCTATGTGAGGCCCCTCCTACACAGGACTTGAGGGGGACACATAGGGTTGCCAGCTCCAAGTTGGGAAATACCTGGAGATTTTGGGAGTGGAGCCTGAGGAGGCTGGGGTTTGGGGAGGGGAGGGACTTCAATGCCATAGAGTCCAATTGCCAAAGGGGCCATTTTCTCCAGGTGAACTCATCTGTATCAGCTGGAGATTAGTTGTAATAGCAGGAGATCTCCAGCTACCACCTGGAGGTTGGCAACCTGAGGGAAACAGGAACCAGTTCTTGAGGGCTCACTTCAAGCTATACTCACAGCCACATGTGCCAAGATCAGCCTATATGCTGGTTGCACGGAGAATATTCAGGCTCCTTGCTTCATATGCCCTTATCGTGAGCTTAGAAGATGCAGGACCTTTATTACAGTGGCCTCCTTGGACAGGAAAGAACTGACCTGCTTTAGGGTTGCCAAACTGCTGGTGGGGCCTGACTAGGGTTGCCAACCATTGAAGTCCCTCCCCAAACCCTGGCCTCCTCGGGCTCTGCCCCCCAAATCTCCAGGTATTCCCCAACCTGGAGCTGGCAACCCTAGGCCTGGCAGACATTGGTTGAAGAACCATTTTCAGGGTTGCCAGCTCTGGGTTGGGAAACATCTGGAGATTTCGGGAGTGAAGCCTGAGGAGGGCAGGGTTTGGGGAGGGGAGAGACTTCAGTGCCATAGAGTCCAATTGCCACAGCGGCCATTTTCTCCAGGGGAACGGATCTCTGTTGCCTGGTTGCCTGTATTGGTTATAGATAGAGCATTAGATAGGTATATATAACTATCTATAGGTATATATAACTATAGGTATGTATACTATACAGTATAACTGTATATATAACTATATATATAAAACTATACAGTATGTGTGTGTATATATGTGTGTGTGTGTGTGTATAACTATACAGTATAACCGTATTGGTTATAGAGCATTAGATAGGTATATATAGATTTAATTTGAATGACAAAGTTAAGAGAAATACATGTTGTAATATACAATGACTGGATTCTTTGATGTGAACATAATATCTTTGATGTGAATATAATTTTCCTGTTTGATGTGAATGTTAGCCTGAATTGTGTTATTTTTGCTATAACCACCTGGAGGTTGGCAACCCTAATTATCACTATTATATGTTGTTTTGTTTTATGAGCTCATTATTAAGAAGTGTCCACTGCTTTGGATGCTGGAATAGTAACCAATACCTATTTAAAGTAAAGGCATAAACAAATACTGTTATCAGATGAGGTTTTTTTTTTAAAAAAATGGGTATTTGTGGAAGTAGAATAATAGAATCATAGAGTTGGAAGGGACCACCAGGGTCATCAAGTCCAACCCCCTGCACAATGCAGGAAATTCACAACTACCTCCCCCCCACACCTAGTGGCCAGAAGATGGCCAAGATGCCCTCCCTCTCATCATCTGCCTAAGGCCACAGAATCAGCATTGCTGACAGATGGCCATCTAACCTCTTCTTTAAAACCTCCAGGGAAGGAGAGCTTTTCACCTCCCAAGGAAGCCTGTTCCACTGAGGAACCGCTCTGTTAGAAAATTCTTCCTAATATCTAGACGGAAACTCTTTTGATTTAATTTCAACCCGTTGGTTCTGGTCCGACCTTCTTGGGCAACAGAAAACACCCTCCTCAATATTACAGCCCCTCAAGTACTTGAACATGGTTATCATATCCCCTCTCAGTCTTCTCTGCAGGCTAAACATACCCAGCTCCTTCAACCTTTCCTCATAGGACTTGGTCTCCAGACCCCTCACCATCTTTGTTGCCCTCCTCTGGACACGTTCCAGCTTGTCTACATCTTTCTTAAATTGTGGTGCCCAAAACTGAACACAGTACTCTAGTTGAGGTCTAACCAGAGCGGAGTAAAGCAATATCATCACTTCGCGTGATCTGGACACTATACTTCTGTTGACGCAGCCCAAGATTGCATTTGCCTGTTTAGCTACCGCATCACACTGCTGACTCATGTTCAGTGTTTGGTCTACTAAGACCCCAAGATCCTTTTCACACACACTACTGCTCACACAAGTCTTCCCCATCCTATAATTATGCATTGGATTTTTCCTACCTAAATGCAGAACTTTACATTTGTCTTTGTTGAAGTGCATTTTATTAGTTCTAGCCCACTTCTCCAGCCTGTCAAGATCATCCTGCATATTGGCTCTCTCTTCTACCGTATTTGCTGCTCCTCCCAATTTAGTATCATCTGCAAATTTAATAAGCATCCCCTCTATTGCTTCATCCAAATCATTTATAAAGATGTTGAACAACACAGGGCCCAGCACAGATCCCTGAGGAAATCCACTAGTCACTTCTCTCCAAGTGGACGAGGAACCATTAACTAGCACTCTTTGGGTACGATCTGTCAACCGGTTGCAGTTCCACCTAACAATAATAGGATCTAAACCACATTTTCCCAATTTGTCAACTAGAATACTATGTGGAACCTTATCAAAAGCCTTACTGAAATCTAGATAAACTGTCTACAGCATTCCCCTGATCTAGCAAGGTAGTAACTTTCTCAAAAAAGGACATAAGATTAGTCTGACATGACTTATTCTTGAGAAACCCGTGCTGGTTCTTAGTGATCAGATCCATCCTTTCTAAATGCTCAAGGATTGACTGTTTGATGATTTGTTCGAACACTTTTCCTGGTATAGAAGTCAAGCTGATGGGTCGGTAGTTACCCGGATCCTCCTTTTTCCCCTTCTTGAAGATGGGGACAACATTTGCCCACCTCCAATCTTCTGGCACCTCACCAGTTTGCCAAGACTTTTCAAAAATAATGGACAGAGGTTCAGAAATTACATCTGCAAGTTCTTTGAGTACCCTTGAGTGCAATTCATCTGGCCCAGAGGATTTTGTTTCATTTAAAGAAACCAGGTGTTTGTACACTACCCCAATGCCAATGCTAGGCTGCAAATCCCTTCCCTCATCACATGTTCTGTTTATGCCATGTTGAGTACCACTTCCCTCACGAGAAAAGACTGAGGAAAAGTAGGAACTGAGAAATTCTGCCCTCTCTTCATCTCCTGTTACAATTTCACTTTCTGGTCCATGCAATGGGCATATCTTGTTCTTACTCCTACTCTGTACATAGGAAAAGAACCCTTTTTTGTTGCGTTTAGCATCTCTCGCTAGCCTAAGTTCATACTGAGCTTTAGCTTTCCTAACACTCTCCCTACAAGCACTAGTTATTTGCTTATATTCCTCTTTGGTTATAAGGCCCTCCTTCCACTTCCTAAATGAGTCTTTTTTATTCCTCAACTCTTTAAAAAGCTGTTTATGGAGCCACCCTGGCCTCTTTAGGCTCCTCCCATTTTTCTTTCTCATAGGAATGGTTTGGGATTGCGCCTTCAGTATTTCATTTTTAAGAAACGCCCACCCTTCTTGAACTCCCTTCTCCTTCTCCTTTCCGACCGTGGGATTCTACCTAGCATAAGGTTAAATTTGTTAAAATTTGCTCTTTTAAAGTCCAACCTACATGTCTGACTACGTACAGGTTTTCCTTTCCCCAAGATTGTAAATTCCAAGAGTACGTGGTCACTACTACCCAGGGTGCCTACTACTTTAACCTCATCGACCAGTTCTTCCCTGTTGGTGAGAATCAAGTCTAAGATAGCAGACCCCCTTGTTTCCCTGTCCAGCTTCTGGGATTGATCTGTTGAGTATACAATTGGTCTTGCTTGTGCCCTCTCTGGTCTGGGCTGCTTCTTTCTCAGAGTGTCCCAACGGTGGAGAGACAACAGGGTTAGCTAGGTGCGGTTTTGACTGACAGCTTCACAAGGGATGAGGCTGAAAAGCTCTAATGAGAGACCCTTTTTCCCTAGGGGGGCAGAGCAAAGCATCCAGCGCCACCCGGCACTTGGGAAACCCCTTCGGTGTCTTCCAGGCAGGCAGACTCGCCACCTGGTGGCCATTTGGAGCGCAGCAAGCACAATGTGTTTACAAAGCCACGTCAGATTGATTAATCTCTGACGATTAATAAATATGCACGGTAAATTCATAAAGTTTGCCGGGTGCTATAAAATAGCAGTAAATTCCAGGCATCTATGGGGTAGATTAATAGCATATAAAAACAGAGAGTATAAAGTATCACCGATAATAAAAGAGTTCGTTATAGTCTAATTATATTTCCTGCTTTCTTTTTTCATCACATTATTTTTTTATTCTGTTGTATAACTGAATAGAGTGAATTACACCCAGCTTCCAAGAGATCTGAGTAACGTTGAATGCCTTTATGGGTTTTTTTTTTAAATGAAGATTAATACTTGTTTTTTTAAAATTAATAAAATCATTCCAACCTCAAAGCAAATGAAAGAATGTGACAGTTGCAGCTTAATGCTGCTGGGTCTGCTTCCTTGGAAGCAAGTCCCATTGTGTTCAGTGCAATTTACGTCTGAGTAAGGGCACACAGGATTGCAGATTTGCAGCCCTAGGCCATCGCTGGCTTCCAGATCGGTTTGTTGGGGGGTCTGTTTACAAGGTCCCAGAGGTTAAACACAAAAGACAAGACACTATTGTAGAATATAATTCTAAATGGGTAGTTATATTCAATCTGACCTTGGTGGCCCAGGCTAGCCGGATCTTGTTGGGTTTTGGAAGGTAAGCAGGATCGACCTTGGTTAGTATTTGGATGAGAGATCCTCTGGTTGCCAAGTGCCCAGTGGTGGCGGGTAAAATCCCGCCAATCCACCGAGCTGCCTGCTGACCACCTGAGAGCCGGCGGGCAACACGGGCATGCGCGGGAAGTGACGCGGGTGCTCTAGCAGCCTCCACCGAAACTCTATGGAAACCATAGAGTTTCAGCTGAGATTGATAGAGCATCCGCGTTGCTTCCGAGTAAAACCAGAAGTGATGTAGGCGCGTCTCGCAGGTCACATGTGCACATTGCGCAGGTCGTGTGCTGCTGAGGAGCTCCCGCCGGTGGAGCAAAGAGACCTGGTAAGCCTGTTTGGGGATGTGATGCATAATTAGGGTTGCCAGGTCCCTCTTTGCCACTGGTGGGAGGTTTTTGGGGTGGAGCCTGAGGAGGGTGGGGTTTAGTGAGGGGAGGGACTTCGATACCATAGAGTCCAATTGCCAAAGCAGCCATTTTCTCCAGGTGAACTGATTTCAATCGGCTGGAGATCAGTTGTAATAGCAGGAGATCTCCAGCTACCACCTGGAAGTTGGCAATCCTATGCATAATCAGGAAATGGCAAACCACTTTTGTTTGGTCTTTTATGCCTGGCTGTTTCCCTTGCTGTCACCCCTCCGACAACTTCGGGTCTTTGTGTTGATTATGCATGCCGTTTCCGACTGTCAGAGGTCGCCTCGCGGCTCCCCCTGCATTTCCATGTGTTTCGCCCACGTTTTATCTTGAATTTGAAAAAGCAGGCAAAATGCGGGGAAGCGCAAAGCAAAATAGGAGTCCAGTTATTCTTTAATGGTCCTCAGGACTCCTGCCTTGAGACAGAAGCATAAGAACATAACATAAGAACATAAGAAAGGCCCTGCTGGATCAGACCAAGGCCCATCAAGTCCAGTGGTCTGTCTACAAAGTGGCCAACCAGGTGCCTTTAGGAAGCCCGCAAACAAGACGACTGCAGCAGCACTGTCCTGCCTGTGTTCCACAGCACCTAATATAATGGGTATGCTCCTCTGATCCTGGAGAGAATAGGTGTGCATCATGACTAGTATCCATTTTAACTAATAGCCACGGGAGGGTTATCCTACTGAGACCACTGCTTAATGCTTTAACAGCAGTTTGACACAGGCGGAAATGCCACCGATGCAGCGTTTCCCAGCACTGCTTCTGCGTCCTACAAATGGCATCCGTTTCAGGACATCGTGAATTGTCAGAACGCGTGGGTCTCCCAGCCGTCAAAAAGAAGAGAACCCCAAAGACCACTTGAAGAGGGCATGTGGAGGAGTGGGGAATCAAACCCAGTTCTCCAGATCAGAGTCCGCTGCTCCACACCACTGCTCTTAACCACTACACCACTCTGGCACAACTCATCTCCAGGTGAGAGATCAGTTCACCTGGAGAAAATGGCCACTTTGGAAGGTGGAATCTATGGCATTATACCCCACTTAAGTCCCACGCTTCACCAAACCCAGCCCTCACCCCCAAAATCTCCAGGTATTTCCCAACCCAGAGCTGGCAACCCTATCAAATATGCATTTGTTACCCAAGTGAGTATTGCCAGTCTCAGCAAGATGAACACATGAAGCTGCCTTCTACTGAATCTGACCCTTGGTCCATCCAAGTCAGTATTATCTACTCAGACCAGCAGCAGCTCTCCAGGGTCTCAGGCAGAGGTCTTTCACATCACCTACTTTAACTGAAGGTGCCAAGGATTGAACCTGGGACTTTCTGCATGCCAAGCAGATGCTCTACCACTGAGCCACAGCCCCTCTCATGGTTTCCAAGCCTCTTGTTCCAAGGTCCTTTAACTGGAGATTCTAGATACGAGTCACCAAACAGACAAATCAAATTCTCTACCATTGAATTTCAGACTTCACAACTATTCACCTATTAATCATAAAAATCCTGCCAAGTTTTATTTACGATATGTTTATTTCAGACAATTTGTGCCAATATTTTTCTTCTAATTATTCGAGATGTGATAACGTTAGATTTACTATATATACGTTTTTGGTAGGTTTTATCAGTGCTGTTTTTTAATGGTTTTTGCATCTTTTTATGGCTGCTGGTGGTTCTATAGATATAATGCTAGCCTTGGATGTGCTGTGAAAGGGATTTTAATGGCTGCCATTTCATTCCAGTTTGTATTGCTTTAGTAATTTAATAATTAATTGATTATTATTTTTGTTTATTTTATGTTCTTTTATTACCATTGTAAGTTTTGCGAAGAACAGGATATAAATCTTACAAAAATGTTTTAGGACACAGTGCAAGTATCCAACTGTATCCTTGCAAAAAGCATCTTTATATTGCATAACACCTCTCTTCATGATTGCAGTAGTGCTAACAGGGCTGCCAACCTCCAGGTGGTGGCTGGAGATCTCCCGCTATTGCAACTGATCTCCAGCCGATAGAGATCAGTTCCCCTGGAGAAAATGGCTGCTTTGGAAGGTGGCCTCTGTGGCATTATATCCTTTTTGAAGTCCCTCCCCTCCCCAAACCCTGCCCTACTCAGGCTCCACCCCCCCCCCCAAATCTCCAGGTATTTCCCAACCCAGAGCTGGCAACCCTAAGCATAAATTGCTTTTCTAGAACTGGCTACTGCCATGGCCAATTATGTATCTGCATTGCAGAATAGCACTTCGGCCACCAGGTGGCAGTAAAGGAAAAGCTCAAAGAACCACCTGGTACAGAGGATGGTACCCATGCCTGGCTCCTGGAATACAAAGCCTTCTGGGGCTTGCTCCCAATTCTTTATAAGAACCAAAGCAAAAAGCAAAAAAAACCCACCGAGATAGACATTACCAATGCATTGAGTTAAGGTGGTACAGGAAACAGAGCAACAGAAAGCGATGGTCACCAAAACTGACGCAGCTGCACAGACCGTCTTTACCTCTGGGGCTTTGCCTCCTTCATTCTGATCTAAGAGAGAGAGAGAGAGAGAGAGCTGATCCAGGAAATCCGGTCAAATTTCAGTTAGTTTCCCCAGAAAAGCTACTGCCTTTCAGCATCAGTCCCCCTCTTGCAACAAGGTGATCCTGCCAATCTACGTTACAAATAGGATTGCTACAAGCCTGGAGCAAAATGTCATGTCCCTTTGACAGAGGCATAATATGGGGAAATGGGTAGCTGAAGCTCTTCAAGATGTGGAGGCAAAATAACATGCCATTAGGCTTCTGTTAAAGGAGCAGGCCATTTTTTTCTCCACACCTGTGGGCACTCTATGTACAAATGCTATTTAGGAAATGCTTTCTTTTCTTTTTATATTTATATCCCACTTTTCTCCCCAATGGGGACCCAAAGTGGCTTACACATCCATTTCATCCTCATGACAAGAGCCCTGTGAGATATACTAGGCTGAGACTGACTGATTCCAAGGTCACTCGGCAAGGTTCCAGGACTCAGTGAGCTTCCTTCAAACACAGGCCTCCCAGATTAAATTAAATCAAAAGAGTTTCCGTCTAAACATTAGGAAGAACTTTCTAACAGAGCAGTTCCCCAGTGGAACAGGCTTCCTCAGGAGGTGGTGGGCTCTCCTTCCCTGGAGGTTTAAAGCAGAGGCTAGATGGCCATCTGTCAGCAATGCTGATTCTATGACCTTAGGCAGATCATGAGAGGGAGGGCATCTTGGCCATCTTCTGGGCATGGAGTAGGGGTCACTGGGTGTGTGTGTGGGGGGAAGTAGTTGTTAATTTCCTGCATTGTGCAGGGAGTTGGACTAGATGACCCTGGTGGTCCCTTCCAGCTCTAGGATTCTATGGTTCTATTCTATGAGATGCCAGTTTGACACGCTAACCACTACACCGCCTGGTGCATAGGTAGGCAAATTTGTATCTTGCAAAAGATGCTGGCTGTTGGCATTGGCACACAACCTGCAGATTGACCTCCCATCATTGAGGGCCTGTCGTTGTGGATGAGGTCTCTCCCTGCCACAGGAGGGGGGCAGGTTTTGCTTTCAATGCTTCTCCAAATGCAGCACCGTTTTTTCCTCTTAGGAATGACAAATACTAGGATGGGAGAAAAGCCTCGAGGATGCCATCAAGGAGGCAGTCCTTGCCCAGTGCCCTGACAATCCTGGCCATTAAGAATCGCTCAAGTCTCCCCCACCCTCCCACCTTTCATTTCTAGAATTTTCCGTTTGGCCTGCACAGGTGCAGTTCCCATGGAGGACTGCGGCAACCACAGTGATGAACAGCGACTAAGCTCTTTGTGGGCTGAAGAAATCAAGTTGCTCCATGAAGACAAGATCTTTGTCTCAAGCTTATTGTGAACTGCAGAACCAAGGGGGTCATGTATGCTGTACAATGTCCTGGCAAACTAAAAGGATGTTGGTATGGCAAGAGAATCACCCCTGATTGATGGTGGGATTTGTACCAAGCCCCTCTTCCCTGCTTTGGTAATTTTCTATAAAAATGTGGAATATGCCTTCTTTACAGCATCTGAAGAAGTGCACTCTTACTCACAAAAGCTCATGCTGGGACATGTGTTTTCTTCTTTAAGGTGCCCCTGGATTTTAATTTTGCTTAAGTAGACTTATCATGGCTACCCCTCTGAGCTATAAAGGCCAGGATTTGCAAACCTAAGTGCTATGTAAGGGCTGGGAAGTTACAGGCTCTGCTTGTCAAAGGCTTTTCTGCTTTCAAATGCACAGAATTTAACTCTGGGTTATCGACAGGATCCAAGTATCTGAGCACATACACTTTTACAGCAGAAACATTATTAGGCTTTTAACATAATGGCAAATACCTTTTGCGAAGAGATTTTGCCTTTTTTGGTGTCCTGTGATAATACCCTGACCATCTAAGAAGACTGATTATGCTATAGACAGGATACCTTTTAACTTGGGTAATATTTTTCTTGAGATTAAAAAAAGAACACCTTGTGAGGTAGGTGGGGCTGAGAGAGTTCAGAGAGAACTGTGACTAGCCCAAGGTCACCCAGCGGGTTTCATGTGGAACAGTGGGGGAACCAACCCAGTTCTCCAGACTGGAGTCCACCGCTCTTAACAACCACACCATGCTCGCTCTCCCTTAGTTTAGATCTTACTGGTTTCTAAATAGGATTGTTTTCCCTCAACCTTTTTATTGGTGGGGGGAGTTCATTGCATGTTCATCCCCCTCACAACTCTCTCAGCCTAGCCTACCTGTTTATACACAGATACACATTTTCTAAACGAACACCCCACCTTGCAGGATTGTTGTAGACAAAATGAGTATGGGATAATTGCATATGCTGCTCTGAGCTCCTTAGAGGAAGGGCAGCATAAAAAGGTGCTAGGCAGATAAATGAAAAAATCTTAGATAGGCTACAAGATGGAAGCAGCACAGTATTGTAGTAAGAGTGAAAAGGTTAAAAAATACAGGTTTGGTGATCAAGATGATTCCAGCTCTGGAAAAGCTGAAATTGCAATGTGTGGGCTGAGATGGAGGAAGTTGGTTTTTTGCTTCTGCCACTGGCAAATTCCTGGACTGTGCAGCTAATGTGACTCAAACGCATACACAGAAGGGAAAAAAGGACAAGACCCCATATTGAAAAGTAACCATTTATTAGAACCAATACAAGAAGTATGAAAGTGTGGGACGAGGGATACAGGGAAGAGGAGAGAGGTTTGTTTGTAACATGTCAAACTGTACGACAAACAGCTTCTTGTTTTAAAAACATTGTACACGTTTTAAAAATCAGCATAATATAGCTAAGGGGGGTGGGGGGTCAGAGGTCTTGGCTAAAATGTCACCAAAAAGGAAGTCTCATGCTCACTCTCTCTCTCACACACACACGTATGATAAACTGACATGATAACTGGCAATCTGCTGTGGATGGCAGCATCTTTGGGGGGGGGAGCAGACACATCCCCCCTCCCAAGAAAAGTCCCTTTTCACGCAAGACAGTGTTTTAAAGCTGCTGAAATTGAACCTGCACCTGTCTCCCCTGCCCATCCCCAGGATCTCAGCTGCTGTCTCTCTCAGAGCTGCTTCTCGTGGTTTGCCCTCTTGCCCGGATCCAGCCAAGCGCTCGTGGGTTGTCTGAACTGTTCGGCATAAGCAAAAAGCAGTGTTAGATGCTGCTGCGACCCTTCGGCCTGGAGAAGGGCGACTTCGGTATGTTAGAGACAGATCGGTTTAGCTGTCTGGACAAAGCACAGCTGGTTTCCGGGCAGGGAGAAAAAAACAAAGCACCTGGCCATGACCAGCTCTCAGAAGGTACAAAATCTGGGCTTTTGCTTTCCGAGTGATAGAGAAAGACAGCTCATCTTTTCTTTTTTCTTTTGAGGGAGGGGGGTGTTGCGTGGCTCAAATTTACTTAAGCTGAGACACTACTGGTGAACTGTGTCTTTTTGCCTCTTCGAAACACAAGATCAAACAGCTCCCAATGTTAATCTGCCTCCAAAAGGGTTATGGTGCCATTTTAAACAACTCCTTAAAAACAAAAATTGGAGAACGAGAATCCTGACACCCATAACGCGGCCTAATGTTCAGTTTTAGGTGGGAACCCTACAGCTGTGGTGAGGGTGTGCTTCCCACAAAAGGCATCTTAACAGATAGGATCTCAGAAAATTCAAATTCTGTTGGATGGATCCACTGTCTCCCCTTCCTCCCCTCCCCTCCCCTTTCCCACTGTTCCAATTGATGGGAGGAGACAGAGTGCCGTTACAGTTCATACAGCCGAGAAAAGATTTAGATGCCACCCCAGGTAAAAAGCAGACCGTTAATCAAAAAATTAATGAGTTTAATTAAAACAAAATTAATTCTTCCTCTCTGTATTTTATTTCTCCTAGGCGACACCGGGCAACAATTCATTTTTTTTGACAGCGTGCTATGAACGGGCGGCATCAGAAGGCTGCACCTGCAAATTGAATGTCTCACCATGAACTTGGTCCGTGATGAATTCAGAGAGGAAGTACTCAATTAAAAAGAAAACTGGTACTCGGGAGGGGAGGGAAAGAGACCTAAACAATTTTTTGTAAAAAAAAATTCCCACCCAAGTTACAAACCTCTGGCGAATACTCCGAATCTGAGATTCAAACCTCTCCCCAAACACATACAGCCCACAGCCTCAAAATATAAGACATCAAAAAAGCTAAAACACCTATATGTTTCTGGCTTGCCATTGAAACACTGAGACCAGGAGCCAAAGGGTGAGGAGGTGGGATCCGTTCAGAAGCCACCTAAATGCAGCATGAATGGCTTAGAAATCCTGGATGTTTTGAATCAGCTGGCTAGTTCTACTGCGCTAAGAAACCACACAATTTAGGGGGTCCTTCGGCTGAAGGGAGGAAACTTGGGGGGAGGGGAGAGAGAAGCAAAGAAAAAGATTTCCCCTTTTCTGGTACACAGGCATCTGGCCATTTGGATAGCCTTAAGAGAACAAGTCCTCTCTTAGAAACAGTCTTTCTGCAATGGGAGGGGGCAGCAGGCCCTGCATGAACACTATCAAGTAACCTTGTGAGAAACTTGCTCAGTGCTTTTTATTTCCCTACATTTTGCTTATTGGAAAGGCATTTTCCATTTCTCCAACTTGGCCAGGTAAGCGGCCCTTTCGGGTGCCCGGCTGATGTGTTTTTGCGGGTGCGTTCAGCTTGGCAAAGAGCTCTGAGCACCTCCAGGCTTCTGTCAAACTTGACCAGCTGAGAAGGGCTGTGTGGGACATTTCAGACTCATGGGGCATCCCTCCCCTCCCAAATTTTTTTTTTAAAGGTGGGTGGGGTGGATATGACTTGCTAGCTATCCTAACAATTTCCTCTGCCTGGTGAAGTATCACACACTTACACACATGAGCGCGCAAGGGAGACCTGGACAGGACGCGAGCAGATTATTAGTGGACAGGTTAAAAACACATGCATACCCCCCCTCCAAGAAATGATAGCACAAATACTTGCAGAGGAAGGAAATTGCCAGTGAGCTTTGCCAAGGATGATTTTAAAAGCCTCTCTCACCTTGGACAGCAGTGTTACCAAACAATCTACTCCTTTCTGATCGCTTTCGCCTGGGCCGTGTTTTAAGCAGACACGCAACTGCTTTTGAGCACAGGAATCCATCCTGCCCAGCGCTCGAAAGGTGCAACGGTATTATCGGCAGCTTGCGAGACAGATAGCGTTTGAGCCGGGAACAGGATGGGGAGGGAATAAAAAGGAGAAAACGTGCACTCGGCCCTCTGTTCTCCTAACCCTACTTAACTTACAGTAACAGCACCAGAGGATGGTTAGAGCTCATAAGGACTGGTTGTTTTCTGTTGTTGTTTTTTTACAGAGAGGGTCTGGGAGTTAGTTCCTCACTGATGCGAGGAAGGAAACGGTCTCTTTTAGGAACATCACCAAGCCTCCCCCACGCCAGGTATCAACCTGACCCTGGTCTGCCCTGGAGGCAATGCTTGCTGCTGCTGCTGCTGCTGCGCCTAATGAAAAAAACAAAAATGACCTGTGCTGAGTGATAGGTAATGAACAAGCAAAAAACAGAACGATGGCTCAATATCAAGAATACAATAATACAAATGCCAAAGTAGCCAATTGCTAACAAAAACACAATACTAATATCCCGCAGATGATCCATCTGCGGGATATTAGTATTGTATTTTTGTTAGCAATTGGTTACTCTGGCATTTGTATTATTGTATCCTTGATATTGAGCCATCGTGCTGTTTTTTTGCTTTTGTTCGTCCGCTGCTGCTGAGCCGGCAAGAGAAACAAGCTGGTGGCGACAGGGAAACAACCAAGTCTAAGCCAGGCTTCATTCTGCGGGGCCAGAACACAGGCAAGAGGCTTCCTAGGGCAGGCCGCTAATCATCCAAAGCCCCACAGACCTTGCGGCAGACTCCCACGCGCCCTCTGGGCCTTCGCTTCCTGCTTCCCCCACATTCCAGACAATACTGAGATTAGAGAGGACTCAGGGCAAACAAAGGGAAGCCCCCAGCGCATTTCTAAGACTTCAAGGCCAGGCAGAGGCAGACATGAAAGACAGGCTCAGGCTGGGGCTTGCCTCTGGAGGGCAGAATCCTCTCCATCTTCTTGCCTTTCCCTGTTTCACAGGCTGTATTTTCTGCATCCTACACTACAAAATCTGGGTCTCCCCCCCCCCAAAAAAACCCACCCCCTACTAGCTAAAATAGAAGACAATGGAAAACGCCCCGTTGTTTTATGACCAGAAGCGATGATGAGTTACCACCTCTTCTCCCTATTGCCCAGTGGAATGAATGAAGTCTCAAGAGCCTCGGGAGAATCCCAGGGCTTTATTTTCTCTTCCTGGTTTCTTCTCCCCAAATAGGTGGCTAATGAAAGGAAAACGAGGATGGGTGGGGAAAACTCTAAGAGACCCTAGACATTTGCTCTTTCCAGATAAGAACCCAAAGTGTGAGTGCATGTGTGTTTGTTTGTTTCAGGGGCAGAATGGGATGGGGGACTTCTCCCTTTAAGAGGGCTACATGTAAAAACCAGAGCTCCAAACCCCTTAAAATGACTGAATGACACCATTTGAGAATATTAAATCACCTTGCCTCACAAATCCTGTTCAGTGCAGTCTCCCAGCTCAGTCGGTGTGCACAGGGAGAGAAAGTGGGGGGAAAGATATTAGCGCGGAAGGAATAGCTCACTCAGAGTTCAGAAGAGCCCACCACATCCACACATCAATGGGGCTGCCAGAAGAGACAGACTCATGTGTGGCGTCCAACGCTGTGCAAATGGGGGCAGGGAATCTTAGAGAGCCAGAGGGCGCAGCACTTCCTCTTCTCTCTGTTGTGCTTCCGTCTGCATACGGCAGCATTCGGTCAAGCACCAAAAGTGTTGGGCTGCCTTTGGGCCCTCAGACGATCTCTAGGAATTTGACTCTTTCACAGATGACCATTCGTGCCAGTAAAGGACTCCAAAATTGAAACACTTCAAGGTTTGTGTTTCCCTCCATCTCCTTCCACAGAATCCCGCTATCAAACTAGAAAGATCACCACCAGCGTTGGCTCAGCCGCCCTGTTTAAACACCCAAAGGATACCAGGGTATTCTCCTTATGCATTAGGGAAGCAGGCAGTAGACAATTATGTTTTCAGACCTACCGTTGACCCCTGGGTAACACATGTCCTGGGGTCAGGCATAAATTCATCTAAAGCTCTGACAAGTGGAATTTAATGTGCTCCCAAATGACGTGCCCAGCGCCAATTTGGAGGATCTATCTAGAGACAACACAAACTGCTTTCTCTCCCAATGTAAATGGGGTGGCTACATCCAGGGACTAAGACAAAGAAAACCTTGAAAAGTTGTTCTTGCTCTGGGAAATGAATGTAGTAGAAATCAGGGAAAGTATGCTGAGGAGGAGAATGTTTTTCGCTGGTGCCTGAGCAGAAACTCTATGGAGGTTAACATATCCAAACCTCCGATAAGGAGCAATTACTGACAGAATCGGGACTCAGAGGCACAGAATGGAATAACCACCTGGACTGTCAGCGATAGGAAGACAGAGGAAGCTGAACTTCATAATACAAAAACAGGACTGAGCAACTGTACAGAACAGGGATTTTGCTAGCAAGGTTTTTTAAGAAATGCCCTTTGCCCTTCTAACTCTAAAAACAAAAAAGAAAAAATGACTGGGGAAAGGGCGTGGGCAAAAAGAGGACGAGAAGTCAGACCCAGAAAAATAACTGATGGAAATGTGGAGAACAAGCCACATTTCTATTCCACAGCAGAGAATCTAGCCCACTTAAAAAAAAATCAACACTTCTGCTTGCTCCCATGAAGTCTATCATCAGTACGCATGGCCGTTATCAACCCAAGCTGGCACCAAATTAATACTGTCAAACTTTTGCCTTTTACTGTGGAGAGTTAAAGCAAGTCTGTCTGCAAAGAGGGAAAGCGAACTTGAAATCTATTAATGAGCTACTGAAACTCTGAAGGGCCCCGGTGCCCCACCTACACTACACAATGCAGACATGTCATGTGAAATTTAAAAAAAAAACATGCATGGGAATTGTCATGGGAAAGAGGCAATTACGGAGGGGATTCAACTACCTGCTTTCTGTGACCTGCTCCTCTGGCCCTTTCCCCCTGTTGAAAGAGAGGGGGGGGGAAGCACCTGCAGAAATAACGTCTTAACGCCAGTGGTCCCAAAATTCTAAACCTAGAAACTGTTCAATGGCCAGGGCACTAGTGTGGAGGAATCACGTTTCAGATGGCAGCTGAACGAAAACAAACGCCAGGCCTGAACAGCTCTTGTGCCTGCTGAGCCACTTCTAGACAGATGCCCTAGATGAGGCAAGCGCCTGCAGTGTGCTCACAGGAGGCTTCTCCTTCTTGAGTTATTTTGCTTTTAAAAAAACAATGTGGAAAATGTAGCCAGGGTGAACTGTTTCTGAGAGATAATGGCAGGCTCAGAACCCAGCCAGAAACAGCTCTGTCAACCAGAGATTATCATGTCGGGAAAGCCTGCAATATTCAAAAGAGCCCATTTTCTGGCCCATTCTCATGGTGACAGAAGCCCAGGAAACTGATCAAATTTTAGAAATGCAGCATTTGGCCCTGCAGGAACGGCCACAGGCAGCAAAGATTATCTAAGTATGGCACATAACGCTCACACCTACGTAACACAGTTACCGCATGAAAAGAAAAATGGAAGACGAGGATGCTGCACATGGTCAGAGGAAACGGAAGATGGAAAAGGCTGGGGAGGGTAGAAGGAAGAAGAGTTGTCTTTTTTTAGTGAACCGTTTTCTGGTGATTCCCTTTCCAGGTTACTCATTCCGGCCTAGCAGCCAGAAAACGGGCACTAGATAGGAAGGGATGGGGGGTTGGTGCAAGTGAAGCTGGCATTGGGGTGAGAACTGCAATCCAGCCTTCTGGATTTCAACTCAGCAAGATGTCAGCTTGTTCTTAAGCCATTCATAAGGCAGCCCCAAGGAGACCTGCCTTGACTAATGGGGTGGGTGAAAGGTTTTTTTGGAAGGGGGGATAATCTCAGGATCCAAACGTCGTACGGAGTCAGGGGGTGTCTTTCCCCAATACAGGTAGCTCTCGTCACTTTTATAGCCCTCTCTTAGAGCAACAGTATGGAATGACCCGCAATGAAAAAACATGCTGCAGGAGTTAACCACCAGGCAGGAAAAAAAGGATCTGCAGGCTCTAAAGAGGGCTTTCAAAGTGAGAACCGGGTTTTGGATTGCGACATGATGGGAGGGAGGAACACACACACGCGCGCACACACAGCATGTCGATCTCTTGGAGCAAAAAACGAACGCGACAACACCATTTATGTTATGACTAAACCAACCAATATCTACGTTTCGCCTGCGGAGCACAGTAATAAGCACATTTTCATGGATGCGTTTGGGCTGAGGGGGAAGAGAGGGGGGTGGAATATGTACAACTATGGATGGACAGAAGATCCCCGGTCACTTTAGCTCTTCACCGCCTCCCGCTCTTTGTTCTCGGCGTCTTCCGGGTACGCGTGCCAGGTCAATCTCTCTTCATAAAACGCTATCACGATCTGAGGGCACTTCACATTGGCTTCTTTGGCAAGGACCAGGTCAGCCTCATCCGTGTCTTTCCTGGATAAAGTGAGCAAGAACAAAAGAACCGTCTGTTAGCGTTATTGAGCAGCGGCATCTCACCCCGACAGCATGGGGCGTGCGGAGAAATGACGACACCATGGGCTAATTTGCACCCCACGGGACTTTGAATTAGGGCGGCGAGCTTTACGTGGTAGATCAAAATGTTAGCTGATTGACTTGCAGAGACCAGTTTTGATCAGCGCGATGGAGGAGGAAGAGGAAGAAGAGGAGGAAGAAGAGTAAGAAGAGTTGGTTTTTATATGTCGACTTTCTCTACCACTTAAGGAAGACTCAAACCAGCTTACAATCACCTTCCCTCCCACTCCCCGCAACAGACACCCTTTGAGGTAGGTGGGGCTGAGAGCTCTAAGAGAACTGTGACTAGCCCAAGGTCACCCAGCTGGCTTCATGTGTAGGAGTGGGGAAACAAATCCAGTTCACCAGATTAGTGTCCGCCGCTCATGTGGAGGAGTGGAGAATCAAAGCCAGTTCTCCAGATCAGAGTCCACCACGCCAAACCACTGCTCTTAATCACTACACCATGCCAGTGTAGCTTGTCGATATTTAAGGCTACTTAGGTTTCGGTGTATGAGGGTTACTGTATCAGGAAAAGAAAGTATAAAAAGTAGCCTTTCCTCCTAAGAGTGAGTAGAAGCATTTGGTTATTAAATGGCTTCTGGTCCAGGGACACTTATGCTTTAATAATTATGGTATCCAAGACTCCCCGGGCTTGGTTGCTTATTAAATTATCTTACATTTCCACCAATATCAAATCAATTAACTGGTCAAAAGTTGAATGATTAATCAATCGATTTTTAACTGATGGATAGCTGCAGGTACACTAGTACCACCCTGATCAGCAATTACTCATCCTGGAATTGGGGGGACATACTGTGACAAGGGGGCTAGGTGCAATAATCCCCTCTAAAACTGCCTGCCAGCAGCGTTGGTTTTAGGGTGGACGTTTTTGCCAGACTAGCTCTTTCCCGGCCTCTCGTTCTCCACTGGGCTAGCAACCTTGGGGTCAGGTCGTTAGCTCTCCGGAGACCTGATCTGGCTCCTGGGCCTCCCAAGATGCCCAGTCCTACATTCACGGGGTCCTGATTGCACTTCTCATACAAAAAGGAACACACTACACACATACACACCCTGACTGGTGAAGCGCAAGCAAGCACCCCTCCGCACAGCTCCTCTCCATCTCTAAAATGGAGTCTCGGGATTAGGATGAACTGCAAGAGGGAGGGGCTCTCTGCTCTTCTCCTCCCATCGAAGATCAGGAAAAATGGGGGGGGGGAGAGAGCACAAAGAAGCATCTCCCACACAGCCTTCCCAGGAGCCCTGGGATTTCCGGAGAGATGGGAGAGGGGAGACACTCCACGTTCCTTCATTCTTTGTGCAGAGAGAGCTCCGAGGGAAATTGCCTTGCTCTCTGACAGCACAGGTTTTGGGCCCCTGCCAAGTGTCCACTTTATAACCGATCGCAGAGCTACTTGTAAAGTGTGGCTCTACAGGACTTGCACGGCCTTCCTTACTCGGTCACCTGCTTTAAAAAGTGGCCGGTGCCATATAAACAGGCCCAGCGGTTACAATGCTGGCTATTTCCTCCCCTTCCCCCGTGCCACGTTCTTCTGAAAGGTTGGGGGGGGCTGTTCATTTCTCTAGCAGAACCACATTTTAAGACGTACTTTAAATCTTAAGGTGAGCTGCAAATACCCACAAACAGCGGATCGAGAAATCACGCTGAGATAGGCACAAGTGCAAAGAAAATCCAGCCTTACAACCAGACCCCCTTTTTCTGTTACAAAAAAGAGGGGTGACCAAAAATAAGAGGAGGTTAAAAATGGGTGTGATGGCAAACCAGCTCAGCCAGCGCGGCACAAAGAGAACAGAGACAGACATCCAGGCTAAGTCCCACCTCCACACACCTTCCCCCTGCTTCAGGTGTACTTCTACTGATATTAACATCGCACCTAAAAAACACCCCAAAGCCCTCTGCTGATCCTACTAATGAAGACAAGCCGTTGGCTACCTCTTCGGTTCTGTCTGTGTGTCCTACACAGTGGAGACCAATCCACCCATCTAACTACTTCCCCTTGATTGAAGAATGATACACTCCTTCTATCTGGGATGGCTGTCCTCTTCCACTGAGCGCGCAGCTTTGGGAAGGATGCGCACGGATCGCTGAGGGAGGTAGGGGACACCCGCCCAGCCAGCCAGATCAGCCGAATCAACCCTGGCGATCAATGGAGTGACAGATGTTGCAGCCAGATCACCCTCACATCCAGATAGGAATGTACCGTTCTTTGGTCAAAAAGGTAAAGGTCCCCTGTGCAAGCACTGGGTCATTCCTGACCCATGGGGTGATGTCACATCCCAACGTTTATTAGGCAGACTTTGTTTGCGGGGTGGTTTGCCAGTGCCTTCCCCAGTCATCTTCCCTTTACTGCCAGCAAGCTGGATACTCATTTTACCAACCTCGGAAGGTAGGAAGGCTGAGTCAATCTTGAGCCGGCTACCTGAAACCAACTTCCGTCAGGATCTAACTCAGGTCGTGAGCAGAGCTTTCGATTGCAGTACTGCCGCTTACCACCCTGCGCCACGGGGCTCCTCTTCAGTCAAGGGTATACACAATAGCTAGGCTCCCCTGCTAGAACCTCCAAACAAACTCAAGGTCCATTTGTGGGCGAACTACCTACCCCTATAGCCCCTACCACAAAACGTGACCCACCCCACAGTAATAACAGATAGCAGCTACCCCGCAACACACCAGGGCATCAAACGTTAATTGGCACAGTCAATTAACAGCCCCCTCCGCACATGCGATTAATGAGACCCTGCCACAAGTAAGGCTTCTGGAGTAAGAACTCAACCATGGCTTGCCACTCTGCAGACCTCATGCTTGCTGGCTCCATCCTGAACAACGGAAACCTTATAAACGGATTTACCCCCCTTCCATGTTTATATCCAACATTAGCAGACCGCTGTTGCTTTCCAGGGTGAAATTTTATTTGCACTCATTACTACAACAGGCAATGGATGCTGATAGTGCTGATTGAAAAATCAGCACAAATAAATCCTTTAAGCCAGGATGGCTAGATGAGTTTAAGCCATGAGGGCTTGGGCATATTGGAAAATATTCCGTATTCCTACAACTAATGGAAAAATAAACTATTTAAAAGGCGGCTCTTCCTTCCACCAAGGCAAGCCATCGTTCGTTAAATGGCAGGCAATTGTCCTTTTGTCTGGGATCCTCAAAATTTTAAGTGATTTGGTTTAAAAAGCCAGAAAAGTCATATATTTTATAAACGGATGATGTGTGTTGCCAGCTGCAAAGGTAAGATTAAAAAGGTGACGCAACACGTGATGCAGACAAATCAAAAACGAGCGCAAACTTTCCAATCTTTCTGCGGTGGGGTTATTTCCCAGCCCCCCCCCCCCCAATATCTAGGAAGGAAATAAATTATTTTGAAGTGGTTAATTTACTCAGGCTCATTGTGGCCAAAAGGACAGTAAACCTACAAGCCCTGGGTTCAGATCCTCTCAGTCTCGGACATGCTGCATATTCCTGGCCTCAGTTCCCATCTGTGAAATGACAACAGCGGCTTGCCCCTTCAGAATTTTCAATGCGATCTGTGGTAATATGGTGAAGAACCCTGCATGCTCAAAATATATTTTTGAATCAT
Source organism: Euleptes europaea (assembly GCF_029931775.1). Taxonomy (NCBI): domain Eukaryota; kingdom Metazoa; phylum Chordata; class Lepidosauria; order Squamata; family Sphaerodactylidae; genus Euleptes; species Euleptes europaea. Next base: position 165,628,952 of record NC_079312.1, read on the forward strand.
CATTGCAACTTGCAGAGCACTGGTTTTAGTGAATCAGTCAGTCAGTTTATTACAGCGATTGCCAGCAAAAGAAAACAAATATACATTATATACATTATAAATACAAAATAAGCAATTACTAAAAACCCAGATAAAATATTTTCTCCCTAAGAGCACTGGTTTTATGGAGCAGGTTCCCTGCCCTTCTGCATCCAGGATAGATGGAAACGGCAGGCCGGTTTCTGGAGAGACAATCAATCATTGCACAAACCCGTCCTCCCTCTGATGCATCACCTGGGACCAGGCCTCTTACGCACAGCCTTTTTTTAAACAGCAATCGCAGCACAGGTGAGACACCACAAAGGAAGTTCGCTCCAGGCTGAGACCACGTGCACGACAGTGCATTTTGAGGGGCCAAAATGTGCCAGAAAGCACACCTCGTGCTGTTCATTGATTACCCGTGGCGTTTGGTTGCACAGCGAATGAGTGGGGGTGGCGTGGAGCATCCTCGTGTCCCTGCATTTCCCCCCCTTCCCCCAAAGAGCTGTGCGCAGCTGGGTCCCCTCCCCCCACGCCGCACTGCAAAGCGGCCCCATCCATCTCAGCCCAGCCAGTGTCGGAGAAAGCGAAGCAAGACAAGAGGCTTATTCTCTGCTGCATTGCCACAGGGAACTCTCCCCCCCTCCCCCAGCAAGGAAACCTGGTGGAGCAGGGCGGGCGGGGGGCGGGGGAGGAAGAAGAGATTGGGGAAGCACAGGCAAACTCCCTTGAACACAGCTGTGCTATAACCTCTGCCAGGCAGATAAGCTCAGGATCCTTTGTCTCAGTGGGGGAGGGGCAGCCACTGCATATGTAGCGCGCACACGGCTGCCCGCTGGGAGAGGCTTCCCGCCGAGATAAGCCCAGAAGCAAAAACAAGAGACAAGTCAAAAACCTTTCCAGAAGGATTTCCTGCGCTTTCTCACCATTTGGGGGCATGGAGAAGGGGGGATTTGGGAGACGGGCAAGGAAGCCACGCATAAGGCGCCAGCTCCTCGTGAACTGTATTTACCGAGCAGAGGTTGGACACCCACTCCGGGGAGAGAACAAAGCCGCAGGCACCGAAAGAATGAACGGCCCCTGGCCCGTTTTTTTGCCCAGCCATCTCACCCGACACCGTGGTCCGTTCTCCGGCTGTTCCGAGGAGCAGACAGTCGAAAAATAAAAACAGCCATTAAAAAAAATTAAAAAGTGTAAGCGCACTCACCATTTCATGAGGAACATTAAATCGCCACAGGAGTCTGTGGCTCCGATGATCTTTTCCGGCTCCAATCCTCTTTCAAAGCCCCTGGCGATATCGGTGCTCTGGGAGAGAGACAGAGAGAGAAAAAGAAAGAGTTAAGAAATCCTTCCTGCCTCCTGTTCCCTCGGCCATTTGTCCCTCTCCCTCAACCATGAAGCATGGGGGCTTCAAAGGGCGCGAGAACCCAGGTGATAAACAGATGCTGTACATGGCTTAATGCTAATTAACAGATGGGGAGGGACAGAAGAGGCCTTAATATTTTTGGTTCTATTCCCCATCCCCCAAAAACCTCTTCTTTATTAAACGTTGGAGGGAGAGGAAGCAGCAAGAGGAAGAAAAAGAAATCTTTTTTTAAAAAACAAAATCACATCTATGAGTCGCCATTTAGGGGGCTAGACAGGCGTCAACGGGCAGACCAAGGGAATTAAGTCATCTTGCCTTTGCGGCTGCGGCAGCAGCAGCAGCCATTCGTTCTTTCCACAGCTCCCCATCCCTGCTACGCCTCCCCCGCTCCAGAGCGCACCACCTCTACGGGCTCACGCGGTCCTCGAGGTCTTTGTGCCGGTGTGCCGTCAATGGGTGTGTCCCATTCATGCGTTGGTTGGGGGGTGGGGAGGCCTTTTTTTTTTTTTGTATTTGCGACCGAGAGCTCAAACCGCCGGGGCCCCAGACAAGGGTCGGTCAGCTCCCTCCGCACGTACCATCTGAAGGCTGGCAACAGCTTTCAGGCGCCGCAAGCCTGGAGCGAGCGCGCGTCCTCCCTGCTTTGCTGCAGGAGAAGCAGCAGCAGCACGCTATTCTGCTGGAGACCCACACATTTGTTGCTTACACATACTCTGACTAGCAGATGCGGCTATGCGGACCGAGCGGTTAACAAAAGACAGAGAGAGACAGACTGAGAGAGACACAGACAGAGAGCTTGGCTTTTTTGGAGGCACTAAAACCGACTGCCAAATGAAGAGGTAGAAGGGGGGGGGAAAGGGGGGAATATATATTTAGCCAAGGATAAACTAGGAGAACACAAGTCTGCAGCAGAACTGAGCTAGCTGGCTCAGTGACGGGGGGGGGGGGGGGGGATCCAGTGGGAATTAGTGAATTCACAAATCATGTAACACGATACAAAAGAAAGTCAGGACAATACTTTACTTTGCTCTTGCGTTTCTTAACGTCCAACCCAAACTCCTAGTTGAAGGTGGCTCAGGCTTAGCTTCACCTCTGGCTTGAACCAAAAATATTTTTCAATGAATGCATAAAACGGCCAGAATGAGCAGCACCTCTGGACCACTTCCTAAGTTACAATTTCCCACAAAGTGATAATTGGGGAAAACAGTAAGATATGAAAAAGTTGTACGGCCATATTTAGTCCACCCAAAATCCCCGCCCCCCCCAAAAAACACCCCAAGAACAAAATCCATGTATTATCTTATAGTGGAACAACCAAATTAGCACACTTCACATTGCTTTGTGCTAATCTGATTGGTCCAATAAAAGGTCTCACATGGATTTTGATCTTTTTCATAAGATATGAAGTAAGTGGCCCTTGGTTCTGAAAACTTACTGGCTGAGTGCAGCCGCTTTATTCGGTGAGATTTATTAAGTTCAGGAGGGGTGGTGGGCATTTTAAATGTTTCCCTCCCAGAAGTTCTCATGGCGGGTAAGTATAACATACAAAGATCTATAGCTATTGTTTCCTTTCAGACTATTAGAACAGGATAACAGTGTTTTAAAGCAAAGATTTGTTGCATAAAAGAGATTTCGGAGATATAGTGCAATAATGGAATTATGGGCTAGCCAAAAATACTAGCTATCTTTTTGAAATATTACGTCTTCAGCAACTGTTGTGTTTGTTGCTATTTCTAAAACTATCTCTCATGAGAATAAAATAGCAGCTTTCCAACCAATGTTTTGATTGAGAAATCTCTGTATCATGTCACAGCACCCAAGGAAATCCCCAAGCCCTCCTCCCTGCCCTTCATGCAAAAGTTTTTTTATAAAAGAAAATTTAAGAAGTAAAATCCAATACCAAGGAATCTGTCATAAAATTGAAAGACAAAAATTTGTCTATCAATAATTATAACTTGGAGAAAGCGAAGTGCTTGAGGTAGAAAGCCAAAAATGTTGTGGAACTCACAGGAAAGGGGAATCATAGAATCACAGAGTTGGAAGGGACCACCAGGGTCATCTAGTCCAACCCCCTGTACAATGCAGGAAATTTAAAACTACCTCCCCCCCACACCCCCAGTGACCCCCATTACATGCCCAGAAGATGACCAAGATGCATTCCCTCTCATCATCTGATTAAGGTTATAGAATCAGCATTGCTGACAGATGGCCATCTAGCCTCTGCTTAAAAACCTCCAGGGAAGGAGAGCTTACCACCTCCCGAGGAAGCCTGTTCCACTGAGGAACCACTCTAATTGTTAGAAAATTCTTCCTAATGTCTAAAAGGTACAGGGAAGGTACAGGGAATGCACATGGAACCCTGGTTGAAAGTCTCTGGAACAAAGTGAGTTACTCAAGTAGTTACACAAATAACACGTCTCTCACATGTGTGAAAACCTGCACAGATCCCCTGTCTGCCATTCCCTATCCCCACCCCTCAACCAATCACAAAAGTCATTTCCCCCACATGGTAAGCCTCTTATTGTGAAAGACGGGTCTTGCTTGGGAAGAAATGGCAAAAGATGCTTTACATCACACCCTGTTTAAAGACGTTAAAAGTTTTTCCCTAAGGGCACAAGAAACACAAGAAACAGCTTACAGTTATCACAACCAACTAAACGTCATTCCCCCTTCCACTGGAATCAAAACGAACACTCATTCTCACTTTGCTCCACCTGCCCAGTAATTTATTTGAGGACAGTAGGGTTGAGTGTTTGTCTACTAAGTCTCCATCTTGCTGGAGAGAATTTCATACACTTCACAAGAGAAGGAGCCAATTCTCTGATACTTGGTTAGTATCAGATATTTAAAAATCTCCCTCACTTCCACCTCTTTGCTGTGTTTGAGCATACTGGATGCCAGAAGCAATGAACTGGTGATGAGTTTGTACGCTCCATGCAAAGAACTGCTCCTTTCCCCCACCCCTGCATACGCAAAATGTAGGATGCTCCAAATCCAACGCAGGCATGGAAACCATGAACAATGTGTGCATAGCCACCTAAGAGGGCAAGGCAGATAATGAACTACCTTAGACTCAGTATGGATCATGAGACAGGAGCGCATGCATGCGTGAGACAGGGAAAGTTGGGGTGCAGAGCAACCTTCCCCTACAGAGTCCCCTCTCCCAACCTACCCCCTGCTGTTCATGCTCACCTACCAACTGGCAGAAAGTAGCCCACCTCAGAAGCTGTACTGTGTGCCGAAGTGAGTGGATTTTCTTATGGAGGTGAGTGGAAGTTAAAGTACCCTCTTCCTCTGCCTGCCTGACAAGCATTCAGGAAGGTAAAATTGTAGCTTCCCATAAGAGAATAAGCAGATTAATCTTGGGGTCCACAGTTTCTCAAACGCTGATGAAGGCTGACCCTAATGAGATGCAAATAACTCAGCACAAGTCGAAGCTCCTTTCCTGACCCCTGCCAAGCACAATCAGCACACTGCTTTCCCCACACTGCAGATGCTGCACATGCTGTATAGTATACCGCTCATTGCAGCCTTGGCCTGAGATGCCGAGTCCCTTAGAAGACAAATGTGCATCTGCTCATAGACCTTTTGCTTCCCTGTGTTCTTCTCCCTTAACACAGCCCTACAGGCTCGTATGTAACCTCCGGAAAATGAAGAATGCAATCTCTGCACCAGGTACGGCCAACAAGAACACACGCAGGGGAAAACCGGGTAATTTTGTTGCCCGATCTAGCATGGTTTTATCACGCCCTTCCTCCACATGTGGAACACATGGTTCTCCCTTACCATTTTGTCCTCACAATAAACCCATGAGGCAACACTAGGCTGTGTGTGTGTGACAGGCTCAAGGTCACACAACAAGCTCCGTGGTAAAGTTGGCATCTGAATCAAAGTCTCCCAGATCCTAGTCCAAAGTTAACCACTACACCACACTGCCTATACAATGTATAGTTTCATTATCGTGGAACACAGAAAGACTGGCTGTGACATCTTGCAACTGGCATTTATACCTTTCTATTGTAGCTTGCTTTTAGTGGCTGAGCCAAGCTGGTATAGGGTTGTGGTCGGAAATCTCTCCCCCCCGCCCCACTAATATACATTTATTTATAACCTTTTATGTATATCTATGTTTTACCTGTCACCAACCCCAAACCTATAGGTAGGAGCATCTCAGCATTTCCCTTTCCTTTAATCACAGTTGGTTATTATTTATCACCCTCATTGGTATTACTACCCTTCCTTCAAGTATCTCAAAGCAATATATAAAAAGTGACACACACCCCAGTTACTATCGCAGTAAGTCTATGAGGCATATTGGACCTGGCAGCACACCCAAGACTACCCTGTGAGCTTCATGGCTGAGCAGAAAACGTGAACCCTGGTACTCCTGTGGTTCAGTGGTAGTACACCTGCTTGGCATGCAGAAGGCCCCAGGTTCAATCAGCAGCAGCGCCGGTCAGAAGAATCAGGTAATAGGTTTTGTGAAATACCTCTGCCTGAGACCTTGGAAAGCCGCTGCCGGTCAGAGCAGACAACACTAACCTTGTTGGACAAACTGTCTGACTCAGTGTAATGCAGCTTCACACGTTCGTACAAGTACTCCCATCCACAACACCATAGCTGCTTACCATCTTGGCCTGCAGGCTGCCAGCTCCTCAATTCCAACTGCAGAGCTTGAGCTCCGCCCCCCTCCTCAATTCCACCTGCAGAGCTGCAGCTCCGCCCCCTGCCTAGGGGTTGACAGGAAAACCTGGCCAGGGAAGGGAGAGGCTGCTGACCATTGAGGCCTGCAGGTTGCCCTCTCCTCATTCCACCTGCAGAGCTGCAGCTCCGCTCCCTACCTAGAGTTGACAGAAAAACCTGGAGGCTGCTGACCACTTAAGCCTGCAGATTCCCTCCCCCCCCCCCCCCCATCCACCTGTAGAGCTGCAGCTCTGGCCCCTGCCTAGAGTTGATAGAAAGACCTGGACAGGGAAGGAAGAGGCTGCCCCTATTGTTTCCCCCTATTCTTTATTTTTGTATTTCATCACTGATTTCTGTCTCTGTAGGCGGTTTCTTGCTGGTACAGTATTTCCCCCCTTTTCACCAATTTTTTTCTCCAATTTTGAATTTTGTAGTTATAGGGGTGTGCGCAAGATATGCTTTGATATATTAGATTTTTAAATCATATTACTCATCTTAGATTTTTGATCCCTTTATCGTTTGTGAGCCGCTCTTAGTACTTGTTTAAGGAGAAATGCAGCATATAACTATGCTAAATAAATATTGTGCCTAGATCTGGGCGGCAAGGATGCCCTGCCAATTAAAGTCTCTTATCTCCCTTTTCTTTGTTCATTCTGTGAAAAGCTCACTGAAATTGCTCAAGAGTGCCTCTTCCAGAACCAGTACAGAAATGATACTTCATCCATGGTAAAACGTCAGGTCCAAATTGCCTAACCACAGTTTGTGATCCTCAGCAAACAAGAATGTGAAGCCACGATTAATCTTCTTATTCCTCAGTCAGGCAAAGGCAACACAGGTTGTGCCCTTCAGAGAAAGGACATTTGTATTAGCAAGCACAGCAATATTTAAGAAGAAGAGTTGGTTTTTATATGCCGACTTTCTCTACCACTTAAGGAAGAATCAAACTGGCTTACAATCCCCTTCCCCTCCTCACAACGGACACCCTGAGAGGTAGGTGGGGCTGAGAGAGCTCTAAGAGAGCCGCGACCAGCCCAAGATCACCCAGCTGTCTTCATGTGGAGCAGTAGGGAAACAAATCCAGTTCACCAGATTAGCCTTCACCACTCATGTGGAGGAGTGGGGAATCAAGCCCAATTCTCCAGATCAGACTCCACAGCTCCAAACCACCGCTCTTATCCACTACACCACGCTGACTGTTGTGCCGCAGGGGTGCATGAGCAAAAGGGAAAGAAAAAAACCTGTGAGAAATAAGAACAAGGACAATATTAATCTAACCCAGGGGTCCCCAACGTGAGTGCCCACCAACACCTTTTCTGGCACCCAAGTGTTTTTAGGAAGTCGGGATCGGGTAGGACTTTTGCCCAGCCAGGCTTCTGATTGGCTGAGCGGATTTTTAAAAATGTTGCTTTGGTAGAAACTGCCACTGGAGTACAAGGATCTGCGCTATGTTACTGAAGTTAAGCTGTGGCAGCCATTTTGTGGCTGGTTCCACTTCCTGCGGCAGCCATTTTGTTGCTGCGCCCAGCAGGCCATGTCAGAATTCCAAATGTGCTCGCAGCCTCAAAAAAGTTGAGAACCCCGATCTAACTAGATACAATTAAGAAACTAAAGAATGCTAGAGCTGATGGAGATGCTCTGGGTGGGGGGACGGGACCCTGAACAGAGTTGCTGTTAACGCAAAAGTACACAAGAATACATGAAGCTGCCTTATAATGTATCAGACCCTTGGTCCATCAAAGTCAGTACTGCCTACTCAGACCGGCAGCGCCTCTCCAGGGTCTCAGGCTAGAGGTCTTTCACATCACCTACAGCCTGGTCCTTTTAACTGGATCGAACCTGGGACCTTCTGCATGCAAAGCAGAAGCTCTTCCACCGAACCACAGCCCCTCCCCGATACACAGAGAGAACTGAGCAGGAAGATGCTTTCCATTGCCCTTCAAGGCATGCACAGAGAGGCAGAACTCTCCCTCAGCATTGAGGAACTGAGCATCATCTGATTCTGAAGGGCTGAACTTTATACGTGGAACTAGCTCAACAAAGAGCTAGTGTGGTGTAGTGGATAAGGTGCCAGTATAGGACCTGGGAAACCCAGGTTCAAATCCCCACTCGCGCCATGGAAGCTTGCTGGGTGGCCTTGGGACAGTCACACACATACACAGCCATGACCATGACCAGTATTTGGATGGGAGACTCCCAAGGAATACCAAGGTCATGACGCGGAGGTAGGCAATGCCTCCCCTTTTGGGAAGGGGTCATGGCTCAGTGGTAGAGCACCTGCTTGGCAGGTGCCGGTCTGAGTAGCCAATACTGACTTTGATGGACCAAGGGTCTGATTCAGTATAAGGCAGCTTCATGTGTTCAATGGCAATCTACTTCCCAACATCTCTTGCCTTGAATACCCTACAGGGTTGCCATAAGTCAGATGTGACTTGAAAGCAAAAAAAAAAAAAAAAAAAAAGCTCAAAAGGCCACTACAGCATAGAGACAGGAGTCCATTTGTCCGAGGACTAAGGGCCACTGGATTGCAGCTGCACACTCAGCCCAACCAACATCACAAGGCTGTTACATACATACATACATACATACATACATACATACATACATACATTCCTCCAGAGTCCACCGCTCCAAACCACCATTCTTAACCACTACACCATGCTGGCTCTCTGAGATGCAGGCCCCATGTATGGGACAGAAGTCAATATGGCTCTTTTGGTCGATAGGAATTGTGAACGTGGCTCTCGGCCCCACCTACCTCACAGGGTGTCTGTTGTGGGGAGGGGAAGGAAAGGTGACTGTAAAATGAAATGACAGGGTCAGTATAGCAAAACGTGAACCATACCCTCCCTGGAAAGGAATGTTTGCAGGGTCTCTGAAGAAGATCAAGATAAGCCATTTACATTTCTATGCCCTGCCAAATACTGTCAGTCCATTCAGGACTGTCCTGCCTCCAGCCAAGCCCCTCAGTGACTCACCTTCCAGACCCCACCTTAATCCCCAAGTCTACCACTCCATGCTCTACACCAGTGGTTCCCAAACGTTTCGGACCACGGCCCCCTTGGTTCCACAAACTCAACCCCAGCGCCCCCTACCCTATCCAACAACACAGTTGAAGGGGCCCACCTCTAGTGCCCCTTGCTGCACCCTTTGCCTCTTAGTGCCCCGTAGGTAATCCCACTGCTCCCCAGGGGGTGGTACTGCCCACTTTGGGAACCACTGCTCTACATTTAACAGAGATTCAGGCTGTGGGAGGTACTCCCCCCTACACCCCACTAGAGCTGACTCCATGATATTAGGTGAGATGAACCACAATGGGGAATCATAGAGTTGGAAGGGACTTCCAGGGTCATCTAGTCCAACCCCCTGCACAATGAAGGAAATTCACAATTACCTCCCCCCCACATCCCCAGTGACCCCTACTCCATGCCCAGAAGATGGCCAAAAACAACAACAACAACAACAACAACAACATCCCTGGCCAATCTGGCCTGAAGGAAAATTGCTTCCTGACCCCAAAGTGGCGATCAGCACTACCCTGGGCATGCAAGAAAGGGCCAGGAGAGCCAAACACTGATGTAAACCTTCCTGCCCTCTCTCTCATTACCTGCCAAAGGTCATAGAATCAGCATTGCTGACAGATGGTCATCGAGCTTTAAAACCTCCAGAGAAGGAGAGGTTTTACAGCAAGAGGAAAGGGAAGGTATTCTGAACACAAAAATTTTAGGTAAGGGTATAGTTCAGCCTCAAGTTTCAGAAACCCAACACACTGCACAACTGCTGGCGAATGTACAAGTGCACCAGAAGCAAACCTGCTTTTGCTGGAGTTCAGTGGGGAGGGGGTGAGAGAACAGTGGGAAGACGCAGCAACACCAGCCAGAAGGATGAGATAGCCAATGATGTTGCCGAGCGCGTCCCTGTGCCTTTAACAAATGCCTGGATTTTTAAGCAGGTTGCTTTCTTCCAGCTGGGTCAACAGCAGCACAGCTGGCCAAACTGTCGGCTGTCGAAAAGATGGTTCAGTGATAGGGAGGAAAGGGAGAAAAACCACATTCCCTCTTCTAGAAAGCACAGCTGCCTTCATTTAGGAACTGGACAGGAAGCCTGGTTGCGGCTTGCACAATATTCCAGAACTGAAGCACCGCTACAAATGCAGGGATATGGCCACAGGTGGTACTCTTCAAAGGGAACTTATCAGAAGAACTGTTTCTCTAATCCTAGAAATGAATCCAAACTCCTCCTGAAAGGAAGCACATTCTGAAAGGAAGCACATTAGGGCTATGGCTCAGTGGTAGAGCATCTGCTTGGCATGCAGAAGGTCCCAGGTTCAATCCCAGGCATCTCCAATTAAAGGGACTGGGCAAGTAGGTGATGTGAAAGACCCCTGCCTGAGACCCCGGAGAGCCGCTGCCAGTCTGAGTAGACAATTCTGTCTTCGATGAACCAAGGGTCTGATTCAGTGTAAGGCAGCTTCATGTGTTGTGTGAAGGAAAAGTGGGAGGGGGGCCTCAGAGCTGAGGCATATGTAATTCTAAATGTCATTGCTCAAGTGGCTGTCTCTGAGGTTAGGGGAGTTTAAAAACGCAGAAATTGAGGTAAATCTGGAGGTGAGCATCAGTAGTTCCAGAGACTGACATGTGAACTGGCAGTGGGGGAAAGATAGCAAGAGATTCAAACTAGTCAAAAGGTTGCCGAGAAGTGATGTGCTGAACCCTGAGGCGCAACCAGCCTGACAGCCAGCCCAGGCTAGAAGCCATTACAGGATCAAGAGCTTCAAGTACTTAAGGAAGTCAGAGCCGTGCTGTAGTAACAAGATTTGCTGCCTGCTTGAGGGCAGCAGGGCAGCCGCTCCCTCAGAACTGGGCTGGACAGCTAACTCGGGGCCTATTTCCCCTCCCCATTCTTTCCGCAGCAACACCATCATGGCAGCTGGTCCACCCGAGAGGGGCAAGCGGCTGACAATGCCCGAAAAGCTGGTAGGATCTAACCTCATTTGCACAAAAGCTCATAAAGATGGCAACAGGCGGGCAACAAAGATGGTGAGGGGTCTGGAGACCATATGAGGAAAGGCTGAAGGAGCTGGGTATGTTTAGCCTGAAGAGGAGAAGACTGAGAGGGGATGTGATAACTATCTTCGAGTACTTGAAGGGCTGTCATACAGAGGATGGTGCCGAGCTGTTTTCTGTTGCCCCAGAAGGTCGGACCAGAACCAACGGGTTGAAATTAAATCAAAAGTGTTTCCGTCTAGACATTAGGAAGAATTTTCTAACAGTTAGAGTGGTTCCTCAGTGGAACAGGCTTCCTCGGGAGGTGGTAAGCTCTCCTTCTAGGGAGGTTTTTAAGAAGAGGTTAGATGGCCATCTGTCAGCATGCTGATTCTATGACCTTCAGCAGATGATGAGAGGGCGGGCAACTTGGCTATCTTTTGGGTGTGGAGTAGGGGTCACTGGGGGTGTGTGTGGGGGGGGAGGTAGTTGTGAATTTCCTGCACTGTGAAGGGGGTTGGACTAGATGACTTTGGTGAGCCCTTCCAACTCTATGATTCTAAGACATGAGCCTGCTTGGCAAGTTAAACTGACTGTAGATTTCAAATTTTCACCACACTTAAGATTCTCAACCACAGCTTCTGCCAAACACGGTTAAATATAATGCCTGCAGTAGGCCCTAATGGACAAGCCCAGACCAACCTGAGGCACCAGCTCCATGGGGAATTATGCCACGTAAAAATGCTCTATGAGAAGACAGGATGCTTCAACAGCAACCAAACCACTTATTTTCACAGTGGACAGTTTTACCTCCAAAACTTTAAGGAGAATACATAATGGGTTATAAAACTGTAATCCAAACGCACTAAGGATAACCTGCTGGATATGAAATATATGACCTTATTACCCCTTATGATTTCATTAAGGGCCGACAGTAGCGGTGCAGGTTTGAATCTCTAGTGACTTAGCCATAATTTTGTACAGACACAGCTGTAAAGGGCAGGGCATTTCTTCAAATAAGGTTATAAAAAAATAACGAACACATAGAACTGCAGGAGATTTTTCTCCTCCAGGAAAGGAAAGACAAGACATAAAATGCCACTCAACAGATCCTCATTTATACAGAATTTCATATGTTCACATTCCCCCATAAAGATCTGTTTTAATAACCCATGTTCTCATACCTCCTCATACATTAGCCAGTGAATGTGGCAAATTTTAAAGTAAAGGGGGCAAATCTTAAGCAAGGTGATACATTTGACCTTCATAGTATTTTGCAACATCCATAAACTGTGTTGCCAAGAGCCACAGGGAAACCAGTTTGTCACTATGTGAATAATTCTGGGGAATCCTTGGGTTTGTGTGCGCCTTTCCTCTCTGTTCTCAGCAAGCTACTGAATTAGTTCTACTTTTGAGGCAGACCACAGCTTGCGATTATGTTGGGACCAAACTGCTATTTGCCCTCCCTCCCTGGTTGTATTGTGTGTGTTTTTCTTATACATGTTATTGAATTGTTTAATGATTTTAAGATGCTTCTAATGTTCTAAGGCTGTCAAAGATAGGACACTTTGGAGGACTTTCATTCATAGGGTTGCCATGAGTCAGAAGCGACTTGACAGCACTTCACACACACACACACACACACACACAATGTTTTGTTGTTTGCCACCTTGTTTAAATAAACAAACGTTTGATTTGTATTGTATCCGAAAATCAGATTCTAAACCAATATTAAACCATGGCTTGGAATCTTGGTTTGAAGGCGCAAGCAATCGTTTGGTGGTTTGAAATGAACCGTAAACTATTACTGCCACAAAAGTGAAATAGTTCATTAATTAAATGGCAAAGATCCCCAAGGCTTGTTTATAAAGAGGCAAACCATGATTTACTAATAAGTAAGAACCTTGCCACTGACTCTAGTCAAAGCTCTGACCATGTTATATTCCTCCATTCACCATACCAACCTGTAATGGTGAAGGTCCCCTGTGTAAGCACCGGGTCATTCCTGACCCATGGGGTGAACATAAGAAAGGCCCTGCTGGATCAGACCAAGGCCCACCAAGTCCAGCAGTCTGTTCACACAGTGGCCAACCAGGTGCCTCTAGGAAGCCACAAACAAGACGGCTGCAGCAGCACCATTCTGCCTGTGTTCCACCGCACCCAAAATAATAGGCATGCTCCTCTGATACTAGAGAGAAAGGTACATTGTTTACTCACCAAGAAGGTCCTTTCTGCTCTGAAGTAGAAGCGCATCTTGATCTTTGGGTGTTTCTCGCCCATTGCTAGGGGTAGGCAGGACTAAACTAACAACTTCCTGTCTCCTGGAGAGGAACACCTCCCCTTCCAGTTATTCTACAGCAAGCTCAAGAGACAGGGAAAGGCACTCACAAACAAGGAGTACAAACAACAATAAACTGAATGATAAACTCAGAACCATTCTATATGTATTGCTACAATATTATTAGGCCGATCGAATCCGTAGGCCAGTCTGGTGTGCTTCAGTCCACCCTTGTAAGATGATGTTGCCACCTCTGGGTGGGCAAGATGCCCTTCTACTTCAGAGCGGAAAGGACCTTCTTGGTGAGTAAACAATGTACCTTTCCCGCTCTGAAGGAAGGGCATCTTGATCTTTGGGATCTCCAAGAGCAATGAAATAACAGGTGGGAACTCAGTCCCCATCATCTTCCACCATGTGCTGTAAAATACGTCTGCTTCGGCGGATGCCATAGTATTGATTCGATAATGTCTAATGAAGGTAGTCACGTTGTACCAAGTAGCCGCTTTACAGATCTCTTCAGTCGAGGCTTGTTTGAAAAGTGCGGCTGATGTGGCTGTGCTTCGCAGTGAATGGGCTGTGATCTCATTCGGAACTTGGAGACCACTGGCTAGGTAGGCTTCTCTGATGCATTGTCTAATGGATGGGCTGATAGAATGTCGGGACATGCGAAGTCCCTTGTCGGGTGCAGAAATGGAGATAAACATAAATTCCATTCTCCTAATGGATTCAGTTCTAGATATACAAATATAAATAGCTCTACGCAGGTCCAAGGTGTGCCAACTCCGCTCTCTGGGAGTAGAAGGATTAGGACAAAAGGAAGGGAGGTGAAGTTCCTGAGACTGATGAAACCGGGAACCCACTTTGGGGGTGAACGAGGGATCAGTACGTAGCACGACTTTATCTTTGTGAAAGATACATAAGTCTTTGCGAATAGAGAGGGCACCCAATTCTGAAACCCTACTGGCAGAGGTTATGGCAACTTCATTCTTACTAATCGTAAGGGAACTTCTCTCATACGTTCGAAGGGACTTTGGGTTAGAGCAGAATTATGTATTATTGTTATGGTTAAGCTCAAGACCTTTAGTCAAAGGAGCTAGTAAATAAATGGAAAAAAATAAATGGAAAATGGTTAGAGCAGAAAGTACAGTGTTCAGTCCCCAGGTAGGGAAGCGGTGAGTCACCGGAGGGGTAGATTGAGCTACTCCTTTAATAAAAGCCTTAACCTGAGGGTGTGATGACAGAGGAATCCCATCAATATCTGGACAGACTGAGGCAATAGCAGACACTTGCTTTCGTAAGGTTGCCGCTCTAAGGCCTTGCTGCGCACCGTTCTGTAAAAAGTCCAGTAACTGAGGTAGCTTAAGAGAGATAGGGTTGATCGTCTTCCAGTGATACCACCTGGAGAAGGCTTTCCAGGTGTATTGATATATCCTTGTAGTAGAAGGACATCTGGCTTTAAGGATGGTCCCCACCACCTCCACTGAAAGCCCAAGGGCTAAGAGCCTTGCCCTTTCAACCTCCAAGCGGTCAATTGAAACCATCCAGGATCTGGATGAGAGATCCGAGGATGTCGGAATCTGCCAAGGTGCCCTGGTGGAGAGCTCCATGAGTGCCGGAAACCACGGCCGGCATGGCCAATTGGGAGCGATCAGGATGACTTCCACTCTCTCCGCCCTTATCTTCCTGATGACTTTCGGAAGGATAGGCAGTGATGGAAAGGCGTCTAGGAGACCTGGAGGCCACTGAGTCAGAAGAGCGTCCATTTGCTCTGCTTCTGGATGGTAGAACTGGGAGAAGAATCTTTCCACCTGACGATTCTGGACTGAGGCGAACAGATCCACCGTGAACATTCCAAACCAGCTGGTGATGGCTTGAAAGACCTGAGTATTCAGCATCCGTTCCCCTTCCTGGAGGGTCTGAAGGCTTAACCAATCTGCCTGAGTGTTGTGGATGTACATGTTCTGCCCTCAGAGACAAAAGGTGTTTTTCTGCCCAGATCATGATGGCTGACGAGTCCTGGTGCAGGCGAGAGGAGCGAGACCCACCCTGCTTGTTGATGTGGACCTTGGTCGCCACATTGTCGGTCCTGATTAGCACATGTTTGTTTCTGACAAGGTCGTGGAATTTGATGAGAGCTAGGCATACTGCCCTGAATTCGAGGAGATTGATGTGGAGAGATGTTTCTGACTGGCTCCATACGCCCTGAGCAAAGGAGTCTGCCACCGTGGCTCCCCATCCCTCGAGGCTGGCGTCTGTAAACACCTGGACTGGCTGTTCGTGTAGATACGGTTGTCCGACTGTTAAATTGTTGACTTTGGTCCACCATAAGAGGCTCGTCCTGGCCACCAGACTGAGGGAGAGGGTCTTGTCTATCTTGTGTGTTATGAACAGCTGGATGCAGCGCTGCTTGAAGTGGTTGGGAGTGGATGTGAGCCCAAGGAATCAGGCCTAGACATGATACCATGAGGCCTAGGAGCCTTGTCAGAGCCATCAGTCGATGTCGTAACGACTTTACTGTGGACTTGGCCACCGCCGCAATTTTGCAGGCCTTGTCTGTTCGGAGGAATATTGAATTGGTGGTGGAATCTGTGACCAGATGTAGGATCCTCTGTGACAAGCTTAGCAAGCTTTTGGCTTTGTTTATAAGAAAGCCGTGCGTTTCAAGTGTCGTGATGACTCGAGTGGTGTGCTGAAGTGCCAGGTTGTATGAGGGGGTGCATATGAGTAGGTCATCTAGGTAGGGATGTACTTGGATTCCTTCCTTCTGTAACATCGCCACAATAGCCACCATCACTTTGGAAAAAACTCGGGGGGCAGATGTCAACCCAAATGGTAGTGCCCTGACCTGAAAATGAAAGTTCACATAGTTGAATCTCAAAAAGCGCCGGTGGGACTGATGGATGGGGATATGCATATAAGCCTCTGTGAGATCTATGGATGTCATGAAGGTGTTTGGAAGCAGTGCCTCTATGATGGTTCGCAGTGTCTCCATGCAAAAATGTTTGGCCTGGACGAATCGATTGAGAAATATGAGATCCAGGATAGCCCTCCAGTCCCCATTCTTTTTGGGGACTGTGAAAAATATGGCGTAAACTCCCTGGAGATGTTCCTGAATAGGTACTTCCTCTATGGCCCCGATCCAGATCAAGTGAGAAATGGCTTCCATCGTTCTCTGATGTTTTACAGCACTGCGGTAGCATGGCGATGCGACAAAGCGATCTAGAGGCTTGTGATGAAATTCTATTAGATATCCCTGCTGAATTATTCGTAGTACACAGTCATCCGTCTGGGAGTGGCGCCACTGTGGAAGGAAAAGTTGTAACCTTCCCCCCACCATTGGATCCCTGGCGTCACTGCTTATTTCCTTTGAAGAATTTGTCAGGTTTGTCCACCCTAAAGGACTGTGGTTGTGAGGGGCAGTTGAATCTGTTGAAACGTCAAAAGGACCCTCTCTGAGGGCCCAGTGTGGGTGTCTCTGATCCTGCCTGAACCTAGATAAGGTATGGTAGGACGGAGTTCCTTTTAATGGGATTTAATGATCGCCTTATTTTTATCCTTAATTTCGGAGAGCATCTTATCTAGTCTCTCTCCAAATAACTTTCCACCCTTGTATGGGTGACCCATTAACATGGTCTTGGACCTGTACTCAGCCGACCATGGCCTTACCCATAGGGCCCTGCAAATGGCTGTATTGGAGGCGACCACTCTAGTAGCGAAGATCACTGCGTCCAAGGAGGCATCTGCCATAAAGGAGGACGCCTTTAGCACTCGAGACAGGCCCTCAGCTATTTTTTTATCTGCGGTGGGTAGAAGCTGAGTGAGCTTCTTTATCCAGGCATTTGAAGCCCTAGCCATCAGTGCTATTGTGGTATTGGCCTGAATAGACATTGCAGCTGCCTCCTGCACCTTTCTGGAAAGAAATGCCATTTTCATATTGAGCTGATCTTTAATAAAACCCACTCCATCCTCTACCAGGAAGTCAGAGGATTGAAGGGCAGAGATAGGAGCATCTACCACAGGCAATTCCAACATATCCATTGCATATGAGGCATTGCCAGAGAACTGTTTATTATGTAGGGGTTTGTCCCATTCAGCTCTAATAACTTTCTCAAAGTATTCTGGTAAGGGGACCTTAATAGTCTGGGCTATTGTGGGAAATATTCCTTGGAACCTTTACGTCTGGATTTAGGCTTAGATTCCTCAGGAGCTTTAGCTTCATCAGATAGGTCTAAAGCAAAAAGTGCCTTGACCAAAAGAGGCTGGAAATCACCAGAACAGAACAGCCGAGGCTGCTGTTCTTGAACAATGGGGAGTTCTTAAACTCTGCTTAAGCTGGCGGTTGCGGCTGCCGCCTTTCTCCCCGCCATTAGACTTGTTTTTCTTCAGCGATTTTCCAGCTGAAGTAGATGGCGGCGGCGACTTTCTGGTCTCCCTCTCCAGGGCAGCTAACGGCGGGAGCCGATTTTAAGGCCAATTCTTGATCTGCATCAGAAAGGAGCTCAATGTCCCCCGATGCAGCTTCTCCGGCAGCCATTTTGTTTGCCGCGTCTTTCCCGCGGCTTAGCTGTTTCTCCCGCGGCTCAGCTGATGGTCGACAGAGCAGGGAGCTTAAATTTAAAAAAACAAACGTACTCAAACGAGAGGGAGGGTAGGGAGGGAAAACAATTGGATATGGCAAGGTAAGAAAAAGAATCTATTCTAACCTAATTTCACTAGACCTAGGCAGCAGCTATGGCTGCAACGCTCTCACCCCAATGAAGGCAGGAGAAGAACTGGAAGGGGAGGTGTTCCTCGCCAGGAGACAGGAAGTTGTTAGTTTAGTCCTGCCTACCCCTAGCAATGGGCGAGAAACACCCAAAGATCAAGATGCCCTTCCTTCAGAGCGGGAATAGGTATGCAGCATGACTAGTATCCATTTTAACTAATAGCCATGAATACCCCTTTCCTCCATGAATATGTCTACTCCCCTCTTAAAGCCTTCCAAGTTGGCAGCCATCACCACATCCTGGGGCAGGGAGTTCCACAATTTAACTATGCGTTGTGTGAAAAAATACTTCCTTTATCTGTTTTGAATCTGTCACCCTCCAGCTTCAACAGTTGACCTCGCATTCTAATATTATGTGAGAGGGTGTCGTCACATCCCAACGTTTACTAGGCAGACTTTGTTTATGGGGTGGTTTGCCAGTGCCTTCCCCAGTCATCTTCCCTTTACCCCCAGCAAGCTGGGTACTCATTTTACCGACCTCGGAAGGATGGAAGACTGAGTCAACCTTGAGCCGGCTACCTGAAACCAACTTCCATTGGGATCAAACTCAGGTAATGAACAGAGCTTGGACTGCAGTACTGCAGTTTACCACTCTGCACCACGGGGCTCCTATACCAACCTGTACTTGGGCATAAAATTCAGCATCCTAAGACTTAGTGGTGATGTTTTGTTAAACGTTTCTAGTGCAAGAGAGGGGAAATTCCTTACAAAATCTCACAAGGGGGGGGGCAGAACTTCAATGCCCTGAATAGCTCTTTAACTTTCAGAATAAGTATAATAAATTATGCAAAAATATTTTCATTCAGACAGGTCACAAAATTCATTTTTATTGGCACAGCCCTGACTTTTCTAAGCAAAGGAAAGATCATAAAACTGAGGTGGTCTGCTTTTTCAAAGTGAATCACAAAAATTTACCATGAGGTCTTTTTCATCTGACATGACTCACCTGGCTAAAACTTGTATACGATTATTTGACATATGGAGTTACCCACTCCTGGAAAAAGACTCAATATCCCTTCCCAACCTCAAGAAAAGTTTTCTCTCACTATACTCCTGAACAGAACTTTATAACATCCATTTAAGGGCTCATTCAGATGGTAGCAACCCAGACTTCCTGCTTTCACTACTGTACACTTAGCTAGAACTAAAGCTGCCAAAGAAACAAGAGCAGTACTTTTCTTGCACTATTTGAGTCTTCACAGGAGCCACCTCAATTGCTGCAACTACATGGGCCTTACATGTTCCTCACAGCTGCTCTGTGAATAGACAAGTACTGGGCGAGGGACCATCATAAGCTCACAGCCCTGTCATACATGGATTGATGGTTTTGCCTCGAATGCACATTAGTCTTCATACTGACCCACCATCTAGACATGCACTCAATTCACAATATCCTTGCCAGTCAGTTTCCAGTCACCTATATCACAGTAATCTCTGCCGCAGATTAATGAAAACCAGAATTCAGCATACTTGTGGCATATGCAGCCAGAGGGGAGGAAAAGAAGAGAACAGTTTCTTAGAGAAGGGTCCAATGTTCCTCCGCAGTCATCACAAATGAAAGGGGTGGCTTTGCTTCTTGAAGGCCACAGCCACCGTGAAAAATCCACGCCACCTCATGCCATGCGGGTTCAGAACCCCAACTAAAGTTATCAGCATCAAGCTTTCTCCATTCTCATAAGAACGTAAAGTCATAGGAAGAGCCATGCTGGATCAGACCAAGGCCCATCAAGTCCAGCAGTCTGTTCATACAGTGGCCAACCGGGTGCCTCTAGGAAGCCCGCAAACAAGATGACTGCAGCAGCATCCTGCCTGTGTTCCACAGCACCTAATATAACAGGCATGCTCCTCTGATACGGTAGAGTATAGGTTTGCATCACGACTAGTATTCATTTTGACTAGTAGCCATGGATAGCCCTGTCCTCCATGAACATGTCACCTTTTAAAGTATTCCAAGTTGGCAGCCATCACCACATCCTGGGGCAGGGAGTTCCACAATTTAACGATACATTATGTGAAGACATACTTCATTTTATCTGTTTTTAATCTCTTTCTCCCTGACATAGCACCGCTGCTCTAATCATTATGACATTACAATACCAAGGGACTAGAGATATGGTATCTGAGCAGTACATTCTTAGCAGAGGATCTCTGAACTACAGAGACTTATTGCTTTTAGCTCTACTTCTCACACAGAAAAAAGGTGACAGCCAAAAACAATTCCAACAAAAGTGGCTTGGGGTATAAATGTATGGGGAATACTAGTCTTGACACAGGCTTGTTTATTGTCACAATTATAAGAGTGCTTTAAAAAGGAATCCTGCTTTAGCCAGGCTTTCAAACAGTAAATTGCATTTCTCGAATCTTAATCTGCTGGAGAGAGTACGGAGTGGTTCCCTGCTTGATTGTTAATCTTTATTATATTTTAAAGGCCGTAATTATTTTAGCGGTTCTTTTCTTTACAATGAGTGGTGGCAATTAGATCATCCTGTTTTACAGGATAGTTTTCCCCGGGAGTGGTGTGAAAATCTGGCACAATGAAACACAGTCAGTCTGAGGTTTTGCTTGGGGGAAAAAAGATGCCCTCTCAACTCCAAGTAGTGAACTTAAAAACCAATAGTTTTATCCATGCCATTAAAAAACAACAACACAGCAGCTAGATACATGTCCAGTAGCAGCTGAGATTTTCAGGGTATGATCATTTGAGAATCAGAGCTCCCTTCATCTGACAAAGAAGGCGTTGATTCTTAAAAACCCATACCCTGAAAATCTTGTTGGTATCTAAGGTGTTACTGGACTTGCCTTTTTCAGGTGCTCTTTCTATCAGGAAGTCCAATACAAGCTAATTTCCCCTCTCCTTAATCTAATAAAGGACAGCTCTGAGGAAGGGAGACTGAGGAGTCTTCAATGGGAAAGATCAGACCAGAGGGTGAAGCAAGTAGCTAAATTCTGTGCCGCAGTATAAGATCGTCAGACAAAGCTGGGGCTTGGTAACTTAACTTAAAATGGAGAATGTCTTATTAATTCGCGGTCTGTTTAAATTATATCAACTGTCTAGGAATCGTAAATCTTAAAGTTTTAGTTACTGTATATTCTCCAATTTTAATTCTGTAATTGATATGAATGATTTTAATGGCATTTGCCATATTAATAAATATCTGAATCTACTGGACTTGCATCTTCTAGCTGCTCAACTGCAGACCAACACAGCGTCCCTTTGACTCAAACTGATCCAAAGAATAGATTCACTGTCCAAAAAAAGGCTTGGATACAGAAACATCTGTGTGGCAGAGTAAAGCCACAGTGGGGGGGGGGAGAACACTCAACTTACCTCCCTCTTCTTTTTGGCTTTGAGGTCCTCAGTATTATTGGCGAGACTCGATTTTCGCTTGGCACTCTCCGATTTCTCCCGGGGTTTGTTTTCACCTTCTTTCATTTTTTTATATTTTTTCATAAACTCAGAAATCAGTTCAGGGCAGTCTAGGTTCTTCTCAGGCTCCCAAGTATTATGCTCCCTGACGTGGGAAAAAAGAAGGGAAAGGTGGGGGAGGAGGAAAGGTAAAAACAGAAGAAAAGCATAAGGGCTCCCATCCAATTAACAGGCATCAATTGATAACTGAGGGGAGAACCACCATTTGTGAACACCTGTGCCTGGAAGTTTCCCCTACTTTCCTACTGGACATTTAGAAAACCAGTACAGCAGACTTGGTTCTCATGATTATTAATCCAATAAAGATTTTGCATTAACCTCCTTGTATTTAAACTTGGTTCTGTTGCAAATTGAGGGTGTTTCTGGCCCCAGCTAGAAGAATGCAAATCACATGGTTGCCCTGGGGCCTTAAGATCTAATTATTAAGATAAATTACACCCCTGCCCAAATAATTCCAGCACACAGCTGGCGTCTAAAAATGAGAGTCTGTATTTAAAGCATTTTCCCGGGCCTTGTAATAAAATGCATTTCTGACTGAAGTGTTATACATGCTAGAGCAGGGGTCCCCAACCTTTTTGAGCTTGCGGGCACCTCTGAAATTCTGACAGCGTAGTGGGGGCAGCCACAAAACGGCTGCCACAAGCTTACCTTCAGTCACGCAGCAAAATTCCTTGTGATGTGATGGCAGCTGCTGCCCATATGAAGTTTTTTTTTAAAAAAAATCTGCGTAGCCAAAAAAATTTTAATGGACAATCAGAAGCTGGTCCTGCCCACTTTCTAAAAACACTTGGCAGGTGCCAGGAAAGGTGCCAGCGGGCGCCATGTACCCACAGGCACCACGTTGGGGACCCCTGTGCTAGAGGGATTTTCCAAAGGGACATTAGGTATAACGGATTAAGTAATAAAGTGAATTATCATACATTCACATATGTTTAGGGGACCCTTCCTCCTACCCCAATACAACATCCTTGAACATACAAGAGTGCACAAATAACTAAATATTGTTCCATAGCGACAGTACTTTGGCTGTTACCACACTAGGTATTCCCAGTGATATATCAAGAGTTTGGAAATGTTATTAAAAACATCGCTTTAAATGTTACCTTTATTAGGAGTTGGACCAGCTTTAAAAAAATCACCAAGCACTGAGCTAACTTTAGTTCTCTCAAGCTTGGTGCTAACCCCCACCCCAAAAAAGGTGGGTATTCAGGGAGACAAAGGTGATGCTTATAGAGGGCTTGGCAGAAGCTTCACCTACAATATGTTAAAGTCTTAAGGGCGTGGCTTCAAAAGCTCAGTCATTTAAAGCCATTTGCAATTTGCAGACTGCCTTTCCTTTAGGGCTCAAGGCAGTCCAAAGCTCTTTACCAAACTAAATTAGGTTAGTTTGTGCCCAAAAGCATCAAACATTGCATCAAGGTCGACTGGGGGGAAAGCAACAATGGTACTCTCCCTTTAGAAATAAAAAAAAGTAAATGGTTTCCAACAGAGAGTGTTCCCTGATTAGCAGGGACATGGAAACCATTTGATTAACTGAATCACTGGAGAAAGATCCCCCCCACCGCTGTGGAGGGGCTGATGAAAGCAATGTTCATTGTTTGCTTGCTAACCTGCATTTCCTGGACCAAGTAGTGTGCATCCATTTAAACACCTGTGCCTCAAATATGAACCCTATAGATGAAAAACAAAACCCCTGGCCACACTTTATGGATTTGTTAAAGCACTTTGCCAGAAGGCAAGACTTACAGAGACAGACAAACATAGAAGCACTGCTTTGAGAGCAGCTCTTTTGTATTGGGACAGGTGAGGACAAAGGGCTGGGTATGCTTTTTTAAAAAAAATCAAAATACTGCATCAAGTTCACCCTGATTCTGCATCCTGTATAAACTGTGCAAATCTGTATGCATCTGTCTCGCATAAACTGTTATTAATTGTGGGGAAGGGCAAAGTGTGCAGGCCGCTGCAGCCTCAAATCTTGGGTCACTGGAAATTCAGCCCATTTTTGGCTTCTGAGATTTCAACCAAGCGCTGCCCGCCTACTTCCAGAGCTTACTGCAACAGCCTTAAGGGCTAGGGTCTTTTTTAAAAAATGAAAACAATATAAAAGCAGAGATTCTCAGGATATTGAATCCAGCATCTAGTCCCAAATGCTGTGCTTGCAGAGTTCACACAGCCCTGTGTGGAGGGAACAGGATGAAGATCCTTTTCCCCAAGCAGCAGTTCACAACAATCCAAAGGGTCACAAGCATGGTATCATTTAACCCAAAATCCTAAGGCACCTGAAACCCAGACAAAGAGGAAGACTATCCAGACGATAGTGCTGGTGAATAACTCAAGTGGAACTACCAACTCGGTGAAGTGAGAGAGGGAAACGCAGATGCCAGTATTTCCAAAACACCCTTAAAGGTCCCAGGCCCTCGCCTCGTGACCCACTAATTTAAATGGATGCACGCCACTCTGTCTGGAGTGAGGAAAAGCAAGCTCCCACCCATGAAGGCTTTTAGGAAAGCTTGGAGGAGGGCAATGGAGGTTAAATTTGAAACGCCGCCTGGAGCTCTGTTAACAAGGAAGCTCAAAGCCCATGTCAGAAGGAAAGTTGGACTTACTCAGAGAATCCTTTCCACTTGAGAAGATACTCCACTTGACCCTTCACAACACGCCTGTCTAGAACCTTCTCCACAACATATTCCTCCTCCTCTTCAGAGGACGAACTATCTGCTGTCCTCTTGTTTCTCTTGCCCATAGCGCGGAAGTTGCACCTAACGCACCAAGGCTACCCAATTCCTGCAAATCGGAAGTGAAATGTTAATCGGTGGTACTGAAATGGGCTCCTCTTCCCAGAATCTCACCCACCCAGATGTCACTTCTCAGAGGTTTCACTGCTTTGCTAACATTCAAAGCCTAAACACAGAGGTCTGAAGGCAGAAGAGGCAACTATAAATCATACAAATGAAATATGCATCAGGCCTTTTACTCCAGGTTCCATCAGCAATTTTTTAAATGGACCTTGATCCAAATTTGGTACTCCGTGAAGCTATACACAGGATCCAGTGTGCCTATATTCAGCTGAACATGAACTGTGCTTGTACAATTAAGCACTGTCCCATCTGAACTAATTGTTACCAAGCATCACAAGAAAGGGGGGCTGTATTTACCGCAGAGAAAACCGAAGAATGGAGAAAAGATTATTTTCAGTTTAAATACCAGCACAGCAAGGCTGAAGAATTGTCTGGCTGCTTATCATGAACATGAAATTACATCGATATGCAATTTCCCACCCCCCAATACTTTAGGCAGTAACCTCTGAAAAAGAAGCTGCTCATCTACTTGCCTACATTTAAATTTATTGTTAACCCTGGTGCTTCTAATAAGGAAAATTATGTACAAAATTCTTTAAAATGCCCCTGTAAGGTTGTTCAAGCTTCTCACAATAGATTGGGATTGGAGTCTAAAAGGCAGAACGAAGCTCTGTAGGAAGTACATGAGCTCAGTAAAGATCTGGACCCAGGCTCAACATCTGACATACTGCATACGACACTGAAAAGAACAGCTCCGTTATTCCAAATTATACAACGCCTAATAATTCATAATATAAGCTAGTTGAGCCCCACCACATGCAGAAAGTAAAAGTAGACCCCACGCTCTTAACAGATGTGCACAGGCAGACATAACATACACATGGACAGGTTGGGCTTGCAGAAATCCTAAAGACACTTGTTCTAGTGGAGTACGAGTTCCACTGAATATAATGGCACTTACTTTTGAGTAAACAGGCCACAGGCATAACATGCTTACTTGGAGCATAACAGCAGCTGTACTCTACAACTTGACCAAAAGGAGGTGAACCTGCCCAGCCTAGTATTCGGAAGACATTAGCAGTACATTCCTAAGGAGAGTTACTCCAGTCTAAGCCCATTCATTTCAATGGGCTTAGTAACTATCCTAAGGAATGCACAGTCGGTTAACTTTTTCTGTCGCCAGATGTGAGGGGAAGAAAGGCAGAGACCATCAGCATGGCCATACTGCAGTTTAAAAGACAAGCTACTGAAGGTCTGGTTAAAGTTTCCTGGGCCAGAAGAAACAGATAACATAAACCTGCCCTATTTCGTGAACTAGTTCCAAAGTGACAAATAAAAACTCACATGTTTTAACACTTTGTGGGGTGGTAACTTTTTGTGTTGGTTTTGGTGGGGCTGAAGGTGCCTATCTGCTGTTTATCACAAAGATGAGGTTTTGATGGCATTAGCATTAGATATTTTGAAAATATCTAAAATACTTTGAAAAAGAAAAGATACAGCTTTGTAAAAAAAAAAAAACAAATAAAGGAAAATGCTCCATTTTGTTCTCTATAACTGGGCAACTACTAGCATCCATGCTCCCTAACAAATTATTTGTCAAAAACCACCATGGATATTCAAATTCATTAATTTTGTTCTTACAGTAACCCAAAATGCAAGCAATTTCCTTAAAACTGAATACAACTATCTTTTGGAAGGGTAAAGGAATGGGTGAAAAAAGCAAGAAAGACTCTTACCACACAACCAAAGGTGAATCCTTCATTTTTTATTCTGTTGAAATTACTTATTGAGACGCTGTAGTACTTTTGAATTTGTAAAAAATCTGACCCTATTATTCTAAGCAGTTGCATCTCCCTCCCCCAATCAAGATATTATTTATTTCTACCACCAACAGGATAGTTTCATACAGAACTGCTTCTGGAATATGCAGTCTTTAACTGGAAAGTGCAAAGTGAGTTATTAGCAGTCTGATATATTATCTAAGCACAAAAGAAACCACACGCAAACACGGAAAAAAGCTTGACTCAAAAGCAGAGCTGAAATTTAAAATGGATTGATTCTTTCAGCAGACTTACTATGACTGCAATAAAGCGGACTCTAGCCCTGCTGGTATTCATGGATCAGTGGTTAAAGTTCTGTCACAGCTAGTTATAAAATGGCATATTTTTTCAGGGATTTATAACTTGGCCATAAAAATTCACTGCAGCTTGAAATACGGGCTTATGAGGTCTCAGACCCTGAGTGAAGTTTAATACCCCCTCCCCTCCAAAAAAAGAATATGTGCGTGTGGAAGATAAATCAATTACGCCATTTGAGTTACAAGACTAAAAAAGTTGTTATAGTTGCTTTGTGCTCTTATAAATTACACAGCTTCCAATTTTAACAAGTCAGAATTTGGCAAATCATTAGTCCATAAACACTGTGTGGTCCAGCTGCACTTGGCACAGAAATTTTATTCAGCTTTTATTTACAGATTGCACCCTGCTGCCCCCCACCCTTACAGGAGACCTTTGCCATTGTGGAACACACACCTAACCCCCCCACCCATCACAATTGCACATTCCACAGGCACAAGTGAAATTGGGTGTTGCAGACTTGAATGAAACGCAGTATGAGGCTTATAAATGGGAGTTCGTAATAATTTCCCAAGTGGAGACACATTACAAGTTCCCTGGAAAATGAGTGTTTCTATAAGACTGTTAATTGCATTTTTAAAAGAAATTATAAAAACACAACAACGAGGAGAGTTATTTTGACAAAAAATCAGGAAACACCACATTTCAGCAAGCTCTTATTTCTTAACTGGAATTTCGTGACTTGTGTCAGTTTAGGTCAGATAGCTTTTTGAAGAATGTTAGACATTTATAACATTGCTTATAGGAGCCTGGTAGCCTGTCCCAGGGCAAAAGCCAACCTAGTAACCAACACAGCCTGCTCAGCAACAGAGGAAGCTAGTAGTGCCATTTTAGGGCACCTTTGTCCCTGGACGAGCAAGCATTCATGTGAAGAACCTGTGTAGCTCATCTATACTAATCAGACCCTTGGTCCAACAAGGTCAGTATTATCTAAGACTGACAATAGCTCTCCGGGCTTTCGGGCACATCTTCTACCAGAACCTTTTGGCTGGAGATAACGGGGAACTGAACCTGGGACATTCTGCATGCCAAGCAGATGCTCTACCACTGATGCAAAGGGATGATCCAAATGCCACTGGTAGGGATGTCATTATTTACCTATTCCACTAAACTGGTATCTGATGTAGGTAGAAAAAAAATCATCATAAGGTGATAAGACAGCATTAAAAATGTTATTACATTTTGAGGTTTCACTTTTCTGTTCAAGACAGCGGCATAAACTCAGCAAGTTTCTACTTGCACAGCCTTCTCATGCAGTGTGCAGAATTATGCTCCTCGTTCCTGATGATGCTTTGCTGGCATTAAAGCTCTAGGGCAGGAACAAATGGAGGTCACCTCCCCATCTGACACAAGCAAAACCACCACCAACAGATGGGATCACACTATCATTTTACAGCAATGTTAACAACCCGCTGTTAGCCACTCTGTGCCTCTACAATAGAAAACATTTGCATTTGACAGTGGTAAATACTGTTAAAACCAACTGAGATAATGTTGTAGACAATCACGGCTGTGCTTTACACCTTGTTTGAATGGATCTTTATTATCTTGCAAACCCAAAGGATTAAGCACCTCCACCGAAAAGATCCCACTGGCGTAACTCCAGTTGATTATGATCCATTAAATGTTGCCAGGGGAACAGATGGACAAAGGACTGATGGCATTTAAATCACTATTTTTATTTAATAATCAGCAAACTTTAAACGTGGTGGTCCAAATGAACAGTAAGCGAGCCACAAAAGATCCTCAGTCCTTTTACGACCTCATTGTTGCAGTGCAGTACAGCACTAATCTTTGAGTTTCGTACTGTTTGCTGTTGGAAATCTCCTGACTGAAAACATCTTGCCACCATAAAATAAAGGTCCCCTGTGCAAGCACCGGGTCATTCCAGACCCATGGGGTAATGTCACATCCCGACATTTTCTAGGCAGACTTTGTTTACGGGGTGGTTTGCCAGTGCCTTGCCCAGTCATCTTCCCTTTACCCCCAGCAAGCTGGGTACTCATTTTACCCACCTTGGAAGGATGGAAGGCTAAGTCAACCTTGAGCCGGCTACCTAAAATTGACTTCCGTCAGGATTGAACTCAGGTCGTGAGCAGAGCTTGGACTGCAGTACCGCAGCTTACCACTCTGTACCACGGGACCCCTGGGAATCTGATCACCAAGCTATGGTCAAATTAAAGAGGTGGGGGAATCTTGACAAACATCTATAGGACCACAGGTGTGGTGGAGCTTCCCTGCCTTCTCTTTCCAGGGACATCCTTAATTACCCCCCCCCCCCAGAAAAAGAAACAAAAGTTGCTGAGGGTCAAAGTTGCTCATGCTCTGGGATAGCATGAAGAGATAAGGCAAAGGGGGCTGCAACTGGAGGAAGGAACCAACACAAATGGGGGGGGGATTGTATGACCAGGTTGATAAGTGCACACATTTTATATGGGAGACATATACAGCCCAGCATAACAACTTGAGACAATCTTAGCAGATGTTTGTATAATTGGTAATATACTATACAACCTATATACATGCCTGGTCTGATAGATTGTCTGTATTTGTATCTGTATCTGTAAATGTGTATATGTTTTACATGGGTTTCAACTAACCACAGAGGAAGGCCAAACGGGCCGAAACGCATCTGGCACGTGGTTATAGATATCAACCTTAGGAAATGCCATTGTGCTGTTTTAACGTTTTTAAAATAATTTTTATCTTGACATAGTGCGTTAACTAAATTATATTTTCATTATCTATAAATTTTATTTATCCCACCCAACCTTGGGTACCCAGCTTCTGTTTTCTAGGTTGGGGTTCATTTCCCTCTTTTTTCTTCTAATACTGCTCACTAACTACAGAGACTGACCACCAAATCGACCGGATGCTGCAAACCAGACATAAATAGCTGGGGCCCCTAAGAAATCACAGAAGGGACAACACTTTTTAAATTCCAACCCACTCCTCCCCGGTTTTCACCTGCACGGTACTAAAAAGTCCCCGCCTCTTGAGAAGCTAATTCCTCACACACACTTACACCCAAACTGACTTAGTTATATATTCAATCCTCCAGGACATTTCTGAGTATTTTTCATTAATTTACCAAGTTATATTTTCCTACATACCTGTTGAGTCCCACAGCAAGTAGCCTTTGCTACTTTCATTATTAGGGGAAGGGGTCGCAGTCACTTTATCATCAGATATCATGCTGGGCAGATATTACAGGCATGGCTGAAATCATCTATTAAAACACACCTCAGCCACTTGGGACTTGAGAGCTGAACGTAACTAGCCTTGTGGTGTGAATCACTAACTTGTTTAAGAAGTCTATGCCTGCTGAATAGTTGTGCAGGAACAAACACTGTTCAGCACCTGAAGCTAGCAATAATGAACAGAAGAAGAAAAATCAGCACTATCTATCTTTAAGGAGGCTTACTTCAAAAATCAGAAATACACATGTATAGGGTTGCCAGGTCCCTCTTCGCCACTGGTGGGAGTTTTTTGGGGTGGAGCCTGAGGAGGGCAGGGTTTGGGGAGGGACTTCAATGCCATAGCATCCAATTGCCAAAGTGGCCATTTTCTCCAGGTGAACTGATCCCTATCGGCAGGAGATCAGTTGAAATAGCAGGAGATCTCCAGCTAGTAAAGGTAAAGGTCCCCTGTGCAAGCACCGGATCATTCCTGACCCATGGGGTGACATCCCGATGTTTCCTAGGCAGACTTTGTTTACAGGGTGGTTTGCTAGTGCCTTCCCCAGTCGTCCACACTTTACCCCCAGCAATCTGAGTACTCATTTTACCGACCTCGGAAGAATGGAAGGCTGAGTCAACCTTGAGCCGGCTACCTGAAACCAACTTCCGTTGGGATTGAACTCAGGTCATGAGCAGAGCTTGGACTGCAGTACTGCAGTTTACCCCTCTGCACTAGTACCTGGAGGTTAAACACCAAAAATGGAGACCCTATGCTGTAAAAACCAAGTTACTATTTAAAGAAACAGCACGTAAGCTCTATATTTTCAATAACATGGTAATTTTTTTCAGCAACACTTACCTATATTGAACATATAGTCCAAACGATCAAAATAAATTGCATAACAACCTGTGAGAAAATAATAATGACAGTCCATCTTTAACAGGAAATAACTGAGCCCTAATAGCAAGGTCCAAACCAAAGACCGTAGTTCTGAAGTTCCTGTATTATGTTCCAAAGTTCATCCATGGTAACAAATCCTAAGGAGAGATATGTGCATGAGTGCCCCAAACAGACGCCAGCAAGTACGTGTCCTCTAGATTCCTGAACTCCAGCTAGTACCTGGAGGTTGGCAACCCTACACATGCAAAATAATCAAAATATACTCTGCGCCTAATATTTATTAAACCTAGTGATTAAATATTTCAGTACACTGTACCCGTATGATGATCAACATCCTATAAAATCAAACAGTGGAAAAGTTAAGCTTCTGAAGTCCTGTGTGTGACTTTAACACAGGAAGGCAATTTTTAAGAGCATTTAGCTTCCACCTCTGAGAGGTTGTGGAATGAGTGCGAGCCAGTCAACTGAAGCTGTCCGTTGGCAGGCCCTGTGATCTAGACAGGACACCAACAACTTGAGAGTCCATTCAAGTAGTCCAAACACCAAGTTCTTATAGCCTAAACTCCTCTAATCCATTGCTAGACTGTATCATATTACTAGTACCAGACTACATTTTGAATCACATCTGTGTTGCGCAATTAGGCACTTTTTTTAGATGAAAAGTGATTTGATGGACCGTGCAGACTGCTTTCATATACGATGGCATTGTGTAGGTGTTGCTTTCCACATAACAAGGTGGAAATTAAAATTTAAACTTTTAATTTTATGCTAACAATAGGGCTTGCTCCCAGGAAACTGCCTTTAAAATTGCATCCTTAATCTAGGAATTGTCTATTCTTAACAGAAAAAGACTGACTCCTGGAATTCTTTTACAAGCATGAAAGGTTGACTATTTCCCCCACCCCATGAGCTGTAATTTGTGATGATTGTTTAATAAAAACACTTAAAAAAAGAATAAATGTATAATCTTAACAAACTAAAGGTGCAATTCTAATCAAGCTTCCTACAGAACAATTCCTATTGGACTCAAAGGAATTTACTGTGCTTAGGATCAAGCTGAAACAAAACAAGGTCCTACGGTACCTTATAGATAAATCTAAATAAAGGTCCTACGGTACCTTATAGATAAATATAAATAAAGCAGGAGCTTTCACAGAACACTACTTCATCAGTTGCATGACATAGATATTAAAGGTGAACACACGTGCAAGAAGTGGGAGGGGGAATAATCTGTTTAGAAGGTGAAATTAAATGACACAGGAACACATCCTCCGAAAGCAGAAATACTGTACACAATTCAGCGCACTGAAGTGAATGTAATCGAATCACTCTGAGTCAAAAAGCCCACCCATACTAATTCAACTGCATTAATAAGCTAATGTTGTCTTGAAGATTTTCCTCCACATGGCACCTGGGAAAATTTCTTTAAACAAATGTAGAGAAAGAAATGTGGAGTCCCCGTTTTCTTCTTGGGTTTGGCAGACTTTAGGGGTAGAAGCTTGCACATATCTGAGGAAGCGGTACTCTCTATTTAGACTTGCCATTTCTGGCAAGAATTAACGTAGAGCAGGAATTACATTTTTAGCTTAGACTGGAGTAATTCTTCATAGGATTGCATTGTATGTCTTTATATCTGTAGCACATGGATCTTTTATTTTTCAGACCTCTCCCCTGGCAAAACTGGAAGCTGAAGGTAGAAAAATTCTGTGCTAAATAATAAACGTTTTTACCTGGACAGACTCTCTCAGGGAGACACAGTAGGTAAGACCACCAGCTGTACTTGGAAACATTTAAAATAATGAGCACTTTATGTGATATTATTAAACACATAGCATATTGTTGTCAAAATTATTTACGTTTTTTTTAATCACAGAAATTTTTATGTTTCCCAAGTTTTCATGCTGTACATTTGGAACGAGGCAATTGATTTGTAAGAAAAAGTTTGTCGCACACAAAGAGAAAATATTTCGAAGGGTTCCCCCCCATGCTCCCCCAAATTTCCCAGAAAATAACTGAAAAAGGCATCAAAAATGTTTCCCCTCCCCAATTTGTTTATTTTTCTCCCAGACTTTCACATCTCTAATAATAAACGACACGAATGCTATATGATTGTTAAACTAATAATTCTCTTGAAGAACCTGATACACTCATTGGGTTTGGTGTTGGCTATCAACCTACCCAATTCAGAACGGGATTGTGGCTGCACCATTCACCATTGTCAACATAGCACAGAGAAACTAGTAGAAGTTCCACTTGGACCTGGCTCTTCCAGTGAAGCCAGTAAGAACGTTCATGTATTTGCCAAGGCCTGGAGACATTCCAAGCACATTTCCACAAAACTAAGATAACAGCTGAAGTTTAATCTTCTCCCCAAAAAATTGATGAAGGGTTTTGGCAGCACCTCTTTTAATGCACGGTATAGTATTGCACTCTCGAATCACTTCAATGCATTTGTCAAACAAATTATATTTAAGCTATATAGCCTAGAACTTAGACACATAAAACCAAAATAGTACTGAACTTTCATCCACCCCGTGCAAGGGTACCCTTGGCAGCCTCTTAACCATCCATTATAATCCAAAGCAATTTCTCTCTGTAGCAATTTAAAAGCTGTAAAAAATATAATGGCCGATGACAGGAGAAACAAACCACACCAGAAGTTATTGAACCTTGTAGGTTCTCTCAAGTGTCTCTATTGACATTTAAGTGTGAATTATTGTGCCACAATATCATAAAATGTGCTCAGTGTTGCAGATATATTGTTATTTAAATGGCACCCAAAAAATCCAGCTCCAAAGAAGTAGCAGCTACTACTTACAGAAAGAGAAAGCTCTCTTATAACCTTGCTGCTCTGAAATAGAAATTTCAGTTACTTAATTTAGAGAATTGATACAAATGGTTTTTTCCCCTCTCCCTGGTATTGTTCACCTGATTCACAAACACAAAACCCAACAGACCTCGATCTGAGAATTATAGTTTCTTTCCAAACGGTGTAATATGGATTGTATAAGTCTATTTATAGAATTCATTTTACAGTTGATTACAAACTATTTTAGTTTCATGTTAAAACACAATCATTCTTCTGCAGCGTTCGGCACCTCAATAAGTGGTATTGAACCAAACCTCACAATTTAGAGAACAGCCATGTACCTTGGAGGAACTTCTACCATAAACCCCACACACACACACAACACACACATTTCAAACATATCCTGTTGTCATAAACAGAAATCTTATCTACAACTAATGTGAACAAATCACAGAGGAACCCTTAAATTTCCCATTGTCGTACAAGTTAGACCATAGTGATAGCCACACATTTTCAACAAAACATACACACACAAGTGCCACACTAGTTTCAACAATGGACACCCCTAGCATGTGTTTATATAACAAATCAAGCCCTTGGAAAGCTTATTAATGGACAAGAATATAGTTTTAGCGTTCATCCCATACAGGCACTCTGAAAGGTTGCCCACAAGACAGAATGAACTCTTAAGATTAACTTTAATTTGGCAGTTTTGCTTTATAAGGACTAACATAGTCCAGGCTTTAACTCCAGAGGAGGGGGGAAATGTATCAAGCTCAGACCAAACCCCTGTGATTTTCAAACAAGACAAGAACTGCAAGAACCTCAGTGGAATATCACCTTCATGTACACCCCTAAGCTTAAACATCTATCAGTTTCAAAAGTTCACAGCAAAGTCTGCATCGGATGATTTACAGTCCCATTCTAGTGACTCAAGATGGGCCACTGTCTTAGAAGCATTAGCATTTAAATTGTGACAACTAGGCCTTCCCATTAACACTGTATTGAGATAAATAAGGGAAATTTATACCTGGTTTTGATGCAATTTCCATGCATACAGCTATAAATACCAGACACAAAAGGTGATCTTTTTTGTCCAGAAGCTTCGTCCAAACCAACCTAGTCCCCTATATTTCACAGAACTGCTTGTCTGCGATAACCAGAAGTAGCTCCACATCAGACAGCAAACGCATTGGGAACTGGGAATACTGATTGAAAGGTCTTGATGAGCTACATGAAGCTAGCTGGGTGACCTTGGGCTAGTCGCAGTTCTCTCTGGACTCTCTCAGCCCCACCTACCTCACAAGGTGTCTGTTGTGGGGAGGGGAAGGGAAACATACTGGGAATACCAGAGTTGCTCAATGAATTCTTGCCTGACTTCCTTTTTAACACTGCTCTGGGGGAGTGGATGTTTGCATCTAGGAATACAGGAGTTATTAAGGAGATGGCCATGTTTCTCCACTGTTTCTATACTCTTCCAGCAGCTGGGCAGACAGAAATCACACCTTAGTAATAGAAGCTAGCAAGCAGGAAGAATCCATCCTGTGGGCCCAAGCCCGGGGGCGGTCCAGTGCACAAGACAGCTAGTTGCATAAAAGAAGCGTTGCTTTTTATATGTCGATTTTCTCTACCTTTTAAGGAGAATCAAACCGGCTTACAATTGCCTTCCATTAACCTCCCCATAACAAGCACCTTGTGAGGTAGGTGGGCTAAGAGAGTTCTGAGAGAACTGTAACTGGCCCAAGGTCACCCAGCAGGCTTCATGTAAAAGCTCATCAAAACCTTCTTTCAGTCAGTATTTGTTGAGAGAATGAACTGTGTGTGTGCGTGCGTGTTAA
This sequence comes from Euleptes europaea, assembly GCF_029931775.1. Taxonomy (NCBI): domain Eukaryota; kingdom Metazoa; phylum Chordata; class Lepidosauria; order Squamata; family Sphaerodactylidae; genus Euleptes; species Euleptes europaea. The sequence continues at coordinate 165,664,131 of NC_079312.1, forward strand.
AGGTGTGTGTGTATATATAAATGAGTAGCTGATGATGGTGTATAAACTGTGAAAATGGGAGAAGCCAGTTAGGAATGGTTTTGAAAAGAAGAGTTAGTTTTTATAAGACGACTTTCTCTACCATTTAAGGGAGTCTCAAACCAGCTTACAATCACCTTCCCTTCCCCTCCCCACAACAGATACCCTGTGAGGTAGGTGGGACTGAGAGAGTTCTGACCAAATTTTATTTACAATATGTTTATTTTAGACAATTTGTGTCAATATTTTTTTCTAATTATTAGAAGTGTGGTAACGTTGGATTTACTATAGATACTTTTTGGGTAGGTTTTATCGTGCTGTTATTTTTATTGGTTTTTGCATCTTTTTAGAAGAGTTGGTTATTCTATGCCAACTTTCTCTACCACTTAAGAATCAAACTGGCTTACAATCACCTTCCCTTCCCCACAACAGACACCTTGTGAGGTAGGTGGGGCTGAGAGTGTGTGACTGGCCCAAGATCACCCAGCTGGCTTCATGTGTAGGAGTGGGAAAACAAATCCAGTTCACCACATTAGCCTCCGCAGCTCAAGTAGAGGAGTGGGGAATCAAACCCAGTTCTCCAGATGAGTCCACCACTCCAAACGACCACTCTTAACCACTATACCACGCTGTAAAAAAAATACACTGTAAGCATTCTACAGTAATTTTATCAATATAGGTCAAACCAGTCTACCAACAAACTCTAGTTCAGCAGCCTTCCCTCTGCTGCTTCCTAAATATCTTTCATACGGGCATCATGTCCTTGGAGTCAGGAAGATTGCCATGCTCACCCACCGGCTGGTTCACAGTGCCAATTCTAGGGTTCAGCTTCTGTCGGTTCATCGTTTTGTTATGTAAAAACAGCCCATTCTATGCAAAAAATAGACAGGAACAGCTGCCAGTTGGTGACATAACACCTTTGCATGGTGTGCAGGTGTATGAACTCTGGATAGTATAGCAGATTTCTTTTGGCTCTCTAATAATGCTCCCCACATAACAAGTTTGCACAGAAATCCATGCAAAAGAGAGGATGAGCGCATAGTGTAGGTCGGAAAATAGATGAAACTGCAGAGGAGGAGTACATACAGTTGTTGTATATGTGCATGTGGTATTACGTTTGTAAGAAAGCAAACATGCATAATTATGTGTTAGAAGCAGAAAATTACTTAATGTACATTGAAGGGAAAAATGACAATGGGAGTAAAAAATAAAAATACAAAAATGGAGAAAATACAATGAGAGAACATGTCAGAAAAAGGAACGGAAAAACAGGGCAGGCACAAAACTCTCATATAAGTGGTCCAATTTCTGAAAGGATCACTTCATATTCACATCAAACTGCGACTAAAGAAAAAAGTCTTCTGCATTTGTCCTTTACTGTACAAAAAATATAATCTTGTTAGAAAATGAGAGAAAGGGGAAAATGAAACACATACAACACTTACTTTCCTATCAATTCTAAACCCATTTTGCTACTTTAACATAAAATGGATCAAGCATAATTTAATTAGCATTTACAACTGTGTTAATTGACATATTTATGAAAAATAAAAGAGTGTCTTTGAAGTCTAGAAGCAAAATTACAAATATACCCAATACTAAAGCAACAAATTGCTGCAAATGGCTTACCTTATGCTATTTTAGCACATTCCTAGAGGAAAAATATTATTTCATAGTTTTTCCAGTGATCCCCAAATTTCCCAATTTTTCAAGAAGAAAACCCCCACCAAGATTTTCACACCTTGAATTGAACTCCTAGTTTAGAAGAAGAGTTGGTTTTTTATACCCTGCTTTTCTCTACCTTTAAGGAGTCTCAAAGCAGCTTATAATTGCCTTCCCTTCCTCTCCCCACGACAGGCACCTTGCGAAGTAGGTGGGGCTGAGAGAGTTCTGAGAGAACTGTGACTAGCCCAAGGTCACCCAGCAGCCTTCATGTGGAGGAGTGGGGAATCAAATCCGGTTCTCCAGATTAGAGTTTGCCGCTCTTAACCACTACCACATGCTAGCAAAAACGTATGGCAGGTTTTTTTTCACATGGCTGAACTGTGATTAACAGAATTTTCTCTGAACATAAACTCATACGTATTGCAAACATGTAGCTACAAATTTGTTGGAAGGTTTTTTTAGTTGTTTGCAATACCTAAGCCTGATGAGGATCTTGTCATTATCAGAGCAAAGGAAAGAGAGACATAGATCACAGCTCATGCTAGAAGAACAAGGTACAGAGGCATACTGAGGCAAAATACCCAACATTAGGCAAATCAAATACAAAATTCTCCATTAGACTATTTCAAACATTAAAAATAATTGTAAGTAGTTTAAACAATATGTTTAATAATACTTTCACTGAGAATCATTTCCATTTTTTTTACATTACACAATTAATACATTTCCAAGACAAAGGCCCCATCCCTCATGGCTGTCAACGCCAGAAAGTGGGGGCAGTCACAAAGGAGGGATGAAGGGCTTAGTGTTTGGGCAGAACTATATGGGAGCAGGTGGTCCCTTAAATACCCAGGCCCTAGGGTCTATAGAGCTTTATAGGCAAGAACCTGCACACTGAACTGGACCAGAAATGTGAAGCGGAATGATATGCTGCCTATAATCCATGCAAGCTAGCAACTCTGCACTGCATTCTGGACCATTTGAAGCTTCCAGCCAGCGTGGTATAGCGGTTACTGTGTCCGATTAAGATGTGGGAGACCAGGTTCAACTCCCACTCTGCCATGGCAGTTTGCTGGGTGACCTTGGGCCAGTCACACATTCAACCTCACCTGCTTCACAGGGTTCTTATGAGGACAAAACGGAAGAGAGGAGAATGATGTGAGCTACTTTGGGTTCCCATCGGGGAGAATAAAGTAAATGAATCATTGAATCATAGCATCCAGGCAATGGTCCAGAACATCCTCTTGAATTAGATGGGAAGAAGAAAATGCTGTGTCATGTACATGTTGAGGACATTTCACTCCATTACTCTAGATTATTTCTCACAGTAGTTCATGTAAATAGCATCAGAAAAAACACAAGTGTCTTGCGGAACACCATGACCCAACTCCCATGTAACAGAACAATATTCCCTCAAGCCTCACCTTCTGGAAATATTCAGCTAGGTAGGACCAGAACCACGGGAGCATGGTTCCCTGATCCCTATATCTCAGCTAAATAGTGCAAATCCAGAAGGATACCATATGGTTGATGGTATCAAAAGCTGCTGAACAGTTCAGCCAAATTAAAAGGGGGACACTCCACTGTGAAGGTTATGGTTTATCTTCTTCATTCTTTTTTAGAAGTGTAGCTCTGTCTTTTTCACCGAGTTTGTCATGTCTAATTTCTTAACTGTATTATCTATTTAAAGAAGAAGTTATTCTTGAAGGGTGTGTTGACTGTTTTTCAAGTACTGTTTTTCAAGTTGACTGATTTCAAGTACTGGGTTATATTTTCATCACTGACTTTGTTATGGCTAATTTCTTAATTGTATTATTTGTTGAAAGAAGCAGTGCTATTCTTGAGGGTGTGCTGATTGTTTTTACCTTTTTAAGTACTGTGTTATATTTTTGCAAGCCACCTTGAACTTTAGAAAGGTGGCAAAGGAAACATTTACAATAAACTTCCACATCACCTGCGGAGGTGGACTCCATATATTAAATCTGATGGCTACAAGAGGTATTTTTGGTGGAGCTGATAAAAAAAAATTTTCTCGCTGAGATAGCCACATGCTTATTATAAAGATGAATAAATAAATAAAGCTGAACCAGGTCAAACAGAACTCCCAGATTCCATACTTCTACTGATGGAGAAACTGTAACCCCATCAATCGCAGGTAGTAGCATGAATTGGAAGACCTCTGACTTGAAACTTTCCGTTTCAGTTTGCTTTCCTTCATCCATCAAACCACAGCCTCCAGGCACTGGTTCAGAGCAGAAATGACAGCTCTTCTGGACTTTCAGAAAGAGAAATATAGAGCTGGGTATCATCTGATAGTAATGGCACCTCAGTCCAAAAATATCTCTCCCAGAAACGTCACACCACCATCCAACTCCCAAAGGGTCAAGGTGGTACCCTCAACAGCCACCTTCTATATCAACATTAACAAAAAGAAAATGAAATTGGCAGAGAGCCAATTCCCCAAAAGAATATTGGATACGTTATAGAGACGTCCTTAGTGTCAAGAGCTGCCGGCAAATTCAATGAAAAAAAAGAAATGTGCTACCCCTGTACCCATCCCTTGACAAAAGATCTTCTGTCAGAGCAGCGGAGCCATCACTGTACCATGAATAGGCCAGAAGCCAAACTGGTTGAATCAAGATAGGATGGGATCATTCAGAAATACTGAGAACTGCTCTACCAGTACAGGTTGTATCAATGTTCTGCAAAAGAGAAAAAGAAAAAGAGGAAGATTGGATACAGATCTAAAGTCAGCCAGACTTGTGAAGTTGATTTCTCAAGAAGATGAAGAATTGTTGCTTCCTTGAGAGAAAATGGGATCATTACCTATTCTCTCGAGGTACTAGCTATTCTGACCACAGATGTCCCAAGCTGACTAAAGCTGTGTTAGTTGCTGCTGCTCTCTGGTTCCTCAATGACTGATTTGCTTACAAGCATCACCTGCAAAAATAAATAAATAAATAAACAAACTTGTGTAAACAATGTATTTTGGCTTCACAATCCCCACTTTTTTAGACAGAAAATGCCACTTATTTGTTCGGAATGTACAGACCTGTAGACAAATGTTTTGTCATGAGGAGGGGGAAGGAGGTCTGTTCTGTGAACTCCTGCCCTCTGTTCTTCATAAGATCCAATCCAGTTTCTTTTCAGTAATATAAGACACATTTATTGAGATCATGCATTAACATATTTCACAATACACTAAAGACTACGTGTTCATCTCAAACAAATATGCTTCTCTCAAAGGCCTCTCTCCACGTTGCTTTTCACTGCAGAACATTCGTCGTCAATGTACTGTGTTAGCATTCATCTGGAGACCCTGGAGAGCGGCTGCCAGTCTGAGTAGACAATACTGACTTTGATGGACCAAGGGTCTGATTCAGTATAAGGCAGCTTCATGCGCTCTGCATTTTAAAATCTAAAACTTTAAAAAATATATCCATGGTTAAACAAACAGCAACTTGTTTCAATATAAAGCACAACAAAAGAACGTGATCTAATATATGGTGTATGCAAACTGCCCTAGCTTGGCATCAAAAATTATGTTTTCACTATATTTAATGGCCCCAAGTTTCTGGCTTCCCAGCCTCTCAAATAATCAGTGGCCCCCACCAATGACCTGAAGGGAGATGTGCATGCACGTTCCTGGAGGCCGGATCAAAAGACCACATGTGCAACACCAATCCATACAAGTGCTTTGATATGCACCCAGAAGCCTGCTTCAGCAAGCTTGTGCCTTTAACTGGACCAGGGGATGAATTTTAAGTTGTGAAAGCAGACCTTGATGCATGAAGAGAGCTACAATATGAATTATGGCTTGTTTGTTGTTTTTTTAAAACACTATTAACATCAAATACATACCTTTAAATGGGTCAATAAATTCTGTCCCCAACAGGTTTTAATGAATGCATGCCAGGTATTATGCATTTTCCTTATGCCTCATTTTCTTTTTGTGATATAGCCATTTCTTTATAGAGGCCAGAATACATGCTCTAATGACAACGCTGAAGACTCAGTGTCAATAATGTAAGTCTTCACTCTTCATTTATAGGTTATCTGCAGCTAGCTTCCATGTTGCTTTGTAATCTTCAGTTTCTAAGCTTACTGGCACAGATCCTCTAAAACATAATTTCAAGTTAAGATTATTCCTTAAACACCGTAAGTTTAAATTCAAAACCAGTAAAACATTCAAACACAGCAAGATAGCATTCATGGGGGAAAACTCAACCTCAGACATGTTTTGAAGTTGGAGCATAATGGCAGATCACTTGCACACTGTGCCTTAAGATCCAAGAGCAACAGTCAGGCGGTATCGAGGAAGACCAACTAAAACAGCACTAAATAGCAAGCAAACTTCTAAACTCAACCAAACTCTTCTTCAGGCTGGACGTTAAGCAAAGGGGTAATGTCATCATGATCACCTTTATTAGGTATTTGGAGGGGTCATGTTGTTAAGCATGACAGAAGTCAAACTCTGCAGACTGTAGCAATTTTAAGATGGAGCAGAGGATGAATGCTAAGCACAAAAAAGAACTCAAGTTGTACCAAAGGCTACTGAGGCAAAGATGCAATGGCTACTTTCTTTCAGAATATATAAAAACAAGGAGTCGTTCAGATCTATCTCTGGCCTTGTTATGTTTCCCCTCTAGAAGAACACATGACCATTTCACTGATACTGAAGCACAGGCATTACCTTTCTCTCTAAAGATAAAGGCCTGTGCAAGCACCAGGTCATTCCTGACCCATGGGGTGATGTCACATCCCGACGTTTACTAGGCAGACTTTGTTTGCGGGGTGGTTTGCCAGTGCCTTCCCCAGTCGTCTACACTGAACACAGTACAGTAAACTGGGTACTCGTTTTACTGACCTCAGAAGGATGGAAGGCTGAGTCAACCTTGAGCCAGCTACCTGAAACCGACTTCCGTTGGGATCGAACTCAGGTCATGAGCAGAGCTTGGACTGCACTACTGCAGTTTACCCCTCTGCGCCACGGGGCTCCTACCTTTCTCTCTAGCCATATCCAATTAAAATACCATGTTTTCACACTGAATAAAATCAAAACCAACAGTGCATTGCAGCACAGAGAATGAGTGTTAGCAGCTCCATAGTCTTTCCCACTAGAATGTGCTGAAAGTCATATTGGCCCTTTTAAGTCCACCATAGAACTACTGTGGTGTAAAGGAATCCCCTATTCAAATTCTGAGAATCCCCTATTCAAATTCCAGTTGTGAAGTTCCCTGGGTGACCATGAACTGCTAACTCCATGTCAAAGCACCTCTCTGAGTGGTTGTGGACCCCCCCCCCATGTTCATCATGCTGAATTCCTTTCTTTTACCACTGCAGGAGTAAAAAATTTACAGTCTACGTGAAACACCTAGCAGGATTCCAATGCAGCAGTCTAGAAGAGAAGAAGAGTTGGTTTTTATATGCCGACTTTCCCTACCACTTAAGGGAGAATCAAACTGGCTTACAATCACCTTCCCTTCCCCTCCCTCCAACAGACACCCTGTGAGGTAGGATGGACTGAGAGAGCTCTAAGAGAGCTGTGACTAGCCAAAGGTCACCCAGTTGGCTTCCTGTGTAGGAGTGGGGAAACAAATCCAGTTCACCAGATTAGCCTCTGCCACTCATGTGGAGGAGTGGGGGAATCAAACCCAGATTCTCCGGATCAGAGTCCACCGCTCCAAACCACCGCTCTTAACCACTACACCATGCTGGCTCCCCATGAAACATGTGTCAGGATTTAAGCAGAACACAGCCTTGCTTTTCAATGGTCAGGAAAATACTTAAAACGCAGGTTTTCCCTGACAGGCACAAACACACCTGAGTCATTTCTCTGGCCTTTGCCTCCCACGATGTGGGGAACACAACTGAAGGATTCCAGGTTTCAGGAGCTTTGAATCAATTCAGCCAGTTCACTCAGACATCTAAATGCAGTCACCTAGACAGGAAGGAGTTTGCAACCCGTGTGTGTGTGTGTGTGTGTGTGTGTGTGTGTGTGTGTGTGTAAAGTGCCTTCAAGTCGCAGCTGACTTATGGCGACCCCTTTTGGGGTTTTCATGGCAAGAGACTAACAGAGGTGGTTTGCCAGTGCCTTCCTCTGCACAGCAACCCTGGTATTCCTTGGTGGTCTCCCATCCAAATACTAACCAGGGCTGACCCTGCTTAGCTTCTGAGATCTGATGAGATCAGGCTAGCCTGGGCTATCCAACTCCTACAGGATTCTAAATCAAATGAATCCCAGTTTAAAACTGGGGGGACTAGAAAAGATAATCTCAAACATGCCAGGAGCCAGCGTTCAAGATACCACAATGAACTGGATCATGATACACGGCTTCCAAAGCCCAGGAATGGGAGGGAAAGAGAGATGGATATGCAAGCACAGCTACCAGCAGTTTTTGTCACCTGCCCCCCTGACTGCTGTGATGTCTGACTGCATTCCCAGTCCACTTGGATCCGTTATTGTGTAAGAGTAGGCTCCACTGTGCATAGCAATCCTGTCCAAGTCTACTTGAAAACAAGTCACATTGAACACAATGGCACATATCCTATAGTTCCCCTTGAGCCTAAGGAGTTTCCCCATTAAGTGGCTCTTCCTTCTATGGACGGTTCCAAGCTTCATTCAGTGAAGTGGTAGCATACATGCCAATAGAATTTATTTCTAGAGTAAACATACATAGTATAACATAGATCATAGTGTAGATTGTTTCTTAAAGTGCTTAACCCCCGCCAAGGGCATAGATAAGAAATGACACACCTGTGAAGTTTAGATAGTCACACTAAAAGTACACAGTTTCTAAAATGTGAAGGTGACTTAGCATATAGTTGCAGAAATGCTGTTGAGGTTCATATTCTGAGGCTGTAACAGATTAAATCATTCTTATTACTACAATTCCAGAAATAAATCCAGGTTCTTCAGTCCATGAAGTATTTTATGGTCTTCAGAACAGGCACAGGTTTACATAAAGAGGAAACTGCTTCAAATATAAAGTTCTCTCTGAGACCAATGTGGGTCTTATGAAGGAAGATTAAAACGAACAGGTGGGAAACACGTCCAGAAAATCCTTCAGAAAGCACAAAGGCAACATTCATCCCAGAGATGTAAAATTTCTGAATATTCTGAGGCCATGGACCTCACCCCACCCCTATTTTCTTGTAACTCCTTTAACAAACATAACATACACCATTTAGAATTTAGCATATAAAATTGTACTGTTTGCTTTATTTACAGAATGTAGAAGCTCCTTACAGTGCAATCCTAAACAGAGTTACACCCTTCTAAGTCTACTGAAGCAAATGGGCTCAGAAAGGAGTAACTCTGCTAATGATAGCCCTGTTATTTTTCTAGAAGCAAAACTGCAAATTTACCCAATAGTTGAAAGATAGCTGCAAACTGCTACACTCTATGCTGCCTTTAGCACAAGCACCTTACCTTTTGCCACCTGAGAAGTAGGAAAAAGTAAACGTTGAAAGTAGAAAATGTGAACAAAAGCAAGTATTGCTTGAACAGAAACAGTCTCATACGATCAATAATAGGACTACCAGCATACATGGATACCAAATTAAATTTTACAACATTGAAAACACTGACTTCCTTATAACGTAGCATCATGAAATACATTATAGCATATTGTTAACAAATTTGTTCACATTTAAACCTATATTTTGAAACTATGTGTCCACAGTACACATAGAAATCATTATCAAATATTGTGGACTGTTTTACACAAAAATGTCACACTACATACTATACATTCTGAGGGAGTAAAACTTTGTCTTACAAAGCTTTTCAATCATCCCAACAGAGAACATATTTCATAGATGTTTTTTAGAACTGCCCTAAATTTCCTGTCAGAAAAATGGGGGGGGGGGATCTTCAGAAGAAGAAAAACCTGAAAACACTTTTTCCCAACCTCGTTTGTCCTCCTGCATCTTCACATCTCTAATTTATCACCAGCATATTGTGTATGTTTTACGAACACAATGCAGCTGTCTCAGAAAGAGTACAGCCCCAGCACATTGTTCTCTGTCCAGTGTTAATGGTATATTTTCATCTCTGCAGAATGAACCCTAGCTGGAGAAAGACGGGTGCACCACTCACCACAATGAGCGCCATTCAACTGATCTCTTCACACTGTAACAACAGGAATGTGCTGCACTCTAACCCTGTCACCCTATCACACTCCTTCTCCTTCCCTCTTTGCCTGCCCAACTTGAACTGGTCATCACTGACTGCTGAAGTTCTCTATCTTCTAAGGAAGCAAAGGCCTTAGAACCTGCAGCCAACATACACCAACCTGGGATGAAAAGCCGCTGAAGGAAAGGCATGCACATTATACTTCAGCAGAGCGTACAAGAGAACATTCACTCATCACACAGCCTAGCAAGGGTCATGAGCAAAAGGAAACCTAAGAATCTCGTAGAAAATCTTCATCCTATGGTGGCTCGTTTGCAAGTACTTTTGTATCCTTTGATTTCCTGAATACAATACCAGTCGCAGTACATAGGGAGGACAGGTCTCCCAGTGCAAAACACAGTTTTTCAAGACAAAAGTCACAATTTAAGTTGCATTTTCAATACCACACAACTCTTCACTCTGCTCTCTATTCCTCCCAATATATGCCTAAGGAGGAAGAACACCTGAGCAGGCTTTTAAGTATTTGGGTGTGATTTTTGAACACAAGATGCAATGCTACAGATGTGAGGTGTGCCGAATGTAGTTTTGGTTAATAAATCCTATAAAGCAGTTTTCAAGGGCATAATATTATGTACGTATTTTATTAATATTCTTCTACAATACTTTCATAGAGGTTATTCTTTTAGGGTTCATCAAAATGGGGGTCAAAATCCAAAAGACCCCGAATGTCAAGTTCCATGTGTGCAAAGTTCTTCCAGCTCCCCCTTCCAATAGCTCCCCTTCATGCCTCCCAGAACTGCTCCTGTGCAGAATTAGATGTAACATAAGTGGTGGTCTTTTCCCCTAAACGTAGGAGTGTACTCTGCTGATGTATGGGGCTGTCTAGACCCAGGCCATTACATTTTCCTTTAAGTTTTTAATTGGAGACAAAGTAAAATGAGAAATACGTGTAGCAGAACTACCTGGGTTGCTTTCAAATCAATTCAAGCTTGACAAACAAACCTGATTTTCAGAGGCGCTTTGACAACAGTATCCTTTGTTTTTAATAGCCATATACAAGTCACAAGAAAAATGATGGTTTGTTTACACTCTATCTTTCAGAAACAATTATGTAAAATTTAATTTTTTGGGTAGATCAAAATGCTTCTGATTTATTGCATTACTTAACTATGAACGTTAGTTAGCACATTTTCAAACAAGATGGAAAGCCTCTTCAGGAAGAAACAGAGGGAAATCTTTACTGGGTCAGAGAGATACTACAGATCATTCCACCCATTATACAAATAGATGAGCAAATGCCTACACAAGTATTCAACCACAGATATATATTTGTGTATGAAATAGCATGGATGTTCACAAATTACGTGTGAACACATTAAAAATTAATTTCAAGTTGATAGAGTTATTTCCTCCCCCACAAATTAACCTGAATATTCACCAAGAACAAAGGACAGTCTTCTAGAAAGCTGCCTTCTCGGTTTTTCCTGTATGTTTCAGCCATCCTGGAATCTCCTGTAATTTTTTTTTTTTTTTTTGCAAAAGCACAGATGCAAATACTTTTATCTCAAAACGATGAATGCAAGTTAACGTCTACATTTTGTATGCTCTCACTGACCATGCCAAGCACCAAAAATTGTATTCAAACGTGGCCATTTCTGATCCTGAAATCAGTATCAGCCATCTTGCTGAGAAGCAACACTGATGTTCAAGCCTTGTATAAAATTTAAGCATTCAACTTAAAAGCAAAATGTAAACTAGCCTACAAAACAAGAAAATGCTTAAGTTCCTAAACACTTACTCATTTTTTTTGACAGATATAGTAATATCACTAGTCATTTTTAGCTCAGTCATTTAAATTACTGAAATACTTCTTTTAGGATATGAAAAGGGTTTTATTAGCACAGCAAATCAGGAATACAAACATTTTGTTACATATTTCAAATTAGCTCTGGACAGTTAATAAGAAGATCTGTCTGTTGGTTCAGGAAGTGTTCACGCAGCATGCTGAGGAAGACAATATACATTAACTAGATAAAAGTTGCAATGTAAGGAAAAATACATGGGTAAATGATAGTTGCCAATTTGCTGGTCTAATTGGCTTCTATTTTAATGTGCATAATTATAAAATCAGGATGTTTGTATGAACAAATATTAAATGTAATTAGATAAAGCCTAGGTAGTAGTCAAATGTTTGATCATTTTCACAACGGTTGTGCTGCACAGATAGAGAATCACTGAAGCATAGGATTTGTCTAAGGAATTAGATCACTTACAGCGTAAACATACACCACATACACCGGCACATTGCCAATGCTGGTCCAGCACCATACGGGTAGCTAGCATCCTTTAAGGAAATGGCAAAAGGATCCAACTCCAGAAAAGGCAGAGCTGCATAAAAATCTACAATGATACTGCCCACACTCACCAATCACAGAGCAGAATGCTAACGATGGTTCTATAACAGCCACAAACAGAAGCAGGCGAACAAATGTGTGGCAATGCTGGCACACCTCCCTTAGATCACCCTGCCCACACGCACACAAAGAGCACAGCTGGGAAGTGATGTAGGAAACAATGTCCACTGCTGTAAAGAGGACTATAGCAGGCCCAATAAGAGTCCTGGTAACTAACACCCTCTGGTTTCTGCAAGATGGTGAATGAGTTCTACTCCGCAAACATGTTTTCTTTTGAACAGTGGATGCATAGGGAAGGAAGCATAGTTCCAATTTTGCCTCTCCTGCTCACTTTGCAGAGGGAACCCTCTCAGAAAGGCAGTGGCCACTCTCAAGGGGTACGGTCCTAGGAGGGAAGAATGCCCTGGCAAACAGCCTTTGGCAAGACAAGAGGACAGATGCTAAGAAGTGACATGAGCATCTACACCATTCACAATTATTCTGCCATTTCCCCCATACCTCACTGGAGAAAAACATCCACGTGAAAACCAGGAGTAATGGGGTTCAACCCCACCAAGGGAAAAGATGGCAGTAAGGCAAAACTCACTCTTTAGCCTGCAGCAAAACAGAAGAAGGCAGAACTAGAACTCACGCCTCACACACTGCAGATCAATCATCTAAACAAAAACACACAGAGACAATAGATACAAATCAAGAGACACTTGGAATCTTCTATTGGCCTAGCACCAAAAACAGAACTATATACCAAACCAGGAAATACTAACAAGAAAGACAGACCACTGTGAGCTGACTTAGCATGTCTGTGGTTTTGCCACACATAACAGAGAGTTGGAAGACTATACTGACAGGCTGCTCCAGACTCCGTTTTGCTCAGCAACTTCCCACAAAGCCTGCCTCTGACTTGTCAAACCACAACTGTGCAGACATACAAGTAGTAGAGGAACCTCTTGGCCCTCCATCATTGTGAGTCTCATGGTGAAGGTAGCCAAGATTACTAAAAGAAGGAACTGGGTGTAGATTGGGGCTAATCATGGGATAGGATTTGATCACTACCAAGAATTCATTGACCAATATCAGGAACACAGTTCTGAATGTCAGTCCAATAAAAGAAGTTGCCAAATTAGCATAACGTCAAAAGCTGTACAGACTGCAGAATCACAGTCTGGCCTTATCACTGTATGCCCATGCTGTCATTGATAATCGCATTGATCCATTGCCTGTCAAGCAGCTTCTACTGTTGCAGGAGCCAAGCTGGAACAAGACAGTTGTCAACCCCACAGCAGGACAGTCAGGAGCTGTCACTTCAGATGTCAATCATGTTGCTGGCTCAGCAGGTGGTTGACACTGCAAAGTGAACAGGATCGATCCTGGCGTCTACCCCACTGGAAGGCTGCCTGCAAGTAGCTAAGAGACAAAAGGCCAGTAACGTTCCACAGCAGCAACGGACAGCGGGCTCAAGCACTTTGCACATGTGCTCTTCCAGCTCCCAGCTCCCCACCTCTGTGGCATTCTCACACTTTCGGACTTGATCCAGTGCAAGAATAGCAGATCTTCCCCCTCTCCCCCAACAATTCCTACCAGCCGTAAGAAAGTTTATTCCTAGGGTTCAAGGACCCAAATGAACTAACAGCCACATGGACCATTGGACCAAAGTAAGGAGGAAGTGAATTGCTCCCTTCTTCCTCTTCCGACAGCGGAGCTCCACTGACAGAAGAGGCAAAGAGAATGATTTCATCCACTGTCCCTTCCCTACTGCAGCCTCTTCACCCACAAACCCAGGACTAAACATTTCCAGGGTCAGAAAGGACTGCTGAGGAAAGAGAAATCAGGGAAGATCCATAATCATCGGAACCTTCTTCTGACAGATCACGGTTTCTGACCCAATGGGATTCCCTTGTTGAGGGAGACTGGGCCTGTACTTCTTTGCAGGGAACTGCATTGGAACTCTGCATGCAGTTTTTGTCTGGGCTGCTCCTTAGGGCTCTTATTCTGTAAGATAAATGAGGTTATAATTGTTTGGCCAGCTGTAAGCGTGGCTGAGTAGCTGGGAGTTGTGCTCCCTGTTTTCCTCACTTGCATAAGCAGTTACACAGGTATGACGTCACACCAACAATGTGGTCACGTACTGCTAGCCTATCCCAGGGGAAGGGCTTTCTGCAATGTGCACACTTACTACCAGCAACTTTGAGGAAAAAAAGGATTGCTGATCCAATACATAGTAGGTACATGTTTGGGGGCAGAAAAGGAGACATTTGCAGTACTCAATATTTGAAGCAGGAGACCCCTCTCCCTTACTTACCTGTGCAGGGTGCTTTATCCTTGCATCTGCAGCTGTAGGAGTAAAGGTCCAGATTGTTCCAAGAGGAAATACCTGCAAGTGTTCTGAACAAACAAGTGTTAGCAATACACTGTAAAAATGTTTGTTCTCATCCTTGGCTGTTCGTGCAAAGTGCTCCTTTTTGTTGAATGTGGCCTTTCTCTGAAGTTAGCATCACCAAATCCCCCCCCCCAATTTGTGTTCTCAATGCACACAACTACTGAGGGTATTCTTGGAGGGGAGGAGTTGAACGAAAGTGGAAGAGCTAATCATCCAATACTATGACCCTATTTAAAGATAGTGTCTGCCTAATATTGTCCTGATAACTTACTTTAAGGCTGAGTCAGAGAATCTTCTGCATATTAAGAAGCAAATAATCTTGCTTAGTATCCTTCCACGTGTACAGAAAACCAAGAAGTAATACTTCAGCAGTGCAAAAAACATGCAACTCACGTGACCGAAGATTTTGGATTATGCTCTTAGGTTGTGTAAATGCTCTAATTGCAAACTAGTGTGTTTTATTTGGTGTAGCAACCATTAAAATGCATGCTTGTTCAAGAAATGTATTTATTTAAAAATGGAAAACTGCATTTAATGGTCTTTTTTCCTTGATGATTTAAACCAGTGGTTCCCAAAGTGGGCAGTACCACCCCCTGGGGGGATTACCTAGGGGGGCACTAAGAGGCAACAGGGCAGCAGGGGGGCGCTAGAGGTGGGGCCCTTCAACTGTGTTGTTGGATAGGGTAGGAGGTGCTGGGGTTGAGTTTGGGGAAACAAGGGGACGGTGGCCCGAAAAGTTTGGGAACCACTGATTTAAACCAATCCATCCGGTCCCAAAACAATCAATAAAGTTTCTCTGTATGAACTAATTACCAGGCAGCTTTCTAGATTTCAAACACCATGTCACTGCTTTCCACACTGCTAGAATCCACTAGCCCCTATGACCGCTTTGAAGGCAGCGGTTCTTAGAAGTCTGCCTGGTAAGCAACATCAATGTTTTGAAATAAGACTGATCCTGCAGCACCCCCACCTCTTCCCTTCAGACTTGAATGCTTCTTACCTTTTAGCCACCAGTAAACATTGCCATTCAATTTACTGTTTACCTGCCGGCCTCATACCCTGCCTACACATCCTTTTTCCTTCCAGTCATCTGTATTGTGAAGACGGTCACCTAACATCAGGACGAGTAAACTTCTCCCTCCCTAGACTGTTGTTTGGAGTTCTTCCCCATTCTGTTTCGAAAGTTGGGCAGATAGAAAAGAGCTGCTGAGCATCTGCCCCACCTCTTTGCAGATACCTGGGAAAGCCCAGAGCCAGTCAAAGATTCTTAGAAGTAGCTCATTGCCTATTGCCCTGTTCACCCTTATAAACCCTTATCTTCTCAGGGCTCAGATTGGTGGTTGGGCTGGTAGCTATGGAGGCGAGGGGATCCTGTCCCAGCCACCCAGAAAGGGGGTGGGTGGGAGCATCTAGAGTTGACACCTGTTGAAGTGATATCTTGTGTTTCATACAACCATCAACAGCTTTGGATCCACATTGCAGAGAAAAGCACTTTAAAGGTTTATGTGAATAAATTAATTCAGTAAGACACTGAGCAAGAAAAACACCCAGTGTAAGTGTCCAAACAGAACAGTGTTAGCCCCATATACTCAGCATTTCCATCCCATTTGAGCCAGACAGCTGCCATGCAGACACCACACTAGAGAAGAGCACAGTCTGAATCAAAAACTTTAAAGTATGATACCAAGATGTATGAAATCCTGCACTTTTAGGCACCAAACATCTCCTTTAAACCAGCTTCTACTAAATGGTGGTTGGGAGCAAGCTACTACCTTTTCAGTATCCCAACGGCTAGAATCTTGGAATTCTACACATTTTCTTGGTAATACAGTAGGCACATGCCACAAGGCATGCATTATATTATTTCACTACTTGCGCAAGCAAGCCTCAATGTTGGTTCTACACTGGTGCAAACAAACCATGCCTTCAGGTCTCCCTTGTTCCTCCCCAGGGGTAAAAAGGTAAAGCATGGTGTTCTGTGGAGGAGGATGTAGTAGCCCCCCTCTTTGTGTCAGATCATAAATACTTTTAGGCACAACACAAACTCTTCACTCTCTTTCTTCATGGGACTAGATTAATGGTCCTCCCTCTTGCTAAGCCCATGGGAGTTGTCTGAATTTTTAGAGAGGGTAGTGAGAGGCCCACAAAATGGCTGCTATGGATGGCCTTGCAATCACAAAATATTAAAAGGTTAATCAAAATGTTGGGAGATTTCAAGTCAATTGTCCTCCTATAATGGAGGTGGTTGGTTTCCAAAGGGGGCACTCCACATGGATGCAACAGCGATTCCTCTTTGTCTCTTCCAAAGTCTCCTGCTCCAAGTAAGTGAGGTAAATCCAGGCTTGTTCTTTCCTTTGGGGAGGAGAGGATGCTTGGTTTCCAAAGAAATTGGAACATTTTCTCACTGTGCAGCCACAGGGAGATATTTCCAAGGCCAAAGATAGAAGAATGTTTATGCTCAAGCAAAGAATGCACAGATGTGACATACTTGCCCAAGATAAGCTCAGCATTTTACTAGTTAGTCAGCTGCTAGGGAAACATGACAAGCATGTTCCATGAATGACCGTTTGGATTTTATCCCCAAAACACATAAAGCAAAACGGATCTAAAAAACACCTCTGAAAGTACTATGCTGAGAATGGGGTTGTCTTTTCCCTTTAATAGAGCTTTGGGCAATTATTTACCAGGTTATGTTATTTACCTCCATTCCATGGACACACTTCAGCTGCTTATTTCCACACATTAAGCTCCAATTAAAGGGGTGAGGCACTTTCCCCCTCCAGGTTGTTGGCAAGCCTAATTGAGAATCATTGGACTAGATACTTTATATTGGCAGCTGGGTCTAAAATCATTCCTTTGAAGTACTTCGCAAAGCTTAATTGAAACTCTACCTTTTTAAATAAGGTGACTTTTTAAAACAGCAAGCTATTTATACTGAAACATTCATTCCTTTACTATTGTTGATAATACTGTTGAACTTATAGCAAAAGAATGCAGAAGTAAAAAAAGAAAGGGAAATTGTATGGAAGCATCACTATGTCTATTTTACACATTAAAGTAGAGGTGCATTAAGTACATCCAAGAACCTGTCAGCTGAATAAAGAAGTTTCTTTAAATGAACAAATGCAAGAACCAAAGCACCACCTTTGAGAAATTTGAACACACTTTCCCACAAAATTGAAGTCAATGACAGTCTTCTTCAGGAGATCCATAATCGATACTGCCATAACAAAATGTACCACAACCTTACTCCCTCAGCATAGAAGGACCTCTTTACAAAATGCTTGATTATCTCACAGAGTTGTTACAAGGGCAAATATGACCATAAAAAAGCAAATTGCAAGTATTGTTTCTTATGTTTTCATCCGGTTTTCAGGACAACCGTTTCCCAAAGTTGTAACAATAGCTAACCAAAGTAATAACAGTAACAAAGTCCAATACCAGAGCTTGCAAAGTTGTGCAAATATGTATTTTGTGTTACATTGTACTGAATAGGCCTTTCCTCTACCACACAAGCGTCTTTCGTTTTTTTTAAAAAGCCGCCTAATACCAAACTTTGTGTGTAAGCACGTACAAGACAAGCAACCATAGGCTAGGAAATATCATTTGGAGTTGAAGGCAATGAGAGTCCCCGACGCTCTTCTAAGGTTTGGATTTGCAACCCCAAAGCGCCCAGTACATGATGGTGGACTTTATGAGGCTGCCTGAGAATACAATTCATATTGGAAACGGTTTATGGGAAGGGATCAGCAAGGGAGAGAGATTTGCGGGGAAAGATGAGAGAGAAAAGTGGGGGGTTGAGGAGCATGCAAAGGTGGGACTAGGCTCGGGGTGCTAAGGCTGGAAGCTTGTAACAGATGAAGACTCTCCCCCTGGCGAAGGCGACTGTGCAGACCCCAAAGCTCCCACTACATTTTACTCCAGCGAAATCCAACAGACGTAACGTGGACCACAGTGCCCAGGGGCTTGCAACCACTAACAGGGAGAAATGTCAAGCCGCATCTGTTTGTTACAGGGGGAGGCGCAAAAGAACAACAGCGGCGTGTCCCTCCAGGGGCTCATGGCGGGAAACCCTACAACCCGCCCCCCCCCCCAGTATATTGCATTCAATTCCACCCCTAGAGGAATGCTACACACTCCAAGCCTCAAGTGGCTGAGAGCTCATTCATTGGCTCCTTCGAGCGTCTGTCAAACGGACTTGTACCGCCCACCCGTGCAAGCGCCGTTGTTTCATTGGCGAAAACGCCCGCCACTCCACGCGTGGCCCCGCGCCTCCAACTACCTCAACCTTCGACCCGATGCGCCGTCAGTCACATCCCAGGGCCCCGCCCCAGCGACAGTCCCCGCCCCCTTTTCCAACGGTTCCCCGCGACTCGGTCAGCGTCCCAGCCCCGAGGCCACGCCCCCTCCGCTCAAGAATTACAAGCGCTCGGTAACGGGCGACCCATCCAGACCGTTTCCCGTGGTCGCTCACCTGGAGAAAGTAACGGACTCGAGACGGAACCAACTCCCCCTTCCCTGGGTTGGACCCTCTCGCAGCCGCCGCTTCTGCGCAACGCCCGCCAAAATAGCCGCCCAGTGCGCACGCGCCAGCCCCTCCGCCCTTTCCCAGGCTCACTGCGCTGCCGTGAGGCGCGCGCAATTGTCTCCCGCCCACGCGACGCTTTTCCACGCATGCGCGTAGCAGCGGGTCACGCCTCGCCGTGTTCTATAGGGTCTGAAGCATGTTTTTACTGTTGTATTTTGCCCCTCCGCCCTTCTATACTTCCGCTACCTCGAAAGTGAATGAAGCACTATACATTAAAGTTGATAAACGTTGGACTTCATTTCTGCATCGACTAAAATTAATAAAGAAAAGATCAGCCAATCCCAGACCATATGTGGTAGCGGCAGCCAATCGTGAATTAAACCCGCATGCCCAACCACTCAATCACAGAGAAACTATGTGGCGGAGGAAGATATTGCCTTGTGATTGGCAGCGGGAGAAGAAGAGGGCAGAAAACCCCTCCCCGGGGCGAAGGGCGTGAGAAATAACTAACCAATGGAAAGCGAACAGAGGCGGGGACAATGAGACGAGCAGGCGCGGTCGCCTGCCTTATTGTCCAATGAGAGATGGGCTACTTGGCCTTGGTCCAATGAGAAGCGGCGAGGATGAGCCGAACAGCCAATGCGAGTGGGCAAGGGGCGGGTGTTGATGTTGAGGCGACGGCGTCGGGCTGACTCGTTCCCTTTCTAACCCGGCTGTAGCGCGAGGTAGCGTCGTTTGTCTCGGAGTCAGGCTAGGCCTCGCCTGTTCACTGCCACCATCATGTCGAAGTCTGAAGTAAGGACCTGGCCTTGGCCCTGTCGTTTTCTCGTTCTATATGTCTCTTTTTAATTCCCCCCCCCGCTTGTACAGTGTTTTTGGTCATTTGCTAATTATCCTGTTACCGGTGTGGTGTACCGCTTATAGAAAAGTACGCCTGTTTTCCCTTTCCCCCCCTTGATATTTATATTCTTCTCGCTCTTTAACGGCTTATTTCCCGGTTTCTTTTTTTCCTTGCTGCGTGGGCCTTCTTCCGCCCTTCCGTCGTTATTTTCGGGCCACGCATGCGCGTTGGCTTCTAGTGGGCAGGCGCCATCTTTACACTGCGTGGCGTTCCCGGCTCGTCTTTCGCTGGCGCCTCCGCGATGGGGGGTGGGGAGAGTTTAATGGGCGCCTGCGCACTTTCCTCCGCCTGACTTCCGGTGGAGCCTTGTGGGGGTTGGGGCGCGCCACGTGCTCGCATTGTCTTGCGTCTTCGCTCCCGTTCTCTTGTGTAATAATTGCGTGCTGCGCTCAGCCGCTTCTGCCCGACTTGACTTTTCTTGCGAGTCTCGAGCAATGCGTAGTCGCATGGCAACGAAACGCACGGGGCAGCGGGGTCACTCCCAAGTAAGTGTGCGCAGGACTTCAAGGCTTCTTGCATTAGAAACTAATTGTTGTTATGAAGTCGTTGTTCTGTGTGTAATAGCACCTGAACATAGAAGCTACGTAATAACTAATTTTCGTCCCCATTCTCTGCCGTTTTTCTAACCATGAGCCTTCATGAAGCTTTGTAACAATTTTTGGGAGGTGTTCAAATATGGCTGTTGCTCAGAGGATGCCGGTTTTGCGAACGGGGACTTTACAGTTTCAAAACATAGCCGTGGCTATACTCAAGAATGCTTCGATTTCTCCTTATATTGATTGTATTTGCCTTCAGTCTTGATAAGAAAGGAGAGTTAGAAATACAGTAACCACCAAACAAGCCTCTGATAGCTTGCTAGTTACTCACTGGCATTCATCTTTCCAGTCAAAATAATAAATGTTATAGAAACAAGGGTTAGTTATCATATTATTGTACTATGTGCATCGTATATAGTTACTTCACCAATTGGGAATTATCTTTCTTTACCTAAGACTGTGTCATTGAAACTAAACTATACAGAGCTAGTGGGTCGGTGGTTCAATGCTGCTTCATATTTGCAGAATGCAGAACTAGAAAGAAGGCCGTAGGTGTTTGAAGTGCTGTAGGGGTGGGTGGGAGGCTCTCCTGCCCGAATGATACCCTTCCTATTCTTGGGAGAATACAGTTCTCTTAATCCAATCTTTTATTTAGGCTCTTAACAAAAGCATGCCGTGATTAGATACCTACTCACTTGTTCTCAGCAGAGTTTTCTGGCTCTGCCCTATATTGCCAATTCCCATGGGCGGTGGGGAATATCTTTATAGGCAGCCTTCCGGATTCCATTTTGTCTATTTCTATTTCAGTCCCCCAAAGAGCCAGAACAACTTCGCAAACTGTTTATTGGCGGCTTAAGTTTTGAGACAACAGATGAAAGCCTTCGTAATCACTTTGAACAATGGGGCGCGCTTACAGACTGCGTGGTAAGTGAAGCGTTCAGGCTAAATGCCTGGTAGCCTTTATTTTCCCGAAGGGAGTGGCAAATGTGGCCTCAAGGCTAGTAAACTGAGCATGTGATCGTGATTTCATGGGTTTTGTTGTCCCTCTTAGGTGATGAGAGACCCCAACACAAAGCGTTCCAGGGGCTTTGGATTTGTGACTTACTCCACGGTAGAAGAGGTCGACGCTGCCATGAATGCCAGGCCGCACAAAGTAGATGGTAGAGTTGTTGAACCAAAGCGGGCTGTATCCAGAGAGGTAAGATCTGTTTTCTGCTTCAAATCTAAAAACATATTTTGGATGTGATGGGAGTAAATTACTATGCTGCTTTCACCTAGGCTAAAGGCCTGAAAAACCCTTCCCATTTATCTGGCTTCTTGATCCACCATTTGAGCAGCTTCTGAATAAATATGCCTAGGATTGGGTAGCTGTGGCTTAATCCTAAACATTTTTACTTAGAATTTCCCATTAATTCAGTGGGACTTGCTTGTAGAGAGGCCTTCTTTTGCCTTCCATGTTGTGAGCTTGACAGTGTATTTGTTCTCCCTTTGCTGTAGGATTCTCAAAGGCCTGGAGCTCACCTAACAGTGAAAAAAATCTTTGTGGGAGGAATTAAAGAAGATACAGAAGAACACCACTTGAGGGACTACTTTGAACAGTATGGAAAAATTGAAGTGATTGAGATAATGACCGACCGTGGAAGCGGCAAAAAGAGGGGGTTTGCGTTTGTTACTTTTGACGATCATGACTCTGTGGATAAAATAGTCAGTAAGTGTACCCCTTGCGTACTATAAACACATAGCGACTTTGCATTTTCTGGCTAAACATCTGCCGGCAACTGACACTATTTAATCTTTTGTGTTTAGTTCAGAAATACCACACTGTGAATGGACACAACTGTGAAGTCAGGAAAGCTTTGTCAAAGCAGGAAATGGCCAGTGCATCGTCCAGCCAAAGAGGTGAGTTTCAGTTTATTGGGGGAAACTGTGACATTGGTTGCCTTCAGAATCACTAATTGTTGCTGTTCTTAGGTCGTAGTAGTTCCGGCAGTTTTGGTGGCGGCCGAGGAGGCGGATTTGGCAGCAGTGACAACTTCAGCCGTAGCAGCAGCTTTGGTAGCCGTGGTAATTATTTTTCGTGTATTAATATAAGTGTGCAGAAGGGTAGACAGGCATATTTGTTAGACCTTTGCACAATTGAGTGTCCCATGATTACTTACTGAGCTTCAGGAAGATTGGGGATTTGAATTCTTGACTCACTGGTCATGGTCGCAGTCTCACCAGTATGCTTTTGCTCAACTTGAGAGGTCAAGTGCTAGCATCCGCAGACCAAGGCTCTTTCCCATGACAAGGGTAGAGGAGTATACCACTTACAGGCTGGTTCCTAACCTTTCCCCCATGCTGCTTTTGCTGGAGAATGAAGCTAATTCTGGTGTAAACTTCCCCCTTCCCCGAGTGAAATGGGGACATCTGAGTGTGTGTAGCACTGCAGGGGGAAAACCTTCAGAGGCAAGGTAGCTTTTAGGTTGCCGTAGCAATGGCTAATGGGAAAAGGCAGGGGCCACCAGAAGAGGATGACTACAAGGGGTGGAGAGGTGAGCTGGGACTGTCAGGTTGGGTGGAGGGGCAATAGGAAGGGGCATAAAATGGGATTTTTCTTCCTGGGGGTCTCTTTTTCTGCCTGTTGCACTGAGCTTAAATTCTAATATATCAGTTAGCTATTAGGACTATGGATGATAATGACTGAACCTGTTCTTCTCAGGTGGCTTCAGTAGTCGCAGTGGAGGTGGCTATGGAAGCAGCGGAGATGGCTATAATGGCTTTGGCAACGATGGTAAGTTCAAATGACTTTTCAACCACCTAGTTTATATGGGGTATATGCTGGAGGTAAAGGGAAGATGACTGGGGAAGGCACTGGCAAACCACCCTGTAAACAAAGTCTGCCTAGAAAACGTTGGGATGCGACGTCACCCCATGGGTTAGGAATGACCCGGTGCTTCCACAGGGGACCTTTAGTTTATATGGGGAGTGGCAGGCAATGGCAAACCACATTTGAATGTCTCTTGCCTTGAAAACCCTACGGGGTTGCCGGAAGTCAGCTGTGACGTGACAGCGAAGAAAAGCCATTGTTGGTTTTGTTCCAAGAAAGAGTATCCATGGCGGGGGGGGGCTCGGTTTTTTTGCCAGTTCCCCCTTTCTATGCTTTTCTTGGGAGTCCCTGGGAGCTCTGGTTTGGGCTGCAGCAGGGTGGGCAGGAGAAAGCCATCCTCTGCTGACAAATCCCTTCCACCAGCAGAAGTTTCCAGTGGATCCAAGAACATGTCTGACCTTCCTACAGGTTATGGGGGCAGTGGCCCTGGATACTCTGGAGGAAGCAGGGGTTATGGCAGTAGTGGCAGCTACGATGGCTATAACAATGGAGGAGGAGGAGGAGGTGGCTTTGGCAGTGGCAGTGGAGGTAAAGTATCGCCAGTTTTCTGTCTACCGTAAAACAAATATTTTATAGCATAATCTTTTGAGACCTGGAGTCCATTTTGGGAATTTGGGGGGGGTCTTTATTGAGGTATGTACAGTGACACAGCAGGAAAGGCATGGCAGGGTGTATTGGCAAGAATTAGTTGAGTCAGTGCATGGATTTTTAGTTCGCTGTCTTACTGACCCAGTTTCTTAACAATATGGAAACAATCAGATCTAAGTCTCAAGAGACTACTGTCACATATCCAGGACAGCAAATGCCCACTGGGATCTCGAGCAGTAAATGTAAGGAAAAGAATCCTTATTAAGCTGAGGCACTTTTTGCATATTGGAAAACATGTTCCTCATTGCAGAGGATTTTTTTAAATGAAGGGATCAAGACTAGACTTATATTTATATCTTTTGGAATAGGCTGTATTGGTGTGGGAAAAAACCAAATTGATGTTTTGTAAATATTACATAGCTGAATATTGTTTCTACCTTTGCTCGAAGCAGATGCCCAGCAAAAGTCCTTGCTGCGTATCTTTTTAAGGTTTTAGGGTGTAACAGGATAGAAACCTAACCATAATCTTGATGAGGTGACTTGTTCTGACTCATGAAAACCTTACCTAGATATTGGGCCACATGTTGCGGCCACCTAGGAAAAGCCCACGATGAGGTAATGCACAATATGTAGTGAGGGTCAAGATCAATTGATAGTTGCTTGTTGGATTTAAATAAGTATGTGCTAATTGGACAGAATGGAGAAGGATAGATTCAAATTACTGAAACTTAAAAGATTCTTCTGTGATAAGACTGCATAAAATGTTCCTCTATTCAGGAAGCAGCTTTGGAGGAGGTGGAAGCTATAATGATTTTGGCAGCTACAACAGCCAGTCTTCAAACTTTGGACCCATAAAAGGTGGAAACTTTGGAGGAGGCAGGAGCTCAGGCCCATATGGTGGAAGTGGTGGTAAGTGCTGCTGAACAAAAGCGAGAACTATGCCACGCTCTGGCTTGTTCCTTAATTCCTAGACGTAGATCTACAGCTTGGCTCAGTGCGTTGTCATTTAGAAGTTCTTCCTAAATTCAGTGGAGTTATTCCTGAGTAAGCATGCGTAAGCCAGCTTGGTGTAGTGGTTAAGAGCAGTGGTTCGGAGTGGTGGACTCTAATCTGGAGAACCAAGTTAGATTCCCCACTCCTACACACGAAGCCAGCTGGGTGACCTTGGGCTAGTCACAGCTCTCTTGGAGCTCTCTCAGCCCCATCTACCTCACAGGGTGTCTGTTGTGGGGAAGGGAAAGTGATTGTAAGCTGGTTTGAGTCTCCCTTAAGTGGTAGAGAATGTCGGCATATAAAAACCAACTCTTCTTCGTTATACCCTTAGTATTCATCTAGCTTCACATTAGAGACCACCAGTTAAAGACTTGGCAGGTCAATCGTGCTTTTTTTCTTTCCTTTGGTAATCATTTCACATCTCCCACCCCCATATATGTATCTCACTCTAATCATTCATTTCTTCCCCCTCCCCCCCATTAAGGCTGTATCTTTCTCATTCTGCTGGGCTACTCCCATTACCTATTTCATCTGCCTGAAACCTCTTTTTCTTTCAGGGGGCTACGGCGGCTCTGGCAGTGGCAGTAGCTATGGTGGCGGAAGGCGATTTTAATTCCTCGGTAAGGATTTTCTCTTTAACCCTTTCCAGTTGACTATGCAGTACCGACGTACTGTAAACAGTAATGCTTAATGTAGCTGAGCAAGCTATTGAGTAGTTAAGCATACTTGAACTAATTTGTTTAAAAGCTAATGTATGGATTGGCAGTCGGTGGGAACAAACTTTCTATTGGATTGTTAGCCTTGAGTCTCAAATGTGTTTAGATTAACAACTTTATTCCGTATTATTCAACAGGAAACAAAGCTTAGCAGGAGAGGAGAGCCAGAGAAGTGACAGGGAAGCTACAGGTTACCACAGTTGTGAACTCAGCCAAACACAGTTGTGGCAGGGTAGAGCTGCCTCATGAAGACATGTGTTAGACAAAAACGCTTGTTGGCAAACATCAGGACTGTATTTGTGACTAACTGTACAACAGGATATTTTAGTTTTTTTTTGTGTTCTGTGGAAAGTGCAAAGCATTCCAACGAGGGGTTTTTATGTAGATTATTTTTTTCCACACCCATGCTGTTGATTGCTAACTGTAATAGACTGATCATGACGCTGAATAAATGTGTCTCTTTTTTTAAACATGCTGTGTAAAGTTAGTTTACTGTAAGCTTAACGTATGTGGGTTTTAGCGGCACGGCTGGCCTGCAGGGTTAGCTTGAAAGAGCGCCAATGCCTTGGTGGGGTGTGGGGTCCTTTTAATGTACTGTGTTAAATACTATATGGTAGGGGCTGTCCACACTCGCAAGCTGGCACAGCGGCCAGTATGGCTCTCTGGCCTGTATCCTACCATTCTGCTCTGCAGAAATGGGGACCTATCTCCCATATTGACTTCAGAAGTGCCATTTAAGTTGGAGGACATTTTCAAACATTGGTGAGCTGAATGGTAAGATACAGGCTGCTACCAAATTTCTTTTAGCTGAAGCGGTTCTCAAGGGCTTCTTAGCTGGTACATAGCTACTTAATTCAGATTTTATTCTTGCTAGTGTAGACAGCCCTAAGCCATCAAATCCAGTTTTTGCATTGTTGCAACTGCTCTATCGATATCACTGGCTTACCGAAGAAGACTTAAAGCTTTATAGAGGGTCTGTCTGCTACGCGTTGTGGGGTTTCCATTATTTTGGGAGCTATTGCCAGATTTGGAGGGGTTATTCTGACAATCTCCCTTCTAGAACTAGTAAGAAGGAAGCAGAATAATTTCTGGCAAAGCAAACTTTCATTCGTTTCTAGTTGCATGGTTTGTGGGTGGACCTGAAGTACTCATCACTTGCTAAAATGGTCATATTGAGCAGCCAAACTAAGGTATAGTGTGGGGAACAACGTAAAGCAATTAAAACTGAGACTGGCTGTACTGAAAGCAGCAGAGTTAGATGGATGCATTGGGTAAAAGCTTTAAAAGCCACCACAGACTATATAATATGCTCGTTACTGTCAGCATTAGATTATGCTTTCCTACCAGGAAGCAAGATTCCAAAGCAAATGGAAAATTATCACTCCTCTCACTGGAGTAATAAAGCACTGATAAAATGAGTCTTAGGGCTTTGGCGCCACCAGTCTGTCATAGCCACTCAGTAAATGCTTGTATTCCTTCCAACAATTGTATTTTTCCCAAGCGGGAAGGAATTAGAGCATCTCGACTAGTGTTCTCTTTGAATCCTCAAAGCCACAATGGAATCTGCTCATGTTTCCTGTGTGCAGTAGAAATGGATCTTTGGGTGCCATTTTCTGGCTCCATCTAATGAAGTTTTTCTAGTTATTTCTTCTGTCCGTGACAGAACTAAAACTTTAAATAGCGTGGAGAGGACTGTCAGTCCTGTTGGCCTTCAGTATGATGTGAGTGCCCATCGAATTTCTCATGAACAAGGACCCTTTGAACTTGTGCTTAAAATGTGCTAAAACCTGCTTAAAGTTACAGTGGTGTATGTAATAACTTTTTCTGATTAGTAAATGGCTTTATTTAGATTGCAAAATGATTAGCTCTGATGGGTTTTATGTGGCTGAGTTTGCAATAGCAGGTGGACCCTTGTTCTATTGAGGGAGACAAGACCTCAGGATTCATGGAGCAATGCTCGTTTTTGGCATGGTAGCGTAACCGCAACAGAGGAGAGCTCGCCAGGAACCGAAAACTAAGTAGCTTTGCAGACCCAGGAGGCAATGCAGATGGTTGAGCTACTAGGAACGGCTAGCAAGCATAGCTCCGAATGGCTTCCAGCTCAGACGCTACCACAGCTGAGAGTAGACACGTGTGTTGAGTCGAGTGGACAGATAAGCCAGGTGCAGGCTTCTGCTGACTAGAAGGGAGTGCTCAGTGACCACCGGAAGGAGGCAGACAAGAGTAAGGATCCTTGCTCTTAGGACTAGCAGTCAGACGCAGAAGGAAGGAAAGGTTATATTACTGTACTGGTAGGTAAGAACAGATTTTACTTATGTCATATACAGTTTTGTTGTCCTGCTTAAACTTCCTCAGAGGCCGAGAGTTTTGTTTTGTAAATGTCAGTTCAGCTACTGCTTTTCAACTTGCCCAGTGCTGTAATATATAAGCATTAGATGGGTAGAACGATAACGATAATACTGATTGGAAGATCAAAAACATTCGCTCACTGGCCTTGAGTGACGTGGCTGGTGAGATTTCCCTAAGGAATGCGTCGCCTCATTTGAACACCCTCTTTGGGTGGGCGGCCATGCCAGCTGAGCCTAGCATTTCAATGCGCTGGCTGTGCTGCTTGTTAATGCAGCAGTATGTTCGTGGTGGGAGCGGGGAGGCTTGTGCGAGGCAGCTATTGAAAGGCGGAGAGCTTGTGTCACGCAAAATTAACGGGCCTTCCTTTTTATAGGAAAAGGAGCTGTCAGCGTCGAGCACATTGCAGGGACTGGGATGTCTTTGGATCTTCCCTTTTTCAAAAAGGTAAAACCAACATCTCAGGAAGAGTGAAAGGACGCTATTCAAATAGCCGTACTGAAACAAACCGGAGAAGTCACAAGACAGCTTGGGTCAGTGCTTATAAGGGCTGGGGTGGGCTCCAAAGGGTTTCAGTGTTTCTAGTTGGTCAGTGAACTTCCAAGTTGCTGGTAAAACTGCAGTGGTGTGTTCTGGGGAAAATATTCTTCAATGCTGCTGTCTTCAACATTTTAACTTGGTGGTTATTTGTCTTCTCTTGCAGGGCACAAGTTGGATATGCCGTCAATCTTTCAATGAAAGTTAAATGGCTACCGGGTAGCTATATGTATAAGTGATTCATATGAACCACTCTTATATTTAATAAAGCTTTTTGTAATAACTGCTTCGTGCTTTGTTAAGAGCTAAGGCATCCCCAGTGGGTTCCGCACAGTCACTCACAAGCAATGCGGGGGACGGGGGGAAGGGTTGTGAGGCAAACTCCCTTTTTTTTTTCTAGATGGGTACTTGGTTTGCAAGGAAGAAAGGCAGTTTAGAACTCCAGTGTACAGGTTGAGTATCCCTTATCCGGAATGCTTGGGACCAGGTGGTCTGTATTTCAGATCTTTCCATATTTTGGAATTTTTGCATATACATAATGAGATCTTGGGAATGGGACACAAGTCTAAACACGAAATTCATTTATGTTTTATATATATTTTATACAAGTAGCCTGAATGTAATTTAAAACTATCAGTGGCACTGCTGAGGACCTGTGAGTAATGCCTGCATGCCGGCTCATAAGAACATAAGAAAAGCCCTGCTGGATCAGACCAAGGCCCATCAAGTCCAGCAGTCTCTTCACACAGCGGCCAACCAGGTGCCTCTAGGAAGCCCCCAAACAAGACTACTGTAGCAGCACCATCCTGCCTGTGTTCCACAGCACCTAAGATAATAGGCATGCTCCTCTGTTCATGATCAAAAGGTCTGGTTTTTGGATCAGTCCGAATATCGGCTGTCCAGATAAGGGATATTCAACCTGTATTAGCAAGTCTAATGTTATAGCTATTCTAGGTATATGAGCTCAGGCTAAACTATATATGGGGTATACCATGTGACTGCTGCAGCTGGATGCCAGTTAGAAGTTCCTTGTGGGAAATGAATCCAGAAGCACTATGAGGGCCTGACTTGGATTGGGAGCAGGGCTGTTTTGCTGAAATGGCCGGGGGAGGGGTCTCATGCAAGCATTCACTGCATTTGCTATACCCCACCATGAGGGCAATCGACTATCCTCAAGGCTCTTCCTGGGTTAGGAGAGCAGTAAGGAAGAAGGCGCCCTGATCTGGGTGGCCCAGGCTAGCCTGATCTCGTCAGATCTCAGAAGCTAAGCAGGGTCATCCCTGGTTAGTATTTGGATGGGAGACCACCAAGGAATACCAGGGTTGCTATGCAGAGGAAGGCACTGTCTCTTGCCATGAAAACCCCAAAAAGTCACCATTAGTTGGCTGCGACGTGAGCACACTTTATACAAGGAAGAATGCAGGAGTCTCTCCTCCCACCCATGCTGCAGCCCCAATCCAAATCAGGCCCCTGTGGCACTTCTGAGTTGAGTTCCTATAGGGAACTTGCAGCTGGTTTCCTGCCGCAAGTCCCCGTGTTGCTCATGTGAGGTCTACAACATGGATTTTGGACCTTGGGCTCTTAGTACAAGTGCTGGGACTGAGATGAACCCCGGTCTGCCTAAGAGCAAGTGGCTTGATATCCATGTGTTCCAGTGCTCCATAACACACTTTGGGGCAAGGAGCCTGAAATTAGATCCTGTAAGGTAGGGATAAGAGCCCCATGGCACAGAGGCATAAGTTGCTGTCCAAGCGTTACTCACAACCTGAGTTTGATCCCGAGGGAAGTCGGTTTCGGGTAGCAGACTCAAGATTGACTCAGCCTTCTGTCCTTCCAAGGTGGGTAAAATGAGTACCCAGCTTGGTGGGGGTAAAGTATAGACGGGGGAAGGCCTAGTAAATGTCGGGGTGGAACGTCACCCCATGGGTCAGGAATGACCTGGTGCTTGCACTTCTACCTTAAGTTCGGGATCCCCAACTTGAGATGTTCTTAGAAGATGGGTGCGGCTTTTGCCCAGGGGTGCTTCTGATTAGATGTGGAGATGTTTTAGAGGTTGCTTCAGAAAACTGCCCTCACAGTACTAAGATCTTCGATGTGTTTTAAAGGGTATCGTGTGAAACAGTTGTTGCCTGAAATGTTGAAAAGTTACTATTCTGCATAACCTCCCTGACATTTTTTAGTTGGCTCTGCCTCTTGTGGCAGGCATTTTGTTGTTGGTTTTGTCTCAATTTTGAAGTTACACCACCCACCAACCTGTGTCAAAATTTCAAAGGTGCCCATGGGCTCAAAAAGGTTGGGGTACACTGCTGTAAGGACTCTTCTGCTTTAGTTCATCCATAGGAAAAGGGATCCCCAGCAAGGGTTCTGATGTTGTTTTTTGCTGCTTCTCTGACCGAGAACTTAATAGATGTAAGTTTTCTTGAGTATGGGATTTTTTTACATGCAAAGTATATGCTCCCAACACTAGACCCCTGTCCTGATCTTGTGTTTAGAACAGTTCCTAGTTGGCCTTTCATTCCATTGGACCCTCGGGGAGGGGCTGTGGCTCTGTGCTAGAACACCTGTTTGGCATGCAGAAAGTCGCAGGTTCAGTCCCCAGTTTAAAAGATCTGGTAGGTGATGTGAAAGACCTTGGCCTGAGGCCTTGGAGAACAGCTGCCAGTCTGAATAGACAGTACTGACCTTGATGGATAGATGGGTCTGATTTGGTATAAGGCAGCCTCATGTGAAATAGCTCTGTTCTACAGCAGAACAACACCAATATCCTCTGAAACTATCTAGTAAAATAAATTGCTTCTATTCCCAGAGAGCCAGTGTGGTGTAGTGGTTAAGAGCTGTGGACTCTTAATTGGTGAACCGGGTTTGATTCCCCACTCCTCCGTGTGAGTGGGACTAATGTGAACCGGGTAGGTTTCCCCACTCCTATACATGAAACCAGCTGGGTGATCTTGGGCTAGTCACAGTTCTCTCCAAACTCTCTCAGCCCTCCCTCCCAAGGTGTCTTGCGAGAGGAAGAGAAGGAGATTGTAAGCTGGTTTGGTTCTCCTTAAAAAGGTAACATTGGCATATAAAAACCAACTTTTCTTCTATCCCCATTTTTTCTCTGTTGCAGCAAGGAACACTTAAGATGTTAGTTATCCAGTGGTTTATTCTGTAGAAAAGAGTGCCCGCAGCTGTTAACATGTGGGTTGTTCAGGGTATCCAACTGTGGCAGTGACTTGCAAGTGAGATGCACATAACTGATCTGGTTTGGCAGATTTTAACAGTTGCACCACCCTCATTTTATGACAACTTTCAGTTTTAATTAAAACACCTTTTAAAATTCATCCTAACGCTGCTCAGTAGAATAAACTGCTTTGTATAAGAAGCCCAGATATCTGACATTGCCAGGATTAGCTAGCCTCTCCCTACCTAGGGTTCTGGAAGGTGCAATAGCGTACAAAACATAGGTTGTCTTTTGTAACTGCCATACTTTCCCTCTTAATTCTTACATGCAGATGAGCTCAATTCCACAAGAGGTGAATTTCTTGAGCTGCAGCCTAGCCTTACCATTAAAACAGCACTATTCGTGTACTCTCCTAAAACATTGAAATTACTGTACAAAGTGAGTATTCCTTATGCAGGCATTTGATATCTGGACTGATCTGAAACTAGACGTTTTGAACCACCATGCTGGCATTATTCACAGGCCCTCAGCAGCACCATTGATGGTTCGATATACACAAAATTAAAATGTTTAAAATTACATTCAGGCTATGTGTATAAAGTATATATCAAACGTATATAAAACAAATGAATTTCATGTTTAGACTTGGGTCCTCAAGATATCTCCTTATGTATATGCAAAAATTCCAAATATTCCAAAATACAGAAAGATCCGAAATACGGACCACTTCTGGTCCCACATGAAGCTGCCTTATACTGAATCAGACCCTCAGTCCATCGAAGTCAGCATTGTCTACTCAGACTGGCAGCGGCTCTCCAGAGTCTCAGACTGATGTCTTTCACATCATCTAATTGCCTGGTCCTTTTTAACTGGAGATGCCAGGAATTGAACCAGGGACCTTCTGCATGCCAAGCAGGTGCTCCGCCACTGAGCCACAGCCCCTCCCAAGCAGTCTAGATAAGGGATACCCAACCTGTATTGGCCTAGTGGAATCTGAGCAGGATTCTGTGTGTCTGGGTGCCTTGCTGACAGAACCTCAAATGATGCATATGTGCTTAATTGATTCATACAGATAGTGGAGCTCTTCTTGCAGTTTGTATTTATGCAGAATTTCTTTAAGGAAAATGTGTGTGTGTGACCCCGTGTAATATCTTCAGCAAACTATTGGGGGCCACTCAACTCTCTTGAGTTGTGGGGAGTGAGACACCTGGATGTAATTCTGAAGTGCCATGCCTGGGAGAGCAGTTCCTTAGTGCCCAGATGGCACAAAGCCCTCAATAGGGGTGAAAGGAAAAATACAGCACTGAAACTGACCAGGCCACAGGGTAAACTCTCCCATTTACCAACCTCCATTTGTGATAACATACATGCATTAACAATATTAGGTGGGTATCTCAACGAGGCTAGTATTTTTTAATCTTAATTGACTGGAAAATAAATCTGGCGACTGCCAATGTAGTATTAAAATCCACCCCTGCTAAAAGAACCCTCAGATTATCCAGTTTAGAGACAGGTGGATAAAGCCTTTTGTTCAGGAATCTGTCTCTAAACCCAATAATCTGAGGGTTCTTTTAGCAGGGGTGGATTTTAATACTACATTGGCAGCCGCCAAATTTATTTCGCAGTCAATTAAGATTAAAAATACTATTTTCCTTATGGGTTATTTAGATCCTTCCCCCCCTTTTTATTTTGGTCTCAGTGTGACATTGTTCAGGGCCAAATTGGCCATATGAACAGTATCATTAAAGTAAAATAATGCATGTATGAGTGAGACATAAGCAGAAAGTAGGGGGCTGTTGCAGTTATCATTGATATTGGCCTTAGAACCCTAGCTATCTTCTAGCCTTGCCATTCCTGTCCCTTAGCTGTGCTCCTGTAGTATTGGGTGGTTCTGCCTATCGAAGTCCTTCACCAGTTTTTTCCCTGATGCACTGAAACTTGCTTTTGTACCATGGGGTGTGTGAGGTGTAATGTCCAAGGCACGTTTCCGATCGTGTAAGTGTCCATGGTCATTTGCAGTTTCAAACTTGGCACGTGGGTAATCTCAAATCCTGACCCGGATGGCCTTGAAAACAGCCTGGCGTCACTCCTGGGAACCCCTCGGCTCCAGTTACGTCGTCGCTGCCTGTATCTTTGCCACGCTATCAATCCGCACCGTTATCTGGTTGCTTGTTGCGTGGCACAAGGAAGACGCCGCCATCGAGGGTGAGCTGCAACGAGAACTCCTCCGGGGAGTAGGCGTTGCCGGCTTCATCACGAAGCATGCAGAAGACCTGGTGGTAAAGGGCCCCCAGCTTCTGCTTGGTGAGCGTGAGAGTCCTATCAAACTCATTGCGGTCTCGTAACAAGCGCTGCCGCTCGCGGCTCAGCTCAGCCAGTTCCCGCTCCAGGTGCACCAGGGTCTCTAGTTTCCGCTTGCGGCAGTTCTGAGCTGCCACTTTGTTCTTG
The DNA here is from genome assembly GCF_029931775.1 of Euleptes europaea. Taxonomy (NCBI): domain Eukaryota; kingdom Metazoa; phylum Chordata; class Lepidosauria; order Squamata; family Sphaerodactylidae; genus Euleptes; species Euleptes europaea. The sequence goes on from NC_079312.1 coordinate 165,698,370, forward strand.
CCACGCCGGCGGATGTCCCGGACCAGGGCCAGTTGGGGCTCATTCAGGGGGAAGCGGGACACCAACTCATTGAAGTCGTCCACTGGCAAGTTGATGATCTTTTCCACAGAAAAGGGTATTTTCATGGCCAGGGCCCGGCGCTCGTCGCGGCTGCCTGCCAGTTCCCCGCGCAGGCTGCGCCCCTTCTCTAAAGAAGGTGCCATTAGTGGAGTGGGGAAAGGCATCTCTGGCATTGGGGCCAACATTGGGTAGGCTTGTGTATGGTCCATAGGGTAAAGCGGAGTATACTCTGCCCGTTCCAGCCCCTCTGCCTCCAGGGATTCTGCGTCGCTGTAATTGAGTGATAACCCAGAGTCTGATTCCAGGTCCTCCTGGGGCTTGCAAGACCCCTGTGGTCCATAACTACTAACCAAGTCCCCCTCCAGTACCAGCCCTTTACACCCCCCTGATGTGGTAGCTCTTGGAGGTTCAAACGTGGATGAGATCAGCATGCCAGTGTAGCTGTACAGGCCACGGGGGGCAGGCGCGGTTTCTGGGTATGGATGTTCATACGCCGGAGCAGGGTGCCCATAGATGGACCCTGAGCTGTCCCCCATCAGTGCGCACGGCCTGTAGTTGGGAGCTGGTCCCATCGGTTGCACAAGGCCACACAGAGCAGGGTCGTAGCAGCTCTCACTTGGCATTTCGAGGCCCTGCAGGGAGAGAGACACACACTGACCAAGGGGCAGCAGGCCTTAGAGTCAGAGTTGGAAGGGACCACCAGGGTCATCTAGTCCAACCCCCTGCACAATGCAGGAAATTCACAACTACCTCCCCCACACACACACCCAGTGACCCCTACTTCAAGCCCAGAAGATGGCCAAGATGCCCTCCCTCTCATGACCTGCCTAAGGTCATAGAATCAGCATTGCTGACAGATGGCCATCTAGCCTCTTAAAAACCTCCAGGGAAGGAGAGCTTACCACCACCCGAGGAAGCCTGTTCCACTGAGGAACCGCTCTAACTGTTAGAAAATTCTTCCTAATGTCTAGTTGGAAACTCTTTTGATTTAATTTCAACCCGTTGGTTCTGGTCCGACCTTCTGGGGCAACAGAAAACAACTCGGCACCCTCCTCTATATGACATCCCTTCAAGCACTTGAAGATGGTTATCATATCCCCTCTAAGTCTTCTCCTCTCCAGGCTAAACATACCCCCAGCTCCTTCAACCTTTCCTCATAGGACTTGGTCTCCAGACCCCTCACCATCTTTGTTGCCCTCCTCTGGACACGTTCCAGCTTGTCTGGAGGTAGCTTACAAGACCAGTTTCTTCCCCCTGTGATGGAAGGAGGCATAGCTGACGCAAGATCAAAGATACTCGGCAGCAGAACTTGGATTAAAACCAGGAGTTCTGGGGCCCCTGCCCAGGCCATTCCTGACTAGCAACCCTCAGAGAATTCCCAAACTCCCTGCTCTCACTTTAACTCTGATTGTCCGAGAGCCCTACTGCTCTTTTCAAGCATGGTTCAATCGAGGCCATGGACGAGGATGGTTCTCTGAAAAACAGGTTGTTCTACTCTACCTTTCTTTTAAAAAATCCTGTTTTATGGCTAAGTAGGCTTCTGGGCCTAGCGCCCCACTGCTCTTTGCAGCACCTCCTGCTGGCATGGCGCGCACTCACCCTTTGAGGAGGAGGGGGACGCGAAGAGGCGTACGCAGGTGCCGGCCTGGCAGCGGCGGACGGGTCGATGGCATTCCCCCTCCGAACAAAAGGGCGATTCATCCCCTTGCACAGATCCCCCATTGTGTGCTGTTTTCCCCCACCCCACTTCTCCCCTGGGTCAGGTGCTGAATGGGCCACTGTTGGGAGAGCCGAAATTAAAGAGGCAGCTGTGCGTAATGGATACCTGCCACCCCTCGACGGGGACTCGGTCCACACCTCCGTGGAAGGACTAAGCCCCTATGCGAACTGCCTTAGCTAGCTATGTTGAGTAGCTTCCTTTCCTTGTGTTTGTGCTCCTTCTCTTCTAGCTAGTACTTTAAATCCAACAAGGAGTTTCCTAGAGATTTAGATGGCCATCTGTCAGCAATGCTCATTCTATGACCATAGGCAGATCATGAGAGGGAGGGCATCTTGGCCATCTTCTGGGCATGGAGTAGGGGTCACTGGGTGTGTGGGGGGGAGGTAGTTGTGAATTTTCTGCATTGTGCAGTGGGTTGGACTAGATGACCCTGGTGGTGCCTTCCAACTCTAGGATTCTATGACTTGGGCAGGGAGGGGAATGGCTGCAAAGTTGGAAAACCTGCTGGGTTGTTTCTCCAGATGCAGCAGAAGGACCTTTGGCCAAGCCTGCAGAAGAGTGAACTGGAAGACCTTGGAAGGAGGAGAGGAATGCTTCTTAGGTCTGTATCCAAGTCCTGGCGGTGACTGATCCAAATTAGTTTTATAATCTCTACAATCATATATCCGTGAGGGCACCTATCTGCCTTCTGATTCTCTTGGCTGCCACAGTCGGGAGAGGCTGTCAGAAATCTAAGAGGGATGGGAAGTTAATGGACTGTGCTTGGAGAGCATGGTGACCGCACAACCCTGTCCAACTCCCACCCCACCCCCGCACCCCACTGAAAAGCATCGTTCAGTGTTCCATGAATGGCCATCGTGACTTCCTCAACCAAGAGCCCAATCCTCTCCCTTGACCAACCTTATTATTTGCCTGCTTGAAAAGGCAATTTTCGTTAAATAGGTGTGCGATGAGATTGAATATAGTTAAATTGTGGAACTCCCTGCCCCAAGATGTGGTGATGGCTGCCAACTTGGAAGGCTTTAAGAGGGGAGTGGACATGTTCATGGAGGAGAGGGCTATCCATGGCTACTAGTCGAAATGGATACTAGTCATGATGCATACCTATTATCTCCAGGATCACGGGAACATGCCCATTATATTAGTCACTGTGAAACACAGGCAGGATGCTGCTGCAGTCGTTTGTGGGCTTCCTAGAGGCACCTGGTTAGCCACAGTGTGAACAGACTGCTGGACGTCATAGAATCAGAGTTGGAAGGGACCACCAGGGTCATCAAGTCCAACCCCTGCACAATGCAGGAAATTCACAACTACCTCCCACACACACACCCAGTGACCCCTACTCCATGCCCAGAAGATGACTAAGATACCCTCCCTCTTATGATCTGCCTAAGGTAATAGAATCAGCATTGCTGACAGATGGCCATCTAGCCTCTGCTTAAAAACCTCCAGGGAAGGAGAGCTTACCACCTCTGGAGGAAGCCTGTTCCACTGAGGAACTGCTCTGTTAGAAAATTCTTCCTAATGTCTAGACAGAAACTCTTTTGATTTAATTTCAACCCGTTGATTCTGGTCCGACCTTCTGGAGCAACAGAAAACATCTCGACACCATCCTCTATATGACAGCCCTTCAAGTTCTTGAAGATAGTTATCATATCCCCTTTCAGTCTTCAGGCTAAACATACCCAGCTCCTTCAATCTAAACACAAGGTTAAAGATAAGAGTATTTCTGCGGATTTCCACCTGTAGAACATGACTTCCTCCTCCTCCTGAAGGACATACCCAGTTCCTTCAACTTTTCCTCATAGGACTTGGTCTGCAGACCCCTCACTATCTTTAGGGCTTATCGCACCCAGGCTGGGAAACATGGAAAACATCTTAAAAGCAATCGCGCTGGATGCGATTTCCTATTTCCCCCCTGCACTTCTGCTCGTTCACTTTCATGCCAACTCATGGCAACAGACTAACAGAGGTGGTTTGCCAGTGCCTTCCTCTGCACAGCAACCCTGGTATTCCTTGGTGGTCTCCCATCCAAATACTAACCAGGGCTGACCCTGCTTGGCTTCTGAGATCTGATGAGATCAGGCTAGCCTGGGCCATCCAGGTCAGGGCGAAAAGCTGGTAGAAACTGCTTTTTTGACTCATTTATTAATCCAAGTTTTCCTCTGTTTCCAAAGGGAAAATTTTAGAACAGAAAAGTACCACATTTCCCTTATATAAAAAAGGTTGTACATTTCTTCTAGTAGTGCTTTCAAATTTTATCTGCTTTTGTATGGGGGGGGGGAGAAAAATAATAGCTTTGAAGGGATGATGTATTCACATGTTTCTTGGGCTCCATGATCACTTCTAGCCAAACAGGTTTTGCAGGTTTCTGAAGCAGTACAAAACCCTACAGAACTGGGTTACCAAAGGCACAAGGGAAATGAATGAATGCGCTGGGTGCCCCAAACCTGCTTTCAACTCCAAAGTCCCCAGGCTACTTATCCCAAGGGGGAAGCTAATGGTGGTTTTTCAGGTGGGATGACAGAGAGCAGCAGCGCTCATTCTCAGAAGTGAGGAATGGTAGAATATAGTTCTAACTAGATATTTATACACTTTTCTCTCCCCAGTGGGGACCCAAAGTAGCATATGACATAATTCTCTCCAGCATGGTGTAGTGGTTAAGAATGGTGGATTCTGATCTGGAGAACCAGGTTTGATTCTCCACTCTTCCACATGAACGGCTGGCATTAATCTGGTGAACTGGATTTGTTTCCCCACTCCTACACACGAAGCCAGCTGGGTGACCTTGAGCTAGTCACGCTCTTTTAGCCCCACCTACCTCACAGGGTGTCTGTTGTGGGGAGGGGGAGGGAAGGTGATTGTAAACCAGTTTGAGTCTCCCTTACGTGGTAGAGAAAGTCGGCATATAAAAACCAACTCTTCATTTTATCTTCAAAACAACCCTGGCCCAAGGTCACCCAATGAACTTGCAGGATGGATATTCAAACTTGGGTCTCTCACATCCTAGTCTGATACACAAGCCACTACAAGAGGGGTATCAAACAAGGCCCGCGGGCCAGATCCAGCCGCTTGAGAGCTCTAATCGAGCAGCTGAGACAGCCACCCCCCTGCCACTCTAGATCTGGGCTGGTGAGGCATAGCCTGGTCCGACCAAGTGACATTTATGTCATATCCGGCCCTCATAATGATAGAGTTCAACAACCCTGTGCTACACCATGCTGGTTCTTCATATCTTGGAAGTAAAGAGCTCAAATGTTAACACACCGTCTCATCGTCCTTCCTTGCCATCTCGGTTCCCATCCTCGGCAAAGGCAGCAAAAGTCACCCATGACTCCTTTGAGCTGGTGTTGGTAACTCCACCCCATCACCTCCACAACGTTCCTTTGGTTTTAGCTTTGGTTTAGCGTGCCTGTGCTTACCTGCAATTCTGAGATGGACAGGATCTCTTGCCAAGTGAGCTCCATCTCCCCCTGCGACCCAGGCTCCCCCCCGGCCAGGGGATTGTACAAGGGGAGGTAGGTGCCCCGAGCCCAGCCTTGCTGGGGTGGGAAAGGGGGCATTTTGTCAGGCCGGGCCCTGCCCAGCGTCTGCTCCAGCAGGGTCCCCCCAAAGTCAGCCGTGGCAGCGAAGTTCTGCAATGTGAAACACAAAGAATTGGTTGGATTGATTTCAACCGTTCTCTAAGCCAGTTACCAAGATGTGGGCTTAAGGCACATGACGCAGGAACCTTGTCACATGAAGCTGCCTTATACTGACGCAGACCCTTGGCCCATCAAGGTCAGTATTGTTTACTCAGACTAGCCACGGATCTCCCAGGTCTTAGGTAGAGGTCTTTCACATTACCTACTAACAGATGGTTTTAACTGGAGATGGCAGGGCTTGATCCTGGGACCTTCTGAGCCACAGACCCTTCCCTTGCTGAAGCTAAGCAAGTCTGGAGCTAGTCATAACAACATAGGAAAAGCCATGCTGGATCAGACCAAGGCCCAGCAGTATGTTCACACAGTGGCCGACCAGGTGCCTCTAGAAAGCCCACAAACAAGACGACTGCAGCAGTACCTTCCTACCCGTGTTCCACAGCACCTAATATAATAGGCATGCTCCTATGATCCTGGAGAGAATAGGTATGCATCATGACTATTCATTTTGACTAGTAGCCATGGATCGCCCTACCCTCCATGAACATGTCCAGTTCCCTCTTACAGCCTTCCAAGTTGGCAGCCATCACCACATTCTGGGGCAGGGAGTTGCATGCCAGACCTTGGATGAGTGACCTCCCAGGAAACTTGCATTCACTGGCTTGATTTCCTCGCAAGAAAGATGGGATTTAAATGGAAGTAAATGCTGAATAGTATTCTGAATTCCTAGAGATGTACACCTTCCACCGTAGAGATACTTGGAAACAGCCCAATTCTTAAGCTCAGTACTGCCAGAGATTATAATTTCTAAAACTGATCAAACACTTGCCTTGAAAGGGAGAAATATGATTTGGCAAAAGTCATCTCTGCTTCCCTTGGCTTAGCAAACTGATAGCCATCCTAACCTATTTTGCCTTAGCTTCCAACTTGGCATACTTTCAAAAAATTGCCCCACCATTCTTTACCTCCTGTTTCCAATAGGTTTTGCATTTGGCAATGTTATTTACTAGGTGATGTATTTGTCTGTTTATGCTTGATCTGCCAACTAGCAGTTGTAAAATATATTTGTAATGAGATATAGTTTCTTTGCGTCCTGCTGTGTGACCGGCCACGTCCTCAGGACAAACACAAAAATTGCAGTTAAATTGCAAAAGAAGTTGAAAAATAGTTTGGAAAAATTCACAGTAACACCATCATTTGTTCAGTAATTAAACCCACTCGAAAAGAAGCAAAACGCTGCTGCAGCAGCTAAAATACTCAGTCTGGGGCTGAAGTCGGATATTGTCTGCAGCCACAGGTAATGTTCTCCCTGGAGGATAGCTTGCCCATCTGTATCAAGCTCCGCTAAGAAGTGCCAAGGCAGAACAAACAAGGCCACAGCTTAGTGAAGGGGCACATGCTCTGCCTGCGGAAGGTCTCTGTTTCTGCCGCTAAAAGGCTCTCAAGTCACGGGTGCTGGAGAAGTCCTTTCTCTGCCTGAAACCCTGGAAGCGGCTGTCAGCCAGAGAAGATAATACCGAGCTAGATGGCATAAGGCAGTTGCATGTGCTGAACACTGAGGTTCAACATGCCCAAAGGTGTGCCCTGTGATATGCCCTATGACACCCTCCTGAATCTTCTGCAATGCACTGGGATTCTGTGGCAGGATGGGATTCTGTGGCAGGAATGATGAGAGTGGGCAGGGAGAAGCTTTTCTCTCTCATAATACCAGAACGCAGGGTCATCTGCTGAAGCTGGAGGGTGAGATTCAAAATTGATAAAAGGAAGTATTTCTTCACGCAATGCATAGTTAAATTGTAGAACTCCCTGCCCCAGGATGTGGTGATGGCTGCCAACTTGGAAGGCTTTAAGAGGGGAGTGGACATGTTCATGGAGGAGAGGGCTATCCATGGATACTAGTCGAAATGGATACTAGTCATAATGCATATCTATTCTCTCCAGGATCAGAGGAGCATGCCGACTATATTATATATATTAAGTGCATTAATATATTAGGTGTTGTGGAACACAGGCAGGGTGGTGCTGCTACAGTTGTCTTGTTTGGGGGCTTCCTAAGGCACCTGGTTGGGCCTCTGTGTGAACAGACTGCTGGAGTTGATGGGCCTTGGTCTGATCCAGGGCTTTTCTTTTGTTCTTATGTACCTCCTCGGCAGGTGCATTGGTGCAACACAGGTAACCGAAAAGCAGGAAGCCTGAAGCAAAAAAATATCTGGGCCATTTATGCATGGCTTTTGCCTTGTGGTCACCCTGCCAACTACTCTGGGGCTTTGCTTTGACTATGCTTGCATTTCCCGACCATCAGAGGTCATCTCGCTCTCCCCACGCGTTTCTGCGCGTTTTCTGGATGCTGGCTAAACACGAATCCAGAAAACATGATCTCTGGTGGTCGGAAAATCCAAGTATAATCAAAACAACGCCCTGAAGTAGTCAGCTGGGTGACCGTGAGGAAACAGCCATGTGCTGTATCAAATGCAATAAGCCACTTGTGGGAACAACTGAGAAAAATTCAGCACTTGGTTTAGAAAAACACCACTAAAAAAAAAAAAAGTGAACCTACAACCTAGGGTTGCCAACCTCCAGGTACTAGCTTGAGATCTGCTATTACAACTGATCTCCAGCTGATAGAGATCAGTTCACCTGGAGAATCTGCCTGCTTTGACATTGAATTCCCTCCCCAAACCCTACCCTCATTAGGCTCCGTCCCAAAAACCTCCTGCCGGTGGCGAAGAGGGACATGGCAACCCTACTACAACCCCAAGAGCCTGTACATATGAAATATGCATGGATTAGTACTGGGTCAATCAGCAGCAAAAACAAAAGACAAAAAGATATACTGTACACACATAGCCAACAATGCAAGACAGAATTGTTCAGCAGGGCTTATCTATTAAGGGGGCAGAGCTGCAGTATAACAGAATGGTTCAGGATGGCACTTTTTATAAAGGGAACAGGACTGAAGTCTATGCCCCTGTGTATTATCCTGCTCTTACTGCATAGTTTTCTACTCTTGTAATACCATTTTCTGCAATGTCTTAATGTGTCACATCTAATACTTTTTTGCATCATTTCTCATTTTTGTAATCCTAGGTCTATTCCATTGCTTATTAGATCTCTCCTCCTGTTGTTTTACACTGTGTGATCCACCTTGAGTGCCAGTGAGGACATAAATAAAGGTCCAGCAGTAGCAGAAAAGCAGGCTGCAGGCCTGAATGACAGTCAGGTGCATTCCCTTTTCTGATGCCAAGGGTGGTGCGTAGTGTTGCCAACCTCCAGTGGGTGGCTGGAGATCTCCTGCTATTACAACTGATCTCCAGCCGATAGAGTAGAGATCACCTGAAGAAAATGGCCGCTTTGGCAATTGGACTCTATGGCATTGAAGTCCCTCCCCCCAAACCCCGTCCTCTTCAGGCTCCACCCCCAAAATCTCCAGCTATTTCCCCACCCGGAGCTGGCAACCCTATTGGTGCGGTTGTCTTCCTCAGAATCCTTTGGAAGGGGAGTCCAGGTCTCAGTCCCAGCGTTGCATTGGTGGAGATGCCCATCTGTTCCTTGATAAGCTGCCCATGTTGGCTTCCCCCTCACCTCAGAGCTGGCTCTGAAAATCTGCAGCGTGCAGCTGCCCGGATCAGACATTCATGAAGCCACGAGGGTGCCCGCTCTGTCCCTGCAAGGAAAGGATAACGGTGCTCTTATCAGCAGCTCAGGATGGGAAGCTTGGTACCCGCAGCCCCACCCACTGCAAGCATCATCCCCAGAGAGACGGGGTAAGAGCAACACAGGAAGTATGAACAGCTGGGGAGAGAATTTGTCCAGGCTTTGGTGGGAGTAAGTTTGGGATTCTCTGCCTATTGATGGGGTAAGAGTCCGGTATCACGTTAAAGACGAACACAATTTCTGCCAGGGTATGAGCTTTCAGCTCCCTTCTTCAGATACAGCTAGAAAGTGAGTCCATCTATCCTTAAGTAGATCAAGTAGCACCTTAAAGTCAAACAAAATTTCTGGCAGGGTATGAGCTTTCGTGGGCTACAGCTCCCTTCTTCAGATACAGCTAGAATGTGAGTCCATCTATAGTACTTAAGGATAGATGGACTCACATTCCAGCTATATCTGAAGAAATTAGCTGTGGCTCACGAAAGCTCATAACCTGCCAGAAATTTTGTTTGTCTTTAAGGTGCTACTGGACTCTTGCTCTTTTCTGCTGCTATTGACAGATCAACACGGCTACCCATTGTGATCTATACTGATGGGGGTCAGTCCATTTTGTCATCTTATTCCTAGTCAGACTGCATTCCATGGAGCAAAGAATCTGTCTCCCCTTTGGACTGTCCCCTCCTCTTTTCTGGCGATGCCTACGGGCATCCCTAGTTTGAAGAGAGGGATATTTTGTCCTGCAAAGTAACACTTTGGCTCTCCGTCTACCCTGGAAGTCTTCCACACTTGCACTCTGGGGCCCATTTTGGAAAGGGCCCCAAATGCTCCATCCAGTTGGCATCAGAGAATGTCTCCTGTGGAAGCAGAGCTTCCGTGGGTATCCAACTTCCGCCTACAATTTGCAGCTGCTATCCTGGCATGATAGAAGCCCCGTGGCGCAGAGTGGTAAGCTGCAGTACTACAGTCAAAAGCTCTGCTCACGACCTGAGTTCGTTCCCAGCAGATGTCAGTTTCAGGTAGCGGCTCAAGGTTGACTCAGCCTTCCATCCTTCCAAGGTTGGTAAAATGAGTACCCGGCTTGCTGGGGGTAAAGTGTAGACGACTGGGGAAGGCAATGGCAAGCCACCCTGTAAACATAGTCTGTCTAGTAAACGTCAGGATGTGACGTCACCCCATGGGTCAGTAATGAGCCAGTGCTTGCACAGGGGACTACCTTTCCCTTTTTTTATCCTGGCATAATATATATTTTGCACCATGTATCATTTTGTCACGTCTTTGACTAGCCAACTTTGCCCTGCTGTTATCTCACAGGGCTCAGAACGGGTAATCAGAAATCCAGAACCATAAAAATAAATGGTAAAATGAGAACAATAAGGTTTCAGGATAAGACACAAAACACCACCCAGACCTGAGAGATCTGAATCCCATCCCTATTAATACACAGTGCCTGAAATGGCAAATGGGTCTGTGTCGTGCACACCCTTTTGACCATCATCCCTGTTTGCATGTTTGGCAGGTTTATGTGGGACTTTCCAAAATGAGACAGAAGGAAGTGTGTACACCACAGGAAACGATGCAGCTGTCACATCAATGTCAAAGCTCTGGCTGGATTCAGACAATACTTCTGCAGTTCCAAAAATATGCATGAGTCTACTCCTTTCCCCTCTCTTCGATGCATGGAGATTCAGGGTTATAAACCATCTACTGTGATGTATGGATGCAGGTGTGCAGATTTAGAATGCTACTCGTTCAGGATGGGGCTAGGGTTGCCAGGTCCCTCTTCGCCACTGGCGGGAGGTTTTTGGGGTGGAGCCTGAGGAAGGCAGGGTTTGGGGAGGGGAGGGACATCAATACCATAGACTCCTATTGCCAAGGTGGCCATTTTCTCCAGGTGAACTGATCTCTATCAACTGGAGATCAGTTGTAAAAGCAGGAGATCTCCAGCTAGTACCTGGAGGTTGGCAACGCTAGGCTAATTGGGGTTAACCCACAACCTTCATTCATACTTCATGGGTAACTTAAGTTAGTTTTAAATTGATTCGCTGCATAAAAAGGGGGTGGGGGTGAAGCAAGGTGTCTGCATGAGCCCAGCAACTGCATATTTTTTTTCTTAGTCACAGTTAAGTGTGACATCTAAACACGGCCTCTGTGTCCAGCCACAGTGAAGCGAGTGCTCACATGAACACATGAAGCTGCCTTATACTGAATCAGACCCTTGGCCCATCAAAGTCAGTATTGTCTACTCAGTCCGCCAGTGGCTCTCCAGGGTCTCAGGCAGAGGTCTTTCACATCACCTTCTTGCCTAGTCCCTTTAACTGAAGATGTTGGGGATTGAACCTGGGACCTTCTGCATGCCAAACAGATGCTCTACAAACTGAGCCATGGCCCCTGCCCCTCCAGGCAAGACATTCCAGATGGGGCACCATTTCATGCCTCTAACTGGCATCTTAGGAAGGTGGACGGTATAGCCCGTTCTCGACAGATCTCGGAAGCTAAGCAGGGTCAGTACTTGGATGAGAGACCACCAAGGCAGACTCTGCAGAGGAAGGCAATGGCAAACCACTTCTGCTTCTCACTTGCCTTGAAAGCCCCTTGCTGGGGTTGCCAGAAACTGCTTACCATTTAATGGCACATACATACTTACGTAACATGCACGTTGCACACTGTCTAAAAAGATGAATGGTGGAAGGAAGCGCAGCTGTACCAGGAAGCAGGACGAGCAATTTTGTATGGAGTAGGAGGCAATTCAAGGAGCGCTGAATTTTTATAGTGGTTAGAGCATTGTAAAAAGGTAAAGGTAGTCCCCTGTGCAAGCACTGGGTCATTCCTGACCCAAGAGGTGACGTCACATCCCAACGTTTACTAGGCAGACTGAGTTTACGGGGTGGTTTGCCATTCCCTTCCCCAGTCATCTACACTACCCCCAGCAAGCTGGGTACTCATTTTACCCACCTCGGAAGGATGGAAGGCTGAGTCAACCTTGAGCCGGCTACCTGAAACATACTTCCATCAGGATCGAACTCAGGTCGTGAGCAGAGCTTTTGACTGTAGTACTGCAGCTTACCACTCTGCGCCACGGGGCTCCTATCATGCCAGGATACCAGTTGCAAATTGTAGGTGGAAGTTGGATACCCGTGGAAGCTCTGCTTCCACAGGAGACATTCTCTGATGCCAACTGGACAGAGCATTTGGGGCCCTTTCAAAAATAATCCCAGAATGCAAGTGTGGAAGACTTCCAGGGTAGATGGAGAGCCAAAGTGTTACTCGGAAGGATGGAAGGCCGAGTCAACCTCAAGCCAGCTATGTGAAACCAACTTCCACCAGGATCGAATTCAGGTCATGAGCAGAGCTTTTGACTGCAGTACTGCAGCTTACCACTCTGTGCCACGGGGCTCTTTTAGAGCGTTGTAGGATCTGGGAAACCCAGGTTTGAATCCCCAGTCTATTGTGGAAGCTCACTGGGTGGGTTTGGGCCAACCACTCGCTCTCAGCCTAACCTACCTCTCAGGGTTGTTGTTGCGATGATAAAACAGAGGAAAAGAGAATGAGGTTGTATGTCACTTTGGATCTCCATTGGGGAGGAAAGTGTGTATTCAATATCTAAAATAAATAAAAAAATAAAGGACACCAGCACACACCAGTTTCACTGTGTGCCGGGTGCACTGAGTCGATCCTTTAGTATCAGAGGAAAGTAAAAAATGCTTCCAAGATGGCACTGTATGTGGATGCCAGTTGCACACATGTGCCTGCCTCTTGCCCCGTACAAGACAAACTCAGTTTGGAGAATCAGGTCTATGTGCACCATGACCATGCAGTTGTTTCGGTGCTGGAGCAGTAGCCACCAAATTCCATCCCAGGGGGAGCTCCGAGTAAAGAGGTAGCAATATTCAGATCTAGTTCTCCCCCCCCCCCCCGCAAAAATATCAAAGATATCAAAAATGTCCCTGCTACTAGGATAAGAGGAGCCCCGTGGCGTAGAGTGGTAAGTTGCAGTACTGCTCATGACCTGAGTTGTGCTCATGACCTGAGTTCGATCCCGGCAGAAGTCAGTTTCAGGCTCGGATGACCCAGCCTTCCATCCTTCCGAGGCCGGTAAAATGAGTACCCAGCTTGCTGGGGGCAAAGGAAAGATGACTGGGGAAGGCAATGGCAAACCACCCCATAAACACCATCTGCTTAGTAAACGTCGGGGTGTGACGTCACCCCATGGGTGAGGAATGACCCTGTGCTTGCACAGACCCTGTGCTTGCACATATGGATGACAGATTCTACCTTTACCTTTACTAGGATAAGATGAAGCAGCTGGCTACAGAAAAAGCCACAGTGCATGAGAGAGATCTTGGCCCAAATTTGGCTTCCGTGGAGGGAGGCGGGGAGGGAAAGAAAGAAAGAAACTTATGGCCTCAAGCAGGAGAGAAGGCAGCATGGTATAGCCCAATCTCATCAGATTTTGGAAGCTAAGCAGGTTCCGTACTTGGATGGGATATCACCAAGGAAGACTCTGCAGAGGAAGGCAATGGCCAGCCACCTCTGCTTCTCGTTTGTCTTGAAAGCCCCTGGCTGAGGTCGCCATAAGTTGGCTGCAACTTGACAGCACTTACATATATATATATCCCTGCTGCTCACCCCTCCCCTTGATTAGCAAAAGCAGAATGGATTGTGCAAAACAAGGCACAGCTTGGCAAAGTGTTTAATGTATAACAGGTCTGGGCTTACCAACTTCCAGATGGGGCCTGGAGATCTCCTGGGATTACAACTGATTTCCAGACTATAGAGATCAGTTCCCCTATGGGAGGGAATGGCTGTTTTGGAGGGTTGATTCTATGGCATTATTCCCCACTGAGGTCATTCCCTCTCCCCAAACCTTGCCCACTCCAAGTATAGGGTTGCCAGGTCCCTCTTCACCACCAGTGGGAGGTTTTTGGGATGGAGCCTGAGGAGGGCGGGGTTTGGGGAGTGACTTCAATGCCATATAGTCCAATTGCCAAAGCAGACATTTTCTCCAGGTAATGTGATCTCTACCGGCTGGAGGTCAGTTGTAATAGCAGGATATCTCCAGCTAGTACCTGGAGGTTGGCAACCCTATCCAGATACCACCTGCAAGTCTCCAGGAATTTCCCAGTCAGAAGCTGGAAACTCTAAACTGGTTGCCTGTTCTTGGCCCTCTTTTCTCTTTGGTTCACAGACCCTGGCTAGGATCCATCCCCTCTGTGCAGAGAGATCAAATTTGGCTGCTCCTTTTACAGCAGTCAGAAGGTAGGCTAAGTACAAACCATACAATCGAGGGGAGGGGATTGGCTGGCTTCCACCACTCCCATCCCTCTCTTCTTCAGTCTCTCTTTTCAGTGCATAAGAATTAATGTTTTTGTTATTATTCTAAAATCCCCAATAAAACAGTGCCCACCATCAGAAATATTAAAAGAACAAATCATAATTGTGTGTGTAAAGTGCCAGCAAGTAGCAGCAAACTTACGGCGACCTAGGGTTGCCAGGTCCCTCTTCACCACCAGCGGGAAGTTTTTGGGGTGGAGCCTGAGGAGGGCGAGGTTTGGGGAGGGGAGGGACAATGCCATAGAGTCCAATTGCCAAAGCGGCCATTTTCTCCAGGTGAACTGATCTCTATAGGCTGGAGATCAGTTGTAATACCAGGAGATCTCCAGCTAGTACCTGGAGGTTGGCAACCCTATGGTGACCCCAGCAAGGGGCTTTCATGGCAAGTGAGAAGTGGAGGTGGTTTGCCATTAGCCTTCCTCTGCCGAGTCTTCCTTGGTAGTCTCCCTTCCAAGTAGTGACCATGCTTAGCTTCTGAGATCTGATGAGATTGGGCTGTACCATGCAGCCTTCCCTTCCAAATCATACTTAGGAGAATATAAATCTGCATTTTTAAAAAGTGAGTTGGCTGGGGAAGTTGGCTTGAGAATCACACACACACCATCAATTTCCAACTAGAATCTCAATCTGGACTTCAAACTGTGCATACTAGTTACTGCACCTCAGACCGTGAATTGTGTGTGTATATGTGTGTGTGGGTGTATGGTGTAGTGGTTAAGAGTGGTTTGGAGTAGTGGAGAACCAGGTTTGATTCCCCACTCCTCCACATGAGTGGCAGAGGCTAATCTGGTGAACCAGGTTGGTTTCCCACTCCTCCACATGAAGCCAGCTGGGTGACCTTGGGCTAGTCACAGCTCAATTAGAGCTCTCTCAGCCCCACCTACCTCACAGGGTACCTATTGCGGGGAGGGAAGGTGACTGTAAGCTAGTTTGATTCTCCCTTAAGTGGTAGAGAAAGTCGGCATATAAAAACCATCTCTTCTTCTAAAGAAAACGGGATCGTGGTTGAAAAACACCATGATCAAAACTCCCTACATATGGATGACAGGGAGAAAGGGAGATTCTAACAAGGAAGCTAGAGCTATAAACAGCACACCAGAACCACCAACCCCTCAAAATGTATTTATTTACTTCATTTCTACACTGCCTTTCTCCCCAGTGGGGATCCAAAGCAGCTTATAATATCGTTCTCTCCTCTGTTTTATCCACACGGCAACCCTGTGAAGTAGGTTAGGTGGAGAGTGCGTGACTGGCCCAAGGTCACCCAGCGAGCTTCTAGAGCAGGAATCTGAACTTCACAGATCCTAACTCTGACCACAACACCAAAACCTCTATATTCTTTATTCCTGATATCTTTGGCGATTTAGTCTTCTCCGACCAATGCAGCCTACAATTAAATGAAGTCAATCAGATCTGTCGATATGTATTTACCCATTCAATGATGAGTGGAAAGCCTCGCCTATAAATATAATTAAGTCAAGGCAGTTTGCTCAAACTACTGAAAGGTGATAACTGGTGCATTTCCTCATCGACATTCTGAAATGGTACAGTTCTGGGGGAATTGTGTGTGTGTGTGTGTGTGTGTGTGTAAAGTGCCATCAAGTCGCAGCTGACTTATGGTGACCCCTTTTGGGGTTTTCATGGCAAGAGACTAACAGAGGTAGTTTGCCAGTGCCTTCCTCTGCACAGCAACCCTGGTATTCTTTGGTGGTCCCCCATCCAAATACTAACCAGGGCTGACCCTGCTTAGTTTCCGAGATCTGACGAGATCGGGCTGTACCATACTGCTTTCCCTGGGGGAATTATACCATTTACTTTTTTGCTGTTTCCTTCTGGAAATCCAGATGGTCATTTACAGTTAAAGTACATCAGGAGGGCTGTTTTAGTGGTTTGCAATCAAGGTGCATAGATAAAGTTACCAGCACCAGCTTGGGAAATTCCTGGAGATTTGAGGATGGCAAAGGAACTCAGTAGGGAATATGATGTTACTCTAGGATTTCTCTGGGGCTCTATGGTATATCATAGAGACTGCCACTCCAAGCTGCCATTTCTTCGAAGGAACCATCTGTGTAGTCTGGAGATCAGTTGTAATTCCAGGAGAACTCCAAGCTCCACCATGAGGCTGGTAATGCTAAACATTGGTTTCTTCAGCTAGCTTGCCTCCCATCTGATTCCATCAAGGAAACATGGAAGACAGGTGTGCCAGGAGTGGAAGGCACCTGCTTTCACTGCAGACCCTTCTGCATTTCCCTTGGGTGCTTCAGTATCCAAGTGGTGATGGAAAGTGCAGTCAAGTCACAGCTGACTTATGTCGACCTGGTAGGGTTTTCAAGGCAAGAGACGTTCAGAGGTGGTTTGCCATTGCCTGCCTCCATGTGGGCTGAGAGAGATCTGAGAGAACTGTGACTGGCCTAAGGTCACCCAGCAGGCCTCATGTGAAGGCATGGGGAATCAAACCAGGTTCTCCAGATTAGGCCATGTATACTTGGTAATTAGCAGCCCGTTCCAGGCTGAAGTGCCCCATATATTTTTTTGAGTTTTGCATGCTGAACCGTCATTCAGGAAGTGACTGTGAAGCCGGCGCATACCTGCTTCGCATTTCTTAAGACCCCCTTTAACGTGACCTTTTGTGTTTGCTCCGCCCCCACACCGAAGAATCCCCTGAAGGAACCATGCAAAATGACAACCGCCCGTTAGCTATGCAAACGGTGGATGGCTAATGGAAGGAACAAAGGAGCAGGTGAGTGGTGTGTGTGTGTGTGTGTGTGGAATTTCTCCTTTTGCGTTGGGACCGTGAATAAGCATTTTAAAGGTGGCATTTTTAAAAAGAGCTTTGAGCGAGCATCAAAATTGACCCTGCATAAATGGCCTTAGAGTCTGCAGCTCTTAACCACTACACCAAGCTGGTTCTCCTAGTATCCAAGTAGGTATCCAAGTAGGAAGCACAAAAGAGAATGACATCTAGAGATTCTCATAAAGCAATGGGTTTTTCAAACTCTGGTCCAGGGACCGCCAGAACGATTCTCTGAGAGTACTGTAACAGAGGGGGGGGGGATTTCTTGCACACATTGCAGAGGCTACCCACTTCTCAGTTTTAAAATAAACCTAGGAACATTGTCCATTTAAGAGCGCAAAAAAGTGTCAACATGTTTACAGCCCTCCATCATCCACATGTCAGATCACTGCCTGAAGAGGAAATACGGCCATCGAACTTTAATTCATCAGGCTTTCACGTATGTGTTCGTGGCCCTCAGGCAAAAAAATGCAGAGGTATGCAAAGAACAAACATACCCAGAAAAGCAGCCCTGGAGATTGCCTTAAAGGATGGTGCTGGGGCATTTAGGTTAGGGCTACTTAAGGTGAGCTAAAACCCTCCCACAGGAAGGAAAAAATGCTCATCTGGCACAACCATGCTGTCAGCCACCACTTACTGGCAATGCGTTAACCACTAGCCAAGGCCCGTTGTTGCATGAACTACCATTGGGAAGCAACGTCTCTCAACGTGGTTGCGCAGGACCAGATGTTTCTTCCTCCCAGGCAGATGTGCTATGGAGAGAGTTGCAGAACCCTCGGATGGCTGGAACAAACACATTTCCTTCTCATTTCCTTTCTGTATTTATTGACTGGGTTAACCCATCTTGCCCCTTCCCCAAGGTATGGGTGGGAAACTTTTAAAAAACATCGGGCACACAATCCCACAGAAGTCAATTCTGAAGTCCCATGGAAAGTGTTTGAATACGAGCTGCCGCACGCTGCAGCTTCAGGGTGACTCGCGGCAATTTCATCAATATTTATCCCTGACTCCAAAGGGCTTCCCATCTAAGCTTGAACAGCTTGAGGATAGCAAGGAGGGCAAACTAAAAATAAAAGTCTTTCCACTCCTGCGCTACTCTGCAGCTTGTCTCAGAGATCAGCAAGAGCCAGCGTGGTGTAGTGGTTAAGAGTGGTAGTTTGGAGTGGTGGAGTC
This sequence comes from Euleptes europaea, assembly GCF_029931775.1. NCBI lineage: Eukaryota > Metazoa > Chordata > Lepidosauria > Squamata > Sphaerodactylidae > Euleptes > Euleptes europaea. The sequence continues at coordinate 165,716,740 of NC_079312.1, forward strand.
TGATCTGAAGAAACGAGTTTGATTCCCCACTCCTCCACATGAGCAGTGGAGGCTAATCTGGTGAACTGGATTTGTTTCCCACTCCTTCACATGAAGCCAGCAGGGTGACCTTGGGCTAGTCACAGCTCTCTTAGAGTTCTCTCAACCCCATCTACCTCACTGTTGTGGGGAGGGGAAGGCAAGGCAATTGTAAGCCGGTTTGAGTCGTCGTCGTCCTCCTCCTTCTTCTACTATTAGGATTGCCAACTTTCAGGTGGTGGCTCGAGATCTCCTGGGATTATGACTAATCCATAAGTGCTTCTCTAGTTCTACTGACAATGGGAATCGGCAGCATCCCCACAATGAATTCCCTGTTCCCCAGAAAGATAATTTAATAGACTTTGCTTTATAAATTGGGGCCATTGTATACTGAGGAGATCCCTTAGTCAAACTGGTGGTTGCTGAAGAACCTGATCCACTCTTTCTGTGATGGCCCCAACCCATGTAGTGAGTTGTTCTAAAGAACGCGGCCTGAGGCAGGGGTAGGATCCCAGCATAGAGATCCTGTTCTTTCCTGGCAAGTGTTAATAGAGCAGTGCTGATCCCCATTCCATCTCTCCCCAAAGCATAAAACTGTGTAGTCAGAGTGCTGGTCTTTGACCAGAGAGACCCAGATTCAAATTCCCACTTGACCGTAGAACTCACTGTTTGACCTTCGGCCAGTCACACACTCTCTCAGCTGAACTACCTCACAGGGTTGTTGTGAGGATAAAGTGGAGGGGGGATAGTATCCATGTATGCTGCCCTGAACTCAGCGGGGCCTGGAGATCTCCTGGAATTACAACTGATCTCCAGACTGCAGAGATAAGTTCCCCTGGAGAAAATGGCAGCTTCGGAAGGTGGACTGTATGGAATCACATCCCCATTGAGTCCCCCCCTCCCCAAACTCTTCCCTCTCCAGGGTCTGCTCCAAATCTCCAAGAATTTACCAGTCCTAGGGTTGCCAACCTCCAGGTGGTAGCACTAGCACTCAAATTGCAGCCACTATGGCTAAAGATCCTTGTATGGCTTATATATGTATATATCTACATCAGGCTCCAAATTAATTTCAACCACATATATGCATTAACATTTAATTACATGTAGAATTGTGATAACATTAATCCTAACATCTAACTAATCTAAAACACCATATACAGTGATCACAATGTGTCAGTTTCACCATCCAATAGAAGAATCCAACTGTTCTAATAAGAGTCTCTTATATAGAAGTCCTCAGCCATTTGGAGCCATTTCAGAGTGGTGGGACCTCATGCAGCATGGTAGGGTTGCCAATCTCCAGGTGGTGGCTGGAGATCTCCCGCTATTACAACTGATCTCCAGGTGACAGTGATCAGTTTGCCTGGAGAAAATGAACGCTTTGGAAGGTAGACTCTATGACATTATACCCCATTGAAGTCCCTCCCCTGCCCAAACCCTGCCCTCTTCTGGCTCCACCCCCAACCTGGAGCTGGTAACCCTAAATGTGCCCCTGCCCAGAACTTTGTGTGTGGACCAGGGTAGATTAAAAATCTATGTATATTTCTAGATGGAGGGGGAAGGGGGAAGTGTCTTATTAAAATAAGATGCAGAAGGTGAAACCCTGATGGGCAGCCCCTTACATTCCAAGGACAGCAGTTCTCCTTGTGATATATAAATGTATGGTGAGAACGGAAAACTCTGACCGGACACATGCCTTCTTCACTTCTGCTTGCGCGGGATGGGGGTTGGGGAAATTGCACCCTGTCTAGCTGATTGGCATTATGGAAAGGTCTGGGCCAGGCCATGCAACAGCAAACCCATCCACTGTCAGGGCATGTGATGAAAAAGGGGGTCATTAGGTTTTCGCAGGGGGCTTGCAGTAATGGCCCGAGCTGATTGCCTTACACACACAAGCCTGCAGCAGAACGGGGAAAATCAACCAAATACCTGTGCATCTAACAATTGAGCACAATCTACCTGTGCATCTAGCAATTACCTAGGAAGTTTGGATTGTATTACTGTGTTTACTCAAAAGGAAGATGGCCCTGAATGCAAGATGACCCCCCCCCCCAAAAAAAAAATTTTCTGGACATAACTGCAATGCATACCAAAGTAAGACAACGCCCTCTTTTTTATGGCGTACCTGCAAGGGGGGGGAGGTAGACACACATTGGAGAGCCAGCATGGTGCAGTGGTTAAGAGCGGTGGTTTGGAGCAGTGGACTCTAATCTGGAGAACTGGGTTTGATTCCCCACTCCTCCACATGAAGCCAGATGGGTGACCTTGGGCTAGTCACACTCTCTCGGCCCCACCTACCTCACAGGGTGTCTGTTGTGGGGAGAGGGAAGGGAAGGCGATTGTAAGCCAGTTTGATTCTCCCTTAAGTGGTAAAGAAATTCGGCATTTAAAAACTAAATGCTGTACAATTCTTTTAGATTCAGTTGTTCAAAACCTGTCACAAAATCCCACTATTTATCGTGGCTTATGCCCTCCTCCAGCCCTGCTCTCTTTGTCCCCACCTGCAGAGGTGAGGCAGCTGCAGATAGCAGTTCCCCTGGAGAAAATGGCTGCTTTGCCAATTGGACTCTATGGCCTTGAAGTCCCTCCCAAACCCTGCCCTCAGGTTCTGCCCCAAAAACCTCCCACCATTGGCGAAGAGGGACCTGGCACCCCTAAGGCACACACACACATGAACATGCACATGAACACATGAAGCTGCCTTATACTGAATCAGACCCTTGGTCCATCAAAGTCAGTATCATCTACTCAGACCGGCAGCAGCTCTCCAGGGTCTCAGGCAGAGGTCTTTTGCATCACCTACTTGCCTAGCCCTTTTAACTGGAGATGCCGGGGATTGAACCTGGGACCTTCTGCATGCCAAGCAGAGGCGCTGAGCCACAGCCCCTCCCACATGATTTGCAGTGTAACTTAGGTGTTTCCATCCCCTCAGGACTTTGCTGCTGTCGTTCTTTTTCATGTCTGCTATTATACAAACCAAGCACAACTGTTCTAGGAAGCCCCGAGGATCTGAAAGCAAATGTCCCCACTCCTCCTTCCCCCTTCCTGTCTGTGTGGTCCGTTATCGTCTCTCACCCTTCGCTCCTCCCGTGCATGTTTCGACAGACAGTGGCCCCGCAATTTCCTCACCCTCTGCTTGGATGTTGCATAAGAGAAAAACCACACCCAGTGCTTCTTGGTCACCTCAAGTCTATTGAGGCCACTGTTGGGGGAGACGAGGAGGACTAACATGCATTAATTAGGAACAAGGCTTTAGCAGAGTTTCAAATCCAGCCAGGTCAAGGTAAAGGTCCCCTGTGCAAGCACCGGGTCATTCCTGACCCATGGAGTGACGTCACATCCCGACGTTTCCTAGGCAGACTATGTTTACGGGGTGGTTTGCCAGTGCCTTCCCCCGTCATCTTCCCTTTACCCCCATCAAGCTGGGTACTAATTTTACCGACCTCGGAAGGATGGAAGGCTGAGTCAACCTTGAGCCGGCTACCTGAAACCAACTTCCGTCGCACTCGAACTCAGGTCGTGAGCAGAGTTTGGACTGCAGTACTGCAGCTTACCACTCTGTGCCACAGGGCTCCTTTTGTAATTTTGTAATCCAGCCAGCTACAAGTCCCTAAAAAAGCTTGAGTCTTTGCTCTACTATCTACGGTTGCCAACCTCCAGGTACTAGCTGGAGATCTCTCGCTATTACAACTGATCTCCAGCCGATAGAGATCAAATCCCCTGGAGAAAATGGCCGCTTTGGTAATTGGACTCTATGGCATTGAAGTCCCTCCCCAAATTCCACCCTCCTCAGGCTCCGCCCGAAAATCCTCCCGCCGGTGGCAAAGAGGGACCTGGCAACCCTACTATGATCTGGTTCTGAGAAGTCCCTAAAAAAAAGCTTGTGATTGGATAAATGCTTACATGGATGATAAAATTTGTGGAAATAAACTCATTCCCTCTCAGCTATGAAATATCGATGGAGCCTCCACATACAGAGGCAGTATATCCCTCAAATACCAGATGTGCGGGTCAGACAACAAAGGAAGCTTGTGATCCCTAGGGGCAGCGAGGCGGCCGCTGCAGGAAACAGAATGCAGGACTCCCACAAGATGTTGCTTTATTGCAGCCGAGGTGGTTTTTGAAAAAGGATTGGATGAGATAAAGTACAGGTCTGTCCATAGCCACAAAAGCCAAAACTAATCTCAGTGCTGAGAGATCATGGCCTGTATCCAACCACACAGTCCAAAGACTTAAGGGCACTTTAAATTTTTCTCAGAGCAGGCAGCGGTTTCCACCAATTCTCCCCTCTTGCTGCAGATAACTGGACCCTCCAAAATGTTGTTCCGGGGTGTGTGTGTGTGGTTAGTGAACCCACAGGAACATCCGAGGAGGCAGAGTGAGGTCTCTGCAGTGGGGAGAGGGAATCATTAGAAACTGTCACCCTTTCTTAAGAAAATGTAAAAGGCCTGAAGTCTTCAGATAGGGTTGCCAACCTCCAGGTGGTGGCTGGAGATCTCCCGCTATCACAAATGATCTCCAGATGACAGAGATCAGTTCCCCTGGAGAAAATGGCCGCTTTGGCAATTGGACTCTATGGCACTGAAGTCCCTCCCTTCTCCAAACCCTGCCCTCCTCAGGCTCTGCCCCCAAAACCTCCTGCTGGTGACAAAGAGGGACCTGGCAACCCTACTTCTGGCTCAGAAAGCCAGAATAGCCTAGCTTGTCAGACTTTGGCTGCTGAGCGGGGTTGGCTGCGGTTAGGGCTTAGAAGGAAGGCTGCAAAGGAAGACGGGTTGCTATGCAGAGGAAGTAGGGTTGCCAGGCCCCTCTTTGCCACCGACAGGAGGTTTTTGGGGGCAGAGCCTGAGGAGGGCGGGGTTTGGAGAGGGGAGGGACTTCAATGCCATCAAGTCCAATTGCCAAAGTGACTATTTTCCCCAGGAAAACTGATTTATATCCCCTGGAGATAATTTGTAATAGCAGGAGATCGCCAGCCACCGCCTGGAGGTTGGCAACCCTGTAGTCCACCAATATCTGCTTTATGCTTAACTGCTCATTCCCTGTGCAACTTGACTTCCTTTGCTACTGTGCTGATCGCTAGGAGTCTTGTGAATCCACATGTGCACAAGGAGCATCACACAACGAAAGGTGGCAGCCAAGACAGGAGTTCTGGCAGCTGCTGTAGGCAGCAGGTCCACAGGACAACTCAACTAACCACTTAATTAAATATACTGTGCATAGCTGGTATATCAGATTGACATATTTGCATGATCTGTAGGGTTGCCAGGTCCCTCTTTGCCACCAGTGGGAGGTTTTTGGGGTGGAGTCTGAGGAGGGTGGGATTTGGGGAGAGGAGGGACTTCAGTGCCATAGAGTCCAATTGCCAAAGTGGCCATTTTCTCCAGGTGAACTGATCTCTATCGGCTGGAGATCAGTTGTAATAGCGGGAGATCTCCAGCTAGTACCTGGAGGTTGGCAGCCCTAAGGATCTGTATGGCCACCGTGTGACTAAACGAACATGTTTGTGTGTGAGATCTGAACAATGGTCTGGGGTCCTCGTACCTTCAGGACCGCCTTTCCCGTTACGTCCCCCCGAGAACATTACATTCTTCAACAAGCAATCTCCTGGTAATCCCTGGCCTAAAGTCTATCCGGCTGTCTTCACCCAGGGCCTTTTTGGCTGTGGCCCCTACCTGGTGGAACGCTCTGTTTAAACAGACCTGGGCTTTGAGGGACCTTGCTCAGTCCCACAGGGCCTGTAAGACAGAGATGTTTCGCCAGGCTTATGACTGAGAGCAGTGATAGTCACCATTCGACCACTGGCCCTGAGCACTGATGCCCGCCCCTCCCATCTTCATTTCCATCTTTATTCTTAGTGCATCCTTGGTCATCTTTAATATCTTTAATTCTTTATTCTATTCTTATACCCCATTTTACCAAGAGAAAGAGAAGATTGTGTACCAGCTGCTCCGCCATTATGTATGATTTAATCAAATTTTGGACAGCCCATGACTGTAAATTCTTGTTGCTGGTTTGTTGAAATTGTATTGCATTGTTGTTGCTGAATTGCGAGCGGCCCTGAGCCCTGCTTTGGCGGTGGTAGTGGTGGTAGAAATTTAAATAAATAATATGTGCATGTGTGATGTACATGTACACACATATGCATGCAAGACCCACAAGTCAATAGAAGGAAGAGATTCCAATTCCAGAGGAGTATGCAAAATTCATTCCAGACAGCCCTTTCTGTAGTCTAATCCAGACAACATACAATAAACAGACTTCTGGTTCTATCCAGGAGAGGGCAGCAGAGTGAGATCACATATCCATACATCAAAATTCACACATGTTTACACGCGTACATGTTTTGGCATAGTCCCCACTTCATAGTGATAATGTTGGTACAGAGGACTAGTTCATGTTCTCTTCACTGTAGCACATGCCTCTAAACCCAAATATGTAGACGCTGACTACTATAGTGGTCCTAGGGCGCAAAGGGAATCTGCATATGCTCAGAGGCATTCTCATCTACATATTCCAGGTCTGAGCCCAGCCCTTGCAACTGAAAACTAATTCTGAACCTCAGCCGTGGAAAGCTAGGACCCATATTACATTCCAAACGACTCACAATTGGATTATACACCAATTCAATCAGGCCTCCTTATCAGCCAAACCAATAATGGGTCAGCAATGCTGACTTGAGCAGACATTTTTATTAAGAGTCTGTTGCAAAGCCTGCAGGATGGTGAAAGGTTTGCAACTAGGGTTGCCAACCTCCAGGTGGTGAAGGAGAAAAAAGACACCTCTGTACTATTATCAGGAGGATGAGAAAACCAGTACAGGAGCAATGCTGCTAACAATGCCAATATATTATAGCTACATATACACTTTACAGTATGTGGTAATGTAACCACCACCAACACATACATTCAGTACAACAGTGGATGTACAAAATTTCCACAGCTCATTTGAATTCCATCTGGTAAGTATCAAATAAGTCCTTTGAAGTAATTATCTTAGTCTTTTCTCAAAACAGATGCTGCAAGATGAACAGTCAGGAATACGATCGTTTCGGAGCACAAGGGCTCAGTTCTTCATCAGTTCTTCAAAAGATGCAATGCACTTGAGTCCTTACCAGGAGTGGAAGGAACTCAGCATCTTACCCCTCTGGGGAAGTATTATGCACTTTATTCTGGAAAAGGTTATTCTTTGAAACCTGATATCATGGATGTTGATATAGGATTGCGTGCATTGCATCTTTTGAAGAACTGATGAAGAATTGAGCCCTTGTGCTCCGAAACGATCGTATTCTCGACTGTTCATCTTGCAGCATCTGTTTTGAGAAAAGACTAAGATAATGACTTCAAAGGACTTATTTGATACTTACCAGATGGAATTCAAATGAGCTGTGGAAATTTTGTACATCCACTGTTGTACTGAATGTATGTGTTGGTGGTGGTTACATAACCTCCAGGTGGTGGCTGGAGATCTCCCTACCCCCTAACACAGGGGCTTTCTTACTAATCCTCATTCTTCAGGCACAAGAACATCTGATCCCCCACACAGCGGATGATATAGCTTGGATAATGTATCAGTGGTTCCCAAACTCTTCAGGCCACCGCCCCCTTGGTACCAGAAACTCAACCCCAGCGCCCCCTACCCTATCCAACAACACAGTTGAAGGGGCCCACCTCTAGCGCCCCCTGCTGCCCCCTTGCCTCTTAGTGCCCCCCCTAGGTAATCCCACCGTCCCTCAGGGGGGGGTACTGCCCACCTTGGGAACCACTGATGTAGATTAATGCACCATATACTATGAAGGAGAAGCATTCAAGGTTCTCTACGCACACACAGAAGCATGTTTATCTTCTCCCTTGAAAAATTTGAGAGCTCAACATATTCCTCAGCTGTGATTTTGGGGGTAAAGGTTAAGAAGAGACACTCTGCACATACTCAGGGTTACGTTTTTTATGTTGCCCATCTTCCAAGAAGTTCAGAGTGACTTTTTTTTAGCCTTATGAAAAACCTCACAGGGTAGAGAGACACCCTCCTGTCTGAAGAAGATTAGCAATCTGGGGAACCAGAGTGGTGGTAAAACTTTCTTCACTTGTCAGGAAGATACGGGCAGGAGACAGGAGACAGCTTTGCACAGAGCTGAAAGAGGTTTGAGAAAGGTTTCCCTTCCCATGTTATACGTACATATTTCTTTTGAGGCACTGTTGCCTCTGCCCCAAAAGGGTTTGTAGATTTTTGAAACAACGCAAAACCTTTTTTACGAAGGGAGAGACGGATGACTGTACACATCGCAAGCAGCGAACCCTTTTTCAAACCACCCTCAATTCTCTACACACACACAAATTCCAAACCCAACAATCCTTTCGCTTCAGTCATAGATGAGCAGTTTGCTAAGCAGTTCCATGTACACCACTTGATCACTGGTCATCTCTCTTCATTATTTAGGCTAACTCGCTCAAGGTCACCCATGGGGCTTCCTAGCTGAGCCAAGATTTGAACCCAGGTTTCCCGCTTCCAAACCAAACGTGGCAGCCACCGTACCACACTTTACGTGTCCCCTGAATGTGCCGTTACATCCAAAGTGCCTTCCTAGGTCTGAATCCTGGGTTCTGACAAAGCTTGAGGTAGCTTAGGGAAGCCAGAAGACGCAGGTCAGCTACACACGGCTTTCATCCATTACAGAATACTGCAAGGTATGTTGAAGCAGCTCTGAGCCTAAACGGGAGATTTGCTAGGAATCTTACGGACGCTGCCTTAAATACAAGGTCTGAAAGTCCAAGTTTTCATAATGTGTACATATATATATATAAACATGATGCTAACACCAGTATTAATACAACTGTCTGCGTAGCGGGGAGGGGAGAATATATTTCATTTTGCAAACATCCAAATACATGCCATTTCTACATCTGTGACAGCAGCTTTCTGCTCCTGCTTTCCCAACAACAGGGTACGTGCAAGAAACGTACAGGAGTCCCTTCATGTATGCCTCTCAGTATTGCTGAATGCCTTTTGTGCAAGAGAATGCTTGGATTCAGGTTGTTGGCAAAAGAACCTGTACACTTATCTGCCTCTGCATGTTCAGGAGACGGGGGGTTGTCTACCCTCTGGAGCCCTCCACTGGGGTGTATGCATCCACCCCGGGGATCAGACTCCTCCAGTACTAAAAAGAAGCTCCCTTTTCTTCCAAATGAACACCCCCACCCCCACAAGAAGTCCCATAAACCTGTGCTTCGTCTTGACAACCCTCTGAGCAAGGAACGCGTTCACAGGAAGAAAAGGACTTGAAACGGAGAGACCCCCAAAAGTTCGGTCAGGAGTCACAACCCAACAGGCTTCTCTTCACAGCTTAAGAGCCTCGCAGGCTGGGGGAACAGCTGGTTTCAAAAAAATCCCACAGTTTCGGAACAAGGGCAAATTTCATAAGAGAGGCCCAGTTGGCGTTCCACCCTTCTTGATCCGACTTTGGACCACCACCCCCTTCCCTGGGTGGCCACGCATTCAGGGACGCAAATGACCCCCCTAACAGAAATGGGAACAATGGTATCCTTTGAGGCCACGGCATGGTCCCTTACCTGCCGGAATTCCTAGCTGTCTAGCCAGGTGTGCAGGCGGGGTGGGGTGGGGAGAAAAGGCTTGCAGGAGAAAGGACCCCCAAGATTTCCCCACGTTGCGAGCGCCGCTCCCCTCGCAGGGCTGGGTTGCTAAGGGACCTCAGGGTGCCTCCATCATCGGCGCAGCTGTGCCACGGACTCCAGGTGGCCAGAGGTTGTTCGGCGTGCTCCGCCTCGCCTCACTGGGGGCTGCTGATATTACATAACGGGAGCCGCCCCGTGCGAGGGGCAGGGAAACCACACGGCCCTGGTGGCGGAGATGGCCCAAGGGTTCTCTTCCCTCCCACAAGCTTCGCCTCGCACCCAGCCTTTCCAGGAAAGGCCACAACAGACGCCGCTATCTACAGCCACAGGGCTCCGAGCGAGAGGGTGCAGAGAACCGCATAGCGCGCACGTTGGACGAGGGAAGAAAGCTAGACGCACAGACACCGTACCCAATATCTAACATCGGGAAGCCAGAGAAGAGAGGAAGCAAGGAAGCCAAAGAGCGTGCCAAAAAATTACATTTTTACTGCGACACAGGCAAGGGCTTCACATTGACACTCAGTACATGCTGAATGTTTGTATTTGGTTACATGAGCGACGTGAGACCACATCACTATACAATGTGCAAACAATTCGCACATACACAGGACCATCCTTAGAGAAGGACAGCGACATGCCAAATGTTCCTTGCCTGTGGCTTTCACTTTTTTACTACTAGGGTTTAGGGTTGCCAGATCCCTCTTAGCCACCAGCGTGAGGTTTTGGGGGCGGAGCCTGAGGAGGGTGGGGTTTGGGGAGGGGACTTCAATGCCATAGAGTCCAATTGCCGAAGTGGCCATTTTCTCCAGGTCTACTGATCTCTATCGGCTGGAGATCAGTTGGAATAGCAGATCATCTCCAGCTAATACCAACTAGGGTTGCCAACCTCCAGGTGATGGCTAGAGATCTCCCGCTATTACAACTGAACTCCAGGTGATAGAAATCAGTACCCCTGGAGAAAATGGCCGCTTTGGCCATTGGACTCTATAGCATTGAAGTCCCTCCCTTCTCCAAACCCCACCTTCCTCAGGCTCCACCCCCCAAATCTCCAGGTATTTTCCAACCCGGAACTGGCAACAATAACTTTAGACCAAGAAGCAAATAGTATGCCCATGCATTAATATATCAGTATGGTATAGTGGATAGAGTGTCAGACAAGTATCTGGGAGACCCAAGTTCGAATCCCCAGTCTGCCATGGAAGCTAGCTGGGTGACCTTGGGCCAGTCACACACTCTCAGCCTCACCTACATCACAGGTTTGTTGTGAGGATAAAATGGCAGAGAGGAGAACAATGTAAGCTGCTTTAAGTTCCCACTGGAGAAAAAGGTGGGTTGTAAATGAACTAAATTAATTAATCTGTTGTGCTAACTGTAGGAAAGGAGAAACAGGAATGCACAGCCTTGATGCTCAACCCTTAAACATTAGATAGCCACTCCCCTTGGCTCCGTACATATTTTTAAGGCTGTCTTTCACCACAATGGCTAGAAATTTGCCTTTAAAAAGTTAGATCCACAGGAGGCTGAATTTTATTCTAGGGTTGCCAGCCTCCAGGTGGTAGCTGGAGTTCTCCCGCTATTACAACTGAACTCCAGGTGACAGAGTCCAGTTCACTTGGAGAAAATGGCCACTGGAAGGTGGAATCTATGGCATTATACCCCATTGAAGTCCCTCCCCTCCCCAAACCCCACCCTCCTTAGGCTCCACCCCCAAAATCTCCAGGTATTCCCAAACCCAGAGCTGGCAACCCTATTTTGTGCCCAGTATGGTGTGATTCAACACAACAGCACCAGCTGGAGAGAAGATCCAAGAGTGGCAGTTGGGGAGGGGGTGGGGATGAACCCACGGCCATGTGTCAAATGTGGGGATAGGATGTGTTTCTACATCTGTTCTTCTCTTATGCACAAACACCGCTTTTAATTAAAAACAACAACAGTTTATCATTCCCAGCTGTTTAGGACTGTTCCCCCCAGCCCCGGTGAAGCGTGTCAAAAACATCCTCTTCTCCATGGTTCTCTTCACCATGCTGCAATGTGTGTGTGTGTGTTAAGTGCCGTCAAGTCACTTCCGACTCATGGCGACCCTATGAATCAAAGTCCTCCAAAAGATCCTATCTTTGACAGCCTTGCTCAGATCTTGCAAATTGAAGGCTGAGGCTTCCTTTATTGAGACCGTCCATCTCTTGTTGGGTCTTCCTCTTTTCCTGCTGCCCTCAACTTTTCCTAGCATGACTGTCTTTTCCAGTGACTCTTGCTGCAATGCTGTGATGCATATCCAAGGGAGCTGGAAGATGTACCTATAAGCCTGGGTACCGTATTGGGTTGGGTTGGCTCTGTATTGGGTTGGGCAGAAATGTTGCTGTCACAGTCGCGTTTGAGTACAGCTGTGTCCCCAACAGTTCAGTTGTAACAGTGGGAGATCAGTTCTAATAGTGGGAGATCTCCAGCCACCACCTGGAGGTTAGCTAGTATAAACAGAAAACCTGTGCTGAATTTAGGAAAAGCCAGTAAAACAAACAGCACGCAGGCTCAATAACACAGAACAGCAATGTATAATAAGAGGATTTAATACAAGGTGTTAGTTTAACATATGGCATGTTGTAGTTGTTCTGTGTTATTGAGCTTGCGTGCTGTTTGTTTTACTAACCACTTGGAGGTTGGCAACATAAGAACATAAGAAAGGCCCTGCTGGATCAGACCAAGGCCCATCAAGTCCATCAGTCTGTTCACACAGTGGCCAACCAGGTGCCTCTAGGAAACCCACAAACAAGACGACTGCAGCACCACCATCCTGCCTGTGTTCCACCGCACCCAAAATAATAGGCAGTTCCCTAAGGGGAACTGATCTTGTCCATCTGGAGATCAATTGTAATAGTGGGAGATCTCCAAGTGCCACCTGGAGGTTGGCGACCCTAGGTAAAGGTGTGTGTCGTAGTTCTATCTTTAAAGCCAAGAAGGTCTTGGCCTGGCCAGCACTCCTGGGGAACACAACTTCTGCCAGGGCTGCTAATTGTTAAAGCCATCACAGTCCTCTCTGTCCAAATGTCCTTTATTTCCCAGAGAACGGTGGTTTGGAGAGGTGGACTCTGATCTGGAGAACTGGGTTTGATTCCCCACTCCTCCACATGAGCGGCGGAGGCTAATCTGGTGAACTGGATTGGTTTCCCCACTCCTACACACAAAGCCAGCTGGGAGACCTTGGGCAAGTCAGTCTCTCTCAGCCCCACCTACCTGGGTGTCTGTTGTGGGGAGGGGAAGGGAAGGTGATTGTAAGCCGGTTTGAATCTGCCTTCAGTAGTAGAGAAAGTCGGCAAATAAAAACCAACTACTACTACTCTTCCTCTTCTTCTGTCTACTCCCCTTGGCTGTTTCACAAACTACAGGGAAAGCAGTTGGAAGAAAGCATAGGACTGCATTGGAAGCAAACGTTCTGGTCATCCAAGCATCCCCTGCTCTCCTCCATCTGCTATGGAGGGCACCCCTCCCCGAGGGGGCCATCCCACTCCTGCAGGAAAACAAAAGTCTCTTTATCACCTTCAGGAAACACTTGGAAAGTGTGTGGCTGCAGCCATTTCTCTTAAAGGCACAGCTAGTCTCTGTATATTCTTGAAGGTATTTTACAGAGCAGAAAGCAGATGGATTCCATTCTTAGGACATATCCACAAAAGTTTACATCAACAGGTGACAGTTTGTACTGGGGGAGGGGGGCGGAGTATCAACATGAGAAACCGCACAGCTTAACCTGCGGGTATTACATATATAAAGCACAACATCACATGTGGATCGTCATGGGGCAGGACATCCATTATATGTATGAGATCAGAACACGCTGAAGCATACAGTGGTATTTCCTGCATGGAGATGGGTTTTGTGGTTTACCCACTGCTGATACAGCTCAGTGGCAATGAGACTTCCACATGGCAGGTTTCTAGGGTTGCCAACCTCCAGGCATTAGCAGGAGATCTCCTGCTTTTACAACTGATCTCCAGCTGATAGAGATCAGTTCACCTGGAGAAAATGGCCACTTTGGCAATTGGATTCTATGGCATGGAAATCCCTCCCCTCCCCAAATCCCATCCATCTCAGGCTCCGCTCCAAAAACCTCCCACCGGTGGCGAAGAAGGACCCGGCAACCCTACAGGTTTCCCACATGTTCCCTGCTCTAGTCCTCAATTTGTCTTCTGTGCCACTGGGGGCTTTTCAAGTTTTTAAAACTCTTGGTAATCATTTTTAAAACAATCGGCATACAGCATTATATCAACCTGCCTATCAGGTTCTCTGAACCTCTGTGAGTGTGTGGGTGTGTGCGTGCATGCATGTGTGTGTTCAGCGTCATTAAGAATAGCACTACTTGTACTTGTCCTTTGCTCTTCCACAGTAGCTGATTGTCATCCGACCTGGACAGCCCATGTTCTAGCACGATATCTTTTTTCATTTTGGATTGTCTCATCATAGGGTTTTCAAGGTAAAGGTAAACCTCTAGCTTTCCATTAAAAAAAATGCATCCCAACTGGGGCAAGCAAACTGCATAAGTGACCGTTATGGGCCTAACAACTATCAGGACGGCACATGCGTGAAGCATGCTTCATACATACAGACGCCGGGCATGAACCAATGATGATACATTAATTTCACTGGCACAGCAGCCTAAGACATAAAACCTCCAACATGAACATACATTAGGGTTGCCAACCTCCACATACTAGCTGGAGATCTCCTGCTATTACAACTGATCTCCAGCCGATTGAGAGCCTGAGGAGGGTGGGGTTTGGGGAGGGGAGAGACTTCAATGCCACAGAGTCCAAGTGCCAAAGTGGCCATTTTCTCCAGGTGAACTGATCTCTATTGGCTGGAGATCAATTGTAACAGCAGGAGATCTCCAGCTACTGCCCGGAGGTTGGCAACCCTACTCCTCAGACTCCACCCCCAAAATCTCCAGGTATTTCCCAACCCAGAGCTGGCAACCCTACCTCCCGGGGTTGCAGGCAGACAGCTGGCAACCTTGCACATATAGTGCCATGGTACTTAGGGTTGCCAACCTCCAGGTACTAGCTGGAGATCTCCTGCTATTACAACTGATCTCCAGCCGATAGAGATTAGTTCCCCTAGAGAAAATGGCTGCTTTGGCAATTGGACTCTATGGCATTGAAGCCCCTCCCCAAACCTCATCTTCCTCAGGCTCCACCCCAAAAACTTCCCGCCGATGGCGAAGAGGGATCCGGCAACCCTGGCCATGGTACTTCATGCTGACAACATGCTGTACAGAGGAATAGTTGAGTGGCATTAACACCCATTTGGCAGGCCGCTTGAGTTTTCCAGCTTACACCTTTACAGAGCATCAAATAGTCATAATATGGGCAGCAGCCTGTATGATTTGGAGAGGACTGCATTAAAATGAATATAACAAGTCTCTGTGGAGCAAAAGGGGGAAAACAAGGCCAGGAATGGGTTTTTTTTCTTCTTCTTCTTCTAAGTCTTTATCCCAATCTGCTGTGCCAACCACAGTCAGATCCCTCAACAATGTTTGCCACAGGAAGGCAGTTACTGTGGTTTTTGTGGCTCCTCCTGTCTTTTTCTGCCATATGGACAACTCAACACCCTCAGGCGTTGGCTCTATTTCTGCATATTCCCTGTAGGCTTCTTCACGTAAAGCCAGGGAATTGTGGGATGTGTGGTCTGAAGGCGGAAAGATGTCACCGGCTTTGCAGGGGCGGGGGGAGCTGCGGGCATTTTAGGGCAACAGAATGTAAGGAATATATAGAGGTATTATTTCGGCAGTCGGTAGCCTTGGGAAGGGGGCCAGCATTTGGAAAGGGTTATAAGCGGACATCCAACTGATTCCCCATAAGGTTGACATTCCCTTCCACCCCAGAAGGATCCTTACCAGGTACAGAAATATTCAGACTTTTGGTGTGGACATCGTAATTCCTAGTCCCATTGTATTAGGGTTGCCAGCCTCCAGGTGGGCCCTGGAGATCTCCCAGAGTTACAACTGATCTCCAGACTACAGGTACCAAACTTCATAGAAGACACAGACAACGCCAATTAATGAAATTATGTTTTACTTTATTTTTCTCTTAAAATACAAACATGCTTAAAACAATAACACAGTATTTTCTTTTAACCGGCGGGAGGTTTTTGGGGCAGAGCCTGAGGAGGGCGGGGTTTGGGGAGGGACTTCAATGCCATAGAGTCCAATTGCCAAAGCGCCCATTTTCTCCAGGTGAACTGATCTCTGTCGGCTGGAGATCAGTTGTAATAGCAGGAGATCTCCAGCTACTACCTGGAGGTTGGCAACCCTACCTGGAGATCCATTGTAATAGCAGGTCTCCAGCCACCATCTGGAGGTTTGGAAATCAGTACAGAAGCGAAAACAATTTAAACAAAGTGCAAAAATGTTTATAAGCTACTACATGAATATAGAGACAACACAAGACAAAATGTACACAAAAGACCTACAAAAGCCATCTATAAATGTTCATATGTACAACGGGAGTAATTTTTCAAAGTTGTCTCAGGCATGAGTGCAGGTATTTCATCCATCTTTTGAATTCTCGCTTCTGTACTGATTTCCAAATCTTCCGATACTTGTACAGTGGTGTCTATTTTTCCTCCCACCATCTGGAGGTTGGCATCTCTGCTTACACCCCCGGTGGCCGGGGGGGACCTGACAACCCTATTGGCAACCCTAACAGTCATGGAGAGGGCCAGGAGGTCTGGTACCTGATATCTGAGCAGCCCAGGGGCCTGAGGGTTCAGCCACAGAAACAAGGCCTTAAAAGGCTAGACAAGGCCAGGGCGACATCAGTGGGCCCCAGTTTAACGGTCCCCATGCTCCGAGGCCACTCCCCACAGCCTGTGGGCTATTATGCAACCAGCAGAGGACAGGAGGCAGCTGGCAGGGCCAGGAAGGAGCCTTGGGTGAGTTATCAGCTCCTCACAAAGCATCCGCCTTCCTAGCTTCCTGTACAACTGGGCAACATGCTCCGGTGGCCGTTATTCCTGAGCCAGACGCTTCCCCCAGCCAACAGCCGCAGTCCCCTAGAGATCCCCCTGAATATCCCCCTCCCTGCAACAGACTGAGGAGGAGGGGACCCCGAGACTCTATTGAAAGGTCCATGCAAAGGTGCAAAGAAACTCCTTAAGCAATGCTGCCAACCTCCAGGGATGGTGGTGGCTGGAGATCTCCCACTATCACATCTGATCTGCAGGTAGGGCTGCCAGCTCCGGGTTGGGAAATACCTGGAGATTTTGGGGGTGGAGCCTGAGGAGGGCGGGGTTTGGAGAGGGAAGGGACTTCAATACCATAGAGCCCAATTGCCAAAGCGGACATTTTCTCCTGGGGAACTGATTTCTATCGCCTGGAGATCAGTTGTAATAGTGGGAGATCTCCAGCCGCCACCTGGAGGTTGGCAGCCCTATCTCCAGGTGACTATGATCAGTTCACCTGGAGAAAATGGCTACTTTGGAAGGTGGACTCTATGGCATTATACCTCATTGAAGTCCCTCCCTTCCCCAAATTCCACCCTCCTCAGGCTCCACCCCCAAAATCTCCAGGTATTTCCCAACCCGGAGCTGGCAACCCTAGGCTCAACCCAGTTTCTCTGTTTTTAATAACCACTTGTCCTCATTGCCCTTCTCCCGCCATCCCTCGCTGACCAGTTCAACACTGGAGAAAAGTAAAGCTGACATCCTCCCCGCCCACTCAGTTTACCTTTAACAGCTGCTTGGCAGGCAAAAATTCAACAGGCACAACTTTTCCCAGCGTGTAGGTGCAGCACTGAAGAAAGCTGCACCCACTGAATGTCTTCCTGCAATGGGAAGGAAGGAACAAAAAGGACATCTGCAAAAGCAACTTTTCCCACCAGGAAAAGCTTCTCCTGTTAACTTTCTGCCTGTCGTGCAGGTCCTAAAGCGGCAGAATCTCATTCCATTAACAAGAAGTGGCTTCATCTGTCTTGTACCGCTGTTGTTTGCTGCCACTAGGGTTGCCAACTGGCCCAGAGGAAAATGTCTCATCCCTTTAATGTGTGGGAATAGGGTTGCCAGGTCCCTCTTCACAACCGGTGGGTTTTGGGGTGAAGCCTGTGGAGGGCAGGGTTTGGAGAGAGGAGAGACTTCAATGCCATAGAGTCTAATGGCCAAAGTGGCCATTTTCTCCAGGTGAAAATTGGCTGGAGATCAGTTGTAATAGCAGGAGATCTCCAGCTGTTACCTGGAGGTTGGCAACCCTATGTGGGAATGAGCAGCTTTTCATGGGTTGGAGAAAAATAACATCTCAATAAGCCTCTGTTAAAGGGGCAGCTTGGTTTTTTTTCCCTCCAGGCAACTGGCAACCCTAGCTGTGACTGCCAATGCTTTCATTCTGGCAGTTGTGTTTTCTTGCAACACCACGTACACACCCATGGAGTGTTAAAAATAGCCACTGCCACTAAAAGACAAAGTACCACCCATCATGGTTATCAACATTTTAACAAACTTCTGCACTGTGCATTTAAGAACTGCTTGATAGGTAGGAATCAGCAGGAGAAGCTTTGCATTGTACACAGATAAAAAATTATGTCAGGCCCATTTGTGCAGACTATGTCACAATTAAAGGCACAGCTACAGAGGCCTGTTGAAAAACTGGCAACCCTACTGCCCACATGCTACCATCTATATTAGGGTTGCCAGGCGGAGATGCACACTCTACCTTTAAATTCATTAACAGTTAGGGTTTGCCAACCTCCAGGTACTAGCTGGAGATCTCCCGTTATTACAACTGATCTCCAGCCGATAGAGATCAGTTCACCTGGAGAAAATGGCCTGTTTGGCAATTGGACTCTATGGCATTGAAGTCCCTTCCCTCTCCAAACCATGCCCTCCTCAGGCTCTGCCCCAAAAACCTCTCATCGGCAGAGAAGAGGGACCTGGCAACCCTACCCAGAGAACTTAATGGCAGGAGGGGATGTGAAGCGGGGTTGCCTAGATTCTAGTTTGACACGCTCACCGCTATACATAGGGTTGCCAGGTGCCTCTTTGCCACTGGCGGGAGGTTTTTGGAACGGAGCCTGAGGAGGGTGGAGTTTGGGAAGGGACTTCAATGCCATAGAGTCCAATTGCCAAAGCGCCCATTTTCTCCAGGGGAACTGATCTCTATCGGCTGGAGAGGAGTTGTAATAGCAGGAGGTTGGCAACCCTAACTACACAACCCTATTCCCTTTTAACAGTGAAAAGGGCTGCTCATTTGAGAAATAAGAGATAACCAAATGTGTGTGCGTGGAGGGGAGCGATAGTTACACCTTGTGTCTTCATCATTCATGCTGTGACTCTGAAGAAAATGACTGTCAAGAATACTTGAAATGTGTAAGGTATAGCAACCTGGGATGCTCTGATGAAATTTTAAGGCACTTTTGGGTGATAGCTCTCTTATTATTTTTGTGGGTTGCAATCTTACATGCAATTAACATTTTCTCTTTAACACTATGGGGAGCAGAGCAGGGCAGGGCAAGGTATGAAGTGGCCAAGAACAGCTCTAGGAAGTTTCAACCACTTCCCAGCTGCACCTTTACCTATATGAAAATAGCATTCACGTGACATCTAGATTAGATTATGGTCATGTGCTGTATATGGGGCTTCCTCTGAAAAGCATTTTAATGTGGCAGCCATATTAGTAACTGGAATGGGCAGCAAGGAATATACAATTCCAGTTTTGCAACATCCTCACTGGCTTCCTGTTGATTTCTGAACTCAGTTTAAGTGCTGCTGTTGGCCTTTAAGCTCTACTGTTTCAGTCCCAGACGTCAAAGAGCTCTTTCTGCCATGTGAGCATACTGATCCCCCTCAGAAGCCTTGCCATATGCCGCCATCCGAGTGATGGTTGGGGTTGCCAACCTCCAGGGGGAGTCTGGAGATCTCCCAGAATTACAGCTGAGCTCCAGACCTAAGAGATTAGTTCCCCTGGAGAAAATGGCTGCTTTGGAAGGTAGATTCTAGCATTATACCCTACTGAAATCCCTCTCCTCCTCAACCCCCGCCACTGCTAAATCTCCAGGAATTTCCCAACTCAGGGTTGGCAACCACAGGTGTGGTGGAGCACTACATACAGCAGGACCTTTCCAACAACAGCATGGAAGCTATGGAACTTCTTTCCCAAGGAAGTTCATTTTGCTCTGTTCTTGTTGGCCAAAGGCAGTTTTGGTTTGGGTGGCATTTGACATCTGAAATGTACTTTTAGTAAGGGCAAGGGTGGGAGATAGGGTTGGTTTCCATTCACGGAAGGGTTGGCTCCAACCTGCTGTAGGGACGTATGCAGAATGTTTTTTTCCATTCACACACTCAATTAATTTTGGTTTTTTTTTAATGAGCAAGCATGGCGTAGTGGTTGAAGAGCAGTGGTTTGGAGTGGTAGACTCTATTCTGGAGAACCGGGTTTGATTCTCCACTCCTCCACATGAGTGGCGAATGCTAATCTGCTGAATCGGGTTGGTTTACCCACTCCTCCACATGAAGCCAGCTGTGTGACCTTGGGCTAGTCACAGCTCTCTTAGAGATCTCTCTGCCCCACCTACCTCAGAGGGTGCCTGTTATGGAGAGGGGAAGGGAAG
This sequence comes from Euleptes europaea, assembly GCF_029931775.1. NCBI lineage: Eukaryota > Metazoa > Chordata > Lepidosauria > Squamata > Sphaerodactylidae > Euleptes > Euleptes europaea. Next base: position 165,736,970 of record NC_079312.1, read on the forward strand.
GTGATTGTAAGCCAGTTTGATTCTTCCTTGAGTGGTGGAGAAAGTTGGCATATAAAAACCAACTCTTCTTCTTCCTCCTCTTCTTAATGATTCAGATGCTGGATGATTAAAGGTATCAGTTTGTTATATTCTGTTTACATTTCTGTTGGTTTTACTAGGAAACACCAAGAGCCAGCACGACATAGTAGGATCCTGCGAGATCCAGGTTCAAATCACCTCTTTTATTATTAGGGTTGGCACGTCCCTCTTTGCTACTGGCAGGAGATTTCTGGGGTGGAGCCTGAGGAGGGCGGGGTTTGGGAGGGGAGGGACTTCAATGCCAAAGAGTTCAATTGCCAAAAAGGGCCTTTTTCTCCAGGTGAACTGACCTCTATCGGCAGGAGATCTTCTGCTATTACCTGGAGGTTGGCAACCCTATTTATTATGGAAGCTTGCTGTGTGATCTTGGGCCTATCACATGCTCTCAGCCTGACCTGCCTTACACAGCTTTTGTACACACAGGTCCTAGAGTTCTCAGCACAGCCTTTTGTGTGCGTCTCGATGACCCTTGCCCTTACCTGGATAGCCCAAGTTATCCTGATCTCGTCAGATCTCAGAAGCAGGGCAGACCCTGCCAAGTATTTGGATGGGTGACCTACAAGGAATACCAGGGTTGTGACGCAGAGGCAGGCAATGGCAAACCGCCTCTGAACATCTCTTGCCCTGAAAACCCCACGAAGGATCGCCATAAGTCAGATGGGAATTGACGGCAAAAAAAAAAAAAAAAAAATGACCCTTTTTTCATCAGCAAGAAAATTGGCTAGATCTCTCCCTCGGTATTTTGCCCCTAGAGAAGTAATAACTATCCCACATTTCTTTGTATTACACAAGGGAGCATGGAAGGGCACTCCTACATGGCTTTTGTACATGCGGGTCCTAGGATTCTCAGCACAGCCTTTTGTGTGTGGCCACGAGGAGCTCAGAGCAGTGTACATGTTTCTCTCCTAAATTGTGACCCTGTGAGGTCGGTTAGACTGAGAGAAATTGTTTGGTCCAACGTTATCATGCGGCCTTCATAGCTGAAGTACGAATTTGAACCCAGGATTCCCGGCTCCTACTCTAGCCATCACCCCACATTGGTTCTTTCTGGCTAACTATTTCTGTCTAGGAAAGGCAGACAGCTTCCCTGAACTCCAGAATCGCACCCATGGCCATTTTGTTTATTTATGACTCTAGGATCGTTTGAATTTTCAGTCTTTTCTTTTGGCCTTCCTCAGGCTAAAACGTTTTCAAGCAAAGGCTGGACGAGCACTTTTACATGGAATGTCATGTGACTCCAGAACCTGTGGGAGGGAGTTGCTCTCTGTGGAAAATCTGGGAAGCCCCAGTGGGGAAATCATGGCTGTTTGTAAGTGGGAGCTGCAGCCTTATTTTTCTACTACATTGTGCAATTGAACCCACTGAACTTCTTCCATTTTGCAACCCGGTGATACTGTTGGTAAAGCCACATGCCCTGCCTTGCATTTGGTCAAGTGACTCCTCCCCTCTGCAACATCCTCTTTCAGTTAAGAAAATGCCAACTCTTCGGGCCGCCGCTTCACCGAAATTCAGCCCTCCACATGTGTGTATGTGTTTTTTAATCCAGTGAAATTCCTCCCTAGCTATTGCTTCTTATATTCTTTCAGTTTATTTGCTTTGTTCTTTAAGTGCTGCTTTGTAGCCATGTTTACAGCTCCCATCGCAACTGTCGCATAGTTCCTCCGCCTGTAAACCGATGGTCCTAACCTCGCCTGCTTAAAACATAAAGATTTGCTGGGAATAAACTTGAGCAGACTACAGCCTAAATGCTAGAGTGGGCTGCGGTCCACACAAGCTCACACCACATTAAATCCACCTTTTTTAGCTTCTCCAAGGCCATTGATGCAGAGTCAATTTTGATGCTCGCTCAAAGCTCTTTTTTTTAAATGCGACCTTTAAAAGGCCTATTCACGGTCCCGACGCAAAAGGAGAAATTCCACCCACCCCACTCGCCTGCTCCTTCGTTCCTATTTGCACAGCCATTAGCAACCGCTGTGTGCATAGCGAGCACGCGGCTGTGATTTTGCATGCTTCCTTGAGGGGATTCTTCGAGGCGGGGGCCGGAGCAAACACAAAAGGTCGCGTTAAAGAGGCTCTTAAGAAATGCGAAGCAGGTGTGCGCCAGCTTTGCAGTCGCTTCCTAAATGATGGTTCAGCGTGAAAAACTAAAAAAAATATGCGGGGCAATTCCGCCTGGAACGCGCTGCTTAATTACCAAGCATAAATGGCCCAAGGCTTTGGTTTCCTGCAGCAATCTCCAGCTTACCCCTCTGAAACTCATCAGGAGTTGTGGCTTTTGACCAGTGCACATCTCCATCACGTGGCAACCAATTACTTGTCCAAAACATAGCCTTCCTGTTACGGAGTACTAGGGGAGAGTAACTTTTTCCCTTCCCCGGACAAAAGAATTCAATTGTGGTGCGTCGAGTATTTAGCACTGAATTAGCTCAGTGCACAGCATTAGCAAAACAACTCCCCCCCTTCCTCCCCCCTTGTCACTGTCTGAAAGCACACCACTTCTAGGAGCTCAGTGATATCAGAAGTATGCCTACTCCCAGTCAGCCTCAGGGTTTTACCTCTGAAGTTAACAGTTGCCTGACCCCTGGTGGCAATTTCCATGTGAAGTGCTCTCACAATCGCTCATGGAAAGACATCCTCCATCCCATTTCCACAGCTCTGGCTTCATCTGCTTTCTTGGGAAAACCAGAACTTGGCTCATTTGGTATTTACATACAAGCCCATTTCTTAAAACGAAGTTTTAGAACATTTTCATATACAGCACTAGACCTGGCGCCTTTACGTCCCCCGCGACCCGGCAGTGCTAGAGGAGCACATAGGCCAGCTACGAGGGGCCGCCATCCCTAAGGCGGTCTCGCGCGCCCGGGAACAGCCTTGGTTCGGGAGTCTAAAAAGGTGTTGTTAGCGGCCGGGAGGGTTCCTTCTCTTTTCAAACTTTGTTTTTTTGGGGGTGGGTGGGTGACATGCAGCCTAATGAAGAGTTCAGGCAAACTCGCAACGTTTTGTGTTGTTTGGTTGGTGATAATAATTGCATTGTAGAACGGGATGGTATAGCCCGATCTTGGAAGCCAAGCAGGGTTGGCACTTGGATGGAAGACCGCCAAGGAGGAATCCGCAAAAGGCGGCGGTGACAAACCACCTCTGCTTCTCACTTGCCTTGAAAGCCCCTTGCTGGTCAGTTGTGACTTCAGGACACGTGTCTGCATAATAAAAGGTATTGTGTCCTAGATTTTTTGGGTTCAGGACCACTGCTCCTGACTCTTGCACAGCTTTGTGCCTGCTGGGCATCTGCTTCATGGGACAACTTTCAGGAATATTCATTTCAGCCTAGTGGGGGTTATTGAGCCCCTGAACAAAAAACAAAAAAGAAAGATATATGGCACTAAAAGCACCCTTCAGTCTCTCTCCTACCAGTTGTGGACATCTATGAATGTGCAGCAAGAGAGACACTTTAAACGTACAACCCCAAGTCATGGGAGCATTCCAGCCAGCTAATATAGGTTTCATAACCACACTGCAAAACATGCTTCGGTGCCATGCCTTAGTGTGTTTGCTGCAGCCTGAGATCTTTTTACAGCAGACAAAGCGTAACCTAAATCTGCAGAACGCTGTACCGGTAAACAGAGGTTCATGGGGGAAATAGAGACCCAAACCGTTATTTCAAGAAAACAGTTTATTCTGGCAGCTGCGACCCAGAGGCCCTAATGGGCAGAAATCTCTGAGTCCCGATCATACTGAGGAAGGGATATTTATCCAAATTCAAGGTATGACAGCCATCAACATTCAGGGCATATCTGATTGTAGTACAGACAGAGAGGCGGCAGTATAGTAACAGTTTCACCCAGTTCTCGTTATGGTTCGCTGTAACCCTCCGTGACTCCTGCCCCAATTATTAGCACACAGACATACCCTGCCCGGCAACAAGCTATTCCCTTGCTGTCCTAATACATTTCAATACATTTACAGAAAGGAAAAAAGAGATTATTACAAATTGCGAAATCAGTGGATCTTCCACAGTCAAGGGAAGTCTACCTTGCTGCCTCAGCGCTTTCCTCATCCCCTCTAACAAACTGCGGACTTCTTCATCATACCCAGAAGAATCTCTGAATTATTGTTCAATATGCCCTGAATTATTGTTCTGGAGATCCCAGCAGCTTTGGGCCCTTTTAGCTGCTCCTAATAAAGCCACTATATTCCACTGCTACTTTACAGTCGGCAAAAAGGACCCCAGGTCACCATGGTAACAACTCCCCCCCCCTCATTTTTAGTGCATAGTCACCCTCCTCGCCACTGACACAGGAAATGACGGCTATTTCCGGGCACGTGAGTACGGCGAACCGAATCATTGCCAAGGAACCCCCGGCTTCCCGCATCACCATGACAACGGTCACATTCTTCCGTCCCTCCCCCCCTTTCTAGGAAATAGAATGCTGGCAAGTGACCGACAGCCTTCTTTTCGAATCACAGGTAGAGGCGGGCTTTCCAGGTGAGCCGCGCCCGCTCGCTGGAAGCTGGCCTTATTGAATGAAAAAGGAAGGCGAGGAGAACAGGCCGAGAGCGGAAGAGGGCGCCAGCCAATCAACGGCCGCCTGGGAAGCTGGAGGCGGGCCTCGAGGGGAAGATTGGCGCCAGGCCAGCCAATGCCGTGAAGCCGCGGTTGCTGCTCCACGTCGGCATCGGGGCGACCAAGATGGAGGCGTTGATCCTGGTAGGAGCCGGAGGGGCAAGGGGGAGGGGGGGGGGAGACTAGCCGGGGTGCGCCCCCGTTACCATGGAGACGGGCAGGTGGGTGGGACGGGACCAGTAGGCCTCTGCAGGTAGCCCCGGGCCTGGTCCAATTCCCTGAGCTGAAGCCCAGGCCCGGTTCATTGGACGAGGCCTAGGGGGGAGCCTGGGCCGGCCCAGATGTGAGAGAAGGGGGGGGGAAAGAGGAATTCCAGGTGTCACTTGGATGCTCAGCGCCCTGCTTCTTTTACGGGAAACAAATAGGGAACTCCTTTCTCCTCCCCCCTTCTTAGGGGCTTCTCTGGCCTGGGAAGGGGAGCAGCTGCCAAAGGTTGCTTGTATTACAACTCCTAGCCAGTAGGACCTGTAGCAGAAATGAGGGGGGAGATGGTTTAATTCCTGCTGAAAATAACTCACTGCTTCTGTTCCAAGAAGGATTCGGTGAGGCTCTTCCTTTATCAAAGAAAATGTGTTTCAGTCCATTCCAACCCATGGGTTCAGTAGGGCTTACTTCCGTCTAGACATTAGGAAGAATCGTCTAACCGAAATATTGTTGAAGGCTTTCACGGTCAGAGTTCATTGGTTCTTGTAGGTTATCCGGGCTGTGTGACCGGGGTCTTGGTATTTTCTTTCCTGACGTTTCGCCAGCAGCTGTGGCAGGCATCTTCAGAGGAGTAACACTGAAGGACAGTGTCTCTCAGTGTCAAGTGTGTAGGAAGAGTAATATATAGTCAGAAAGGGGTTGGGTTTGAGCTGAATCATTGTCCTGCAAAAAGTATCAAAGGTAATGTGCTAATCATTGTCCTGTAGGTATCCAGATAATGTGCTAATGAGGGTGTGGTATGTTAATATGGAACCATTGTATCCTGAAGTGATCTGTTAATGTGTGAATCCAAAGCTAATCTGCATGGCTATTGTGGACTGTAGTCTTTGTTAGTCTGGAGGTTTTCAGGACAGGAAGCCAAGCCTTATTCATTCTTAAACTCTCTTCTTTTCTGTTAAAGTTGTGCTGATGTTTATGAAAAGAAGAAACACAAAAAAGTAAGAAACACAATAAAGCGGAGCGCAATAAAAACAAAGTATGCGTGTATTTGTAATGCGTGCAGTACCGCAAATTTAACAGAAGTTGCTCAGTGCAGTACATTAACAGCTCTTGCTCTCCAGCGCTCCCAGAATCCTCTGTAAAATGCAGGAGGCCATGGCTCATCTCAAAAGGCTTTTTGAATGTAAAAAGCTTGAAATCCCTGGGGAATGAGTTACTGGATAAGGTTGTGGGATCTGACCAGAGCTTGGTCAGTGCAAACACAGTGGTGTCTACTCCTAACTTTAGTGTCAGGATCAGGCGTTTACTTCTAGCATCCCTCAAAAGCAGATTCATCCAGGCAGGTAGTGCTGAAGCAATAATACTTTATTAGGAGCAATAGGTAAATAAAAGAGCTGACTGTCTACAAAACGAAGAAGGCTGCTAATGGCACGACATGGGTAGAATACATGGTTAAAAACACTTCAGCTAGAGAAAGGAAAAACAAATTGAAACAATTCCAAGATAACGTTCCCAGGGCAAGGTAGACAACACAACAGCTGGGAATTGCAGGCTGAGAGAATTGGCATGTGAACCAGAACTTGACCTGAAGCCCGTCTCTGGCCTGGGTCCTGCCAAGAGCCCTTCTTCAGGTGACTTTAGTCAGAACCTGACATTTAGGAATATTGCTATTTTGTCCTGGCAAGGCTTCTGTGCCTATGACAGCTTGAAGGATAGATAGACATGTAGAAATATCAGTATCCTGTATGTCAGGAGAAGATAAAACTTCCCCTAACAATGGGCTGGGCCCAGCACGATTCCAAGGATAACTTACAGTGGCATTTAATACTGGTTAACCAAGTTCTGAAACTTTTAAATTTTATAGAAAGAAGGTTTTAATGCATTCATCTCCCTTTGCTGCCTTTGGGGAAAATCCTTCTGCTTTCTTTGGAATGAGAGGGATTTTGTTTATAATCCATTTGTTTACATAGGTTATATGGCAGGCTAGGGTGGAAACCTTAGCTGTACCTGAAATGTTCTGATCCAGCCATGTATTTTTGCCCCTTTTTAAATCACTTAACCAACTCATAAACATTGCCATCTCCTTGTCAATAAAGCATATTTTAAATACATGCATGCTATTATCACAAACAAGCTCGGTGTTAGTGAAATACCCTACTTTTTTGGATGCAAGGAAGGATTTTTAAAGTCACTTTCAGGACTAGCCTTAGGTGTTTTGAGTCATAGGAGGAAGATCCAAATCGGGGACTCCCTTTGTGATAACAACAACAATCAAGTAACCTCTCTGAGTAATATGGTTGGCCCTCCTTATGTTTCTTCTTCTAATCAGTTTTATACTTGATTTTTACTTAACTCTTCTGTGTCAGCTGCGGGTTTCCCCCCCCCCTTTTTCCTTTCCTCCTCTCCTTTTTAAAAAACCCTTTGTTCACTGTGCTTATGACGCAATATGATCTTGAACTGTAGTTTTCAACCCATGTAGTTTTCAACCCTCTGCTAGGGTGGTAAAGCTTCAACTGCTGAATTGCAAGCCTTTCTAGAGCTGCCATTTTCAGCAGCCTTTTGGAAAGACCTGTTGCCAGCGTGCATGCGTGGAGAGTGCTGTGCTGCTGGTCCATCTGTGCGTGCACGCTAAGAGGAGCCACAGGATGGCAAGGCCAGAGCCTCAGTAGTAGAGAGGGCTCCTCCATTGCTTTGACAATTCACTGATTCCTAACTATGATACATCTCCTGGTGCTTCACTTATGTTTCCGGTCCACTGCTCCCTTGGTCTGCCTGTGGATTCTGGTGAGATCAAAAGTTTCCCCTCTTCATGTGACATACTGGCACCTCAGTGGGATCCGGAAAGGCCAGTGAAGACCAATAATTTAGAAGCTGTCATCCCACACTCCTCTATCAAGGTGTGATGTTTATGGTTCAGCAATAGGTGGCCTTCCCGAGGGTAGATGAGTAACTAATCTGTGAAGGCGCCTGTAGGAGAAGGGCACTGATCCGAACCATTGAGCTCAAAGTGGTTTTGTAGCGAAGGAATCCAGTTTCCTAACAGTATAAATCGGGTGTCGAACTTATTTGTTACAAGAAGAAGGAGAAGAGTTGGTTTTATATGCCGACTTTCTCTGCCACTTAAGGGAGAATCAAACTGGCTTGCAGTCGCCTTCCCCTCCCCACAACAGACCTGTGAGGTAGGTGGGGCTGAGAGAGCGTGACTAGCCCAAGGTCACCCATCTGGCTTTGTGTGTAGGAGTGGGGGAAACAAATCCAGTTCACCAGATTAGCCTCCGCCGTTCATGTGGAGGAGTGGGGAATCAAACCCGGTTCTCCAGATCAGAGTCCACCGCTCCAAACCACCGCAAGGGCCGGATATGGCACATATATCACTTGGTTGGGCTGGGCCATGCCTCACCAGCCCAGATCGGGACTGGGGGTGGGGTGGCTGCCTTGGCTGGCTTGAGGACCTGATAAGAGTTCTCAAGGAGCCAGAGCCAGCCCCCGGGACGTATGTTTGACACCCCTGGTATAAATGGTATAAACTGAGCCTAAAATAATTTTGTAGAGAAGGAATATCCAGTCTCCTAATGGTATCAAAATGGTTCATCAAATAAAATAAGCTCTTTCGGAAGCCACAATGATTTCATGTTTGATTTATTCTCATACACAGACTTGTCTTTATTAGATCTAAGTGGAGTTAGCATGGTTGTAGTAGATAAAATGTTGGACTTCAGCTGAGAAGATTTGGGTTCAAATGCCGACTCGTCTATGAATTTCTCAGGGTGACTTTAGTATTAAAGCAGTGTATTAAATTTAGGCACTGTCTTTTCATTGGCACGCTCATGATACGGTTTAATTAGCAGTTACACTAAGTCAGTGCAAGCTAAGAAAAACATTGTGACCACAAGTTGTGGATAGAAAACTCAAGGCTAGCCTCTGCATCCTTATGCGGTACAACACAGACACAGATTTACCATCTCCATGAGAACTAGAGGCTTGTCATTACCATTTAGGTTGTCACTGAGCAATTTCCATGAGAACCATTCAAATGTTTTCGTGCTGTATGTGAGGGGACATGCTAATATTTGCTGTGTGCAACTGAGCTTTCCCCCCACATAGGGCAATTTATGTGCAGTAGAAGGAGCTTGCGTGAAGAGCCCCGTGGTGCAGAGTGGTAAGCTGCAGTACTGCAGTCCAAGCTCTGCTCATGACCTGAGTTCGATCCCGATGGAAGTTGGTTTCAGGTAGCCGGCTCAAGGTTGACTCAGCCTTCCATCCTTCCGAGGTCAGTCAAATGAGTACCCAGCTTGCTGGGGGTAAAGGGAAGATGACTGGGCAAGGCACTGGCAAACTACCCCGTAATCAAAGTCTGCCTAGTAAACATCAGGATGTGACGTCACCCCATGGGTCAGGAATGACCTGGTGCTTGCACAGGGGACCTTTACCTTTACCTTTTAGAAGGAGCTTGCGTAATAGATGTATACTTTGTTTAGGGTAACTCATTGGGATGGAGGCAGGGAAGAGATTTGTATAGAACATGTAGGAAAGCAATCATTAGTAGAGGTGCATATGAAGGATAGCGTTTGTGCAGAGTAAGCCAGGTATTCATCTTCTGTAGTTAGAGGTGCTATATCAGGCAGAGACTTTGATGTCTCATAGCATTATGGGGATAATGCTGTGATCAGAAGATCACAGAATCGAACCCATTGTGTGATTTCAGGGGACCCATTTCACATTTCCTTTCCATATTCCCCACCCCACCCCACTAGAGATACTTCACAAAATTCTCATTAATTCATTAAAGTTTTCATTTTAAGACTTACTCTTGGATACAGTCATTTACCTACCAAAAAAAGGACTATATTTTAAGATTTGTTGTGGCTGGAATCAGCTCAGATGAAACAATCACCCATTATTTAAAAAAAATAGGTTTGTGCTTTTTGGTCTGTGCATACCTAGTACCAGTGATGTGAGACAGAATATTTTTCAATGCTACATTTTTTTTCACCCCACTTACGTAAACATAGTCTATTTACCTATAGTTGTCAGGGCTGTTGTGCTGAAATCACTCATGGGCTAAATATGGGATGTGAAGCATATAGTCCGGGCTTGTTTTCTTTTGCTAACAATTATTTAAATATTTGAATTACTGATTTAAATTTCAACTGGAAAAAAATTAAAGAGAAATTTCAGGTTCAGATATTCTCAGAAAACCCACACCGCTGCGTAGTCCATTTAATTCCGTGGTTCCCAAACTTTTCGGGCCACCGCCCCCTTGGTTCCACAAACTCAACCCTCAGTGCCCCCTACCCTATCCTGTAAAAAGCATTATTCAAAATAGGGGTTTGCATGACTTGCTAAAGAAGATAATAACAATAAGATTTCAAAACAATGACAATTAACAGTATCTGTACAAAATCAAATTAAAACTTTTTAGTTGAAATTTATTCAAAAAACTAGGAGAGACTGTCTCTAGGAGACAGTCGCTTTCTCCCTTTCCTGCCATAAAAACGGCACAGATCAGCGGGGAGAAATTGCCTTCTCACAGCTGACTGCGAGGCACATTCCATCATGGGGCTATTTCATGAGGCTCCTCCCTGGCATTTGCTGAAGATCTGAGGAAAGGGGTCAAAACTATGAAGCAATGGAATGTAAAAATTCCTCCTGAGCACAGTGAACTGCCCTGGAATAAAAAAAAAGGGGGATAGTGCCATCTTCCGTGAATCAGTAGCACTGGGTTTTGCATTGTCAGAAATGCCCGCTGCCACTTTGGTGCGGAGATGTGCAGGTTCTCACAGCAGCCGCATCCCCGTGAATAGCCAGCCATGAAGGTGAGCCGTTCTGGCCCCAGGCGCCTAACGGGAACAGGTCTCCCTCCTTTGCATGGCTCTCCGATTGCCTTTTGCAAATAAAACAGGCCCTGACATATTTCTTGCTGTCTCCTCTCCCTCGCTGAGGCTACCCTTCCGCAGGGTCCTGGCAGCTATAAAATCTTTATGGCGATGCGGCTGCTATCGTGCTGACCATCTGGGCCATTGCACACCTAGTTTAATTGATTGAAGTTTAATTTATTGAAACTTCAGAATTAAATGATCAGAATAAACTGTGCAGTAACTCTTAACGTCTTGGTTTTAATGGTTGATTGCTCGAGGCAGCCCTCGGCTTGAACTGGAAACCTCCAGAGAGAAATTTATGCTGCTTCTGGCCCTTCAGTCTGGGCTCATTATAGATTTAAAATGTGTGTTTACTTCCTGTCTCTCCGGTGGAAGCTTGTTTTTTTTTGGCAAAGGTGTATAAATTCTCCTCTGATGCTTATAAGGTAAGCATCTATCCTGATTCCCTCAGAAGGCAAAACAAGACAGGCATGGCACCCTTTTACCTCTCATCTGTTGCTTCGTTCAGTCCAGACTGGAAATGGGCTATTCCTGTGATAGTACTTGTGTGGAAAATCAGCCAGTGGACTTTGAGGCATCCCACTGTTGGGGAGCAGTTTCTGGGGCCTTCATTAAGAGACTCTAAATTCCCCATCTTGCTGTAAAACCAGGACTTTTCAAACCCAGATTGGCAGGCATTGCCCAGGGGGCAGGTGAAATATTATTGGAGAGAAGGGAAAAAAAAAACTCCTGGTGCGCATCTGCCTGCTTGGTAAGTTTGCCAAACAAATTTATGTGTGTGTGTATGAACAAGGATGAAAGCACCAGAAGGAGAGTCTAAATTTGTCTACGCTGCGTCTTGCCCACGTGAAAATGGATGAGCCACAGGGGTCCCAAAACGGATCTTATTTTTTCTTTGCCTGTTCAGGCATGTCGCTTAGACTGAGACTGGAAACCCTGTGAACATAGGAACCCTGTGCATGGAACCCTCTCTGAATTAATTTGCCAATGGAGGACCCTCTGTATATATGCTGTAAATCACTCATGTTCTGGAGATGATTCAAGGAAGTCTTCCTGGGTGAAGCCCAGCACCATGAACACATGAAGCTGCTTTATACTGAATCAGACCCTTGGCCCATCCAAGTCAGTATTGTCTTCTCATACCAGCAGCGGCTCTCCAGGGTCTCAGGCAGAGGTCTTTCCCATCACCTACTTGCCTAGTCCCTTAAACTGGAGATGCCGGGGATTGAACCTGGGACCTTCTGCATGCTGAGCAGATGCTCTGGCACTGAGCCACAGAGGCGAAGTTGTGCATGAACTGAGAAGACACCCCAGAATAAAGCCAATGCTCCCCCATGGGTGTACATTTTACGAGAGGATTAGTAGCGGTAGGCAAACTGTCTTCCAGGAAAGGTTTTCTACCAATATTGATCTTCTGAACGAGGAACCCCTGATAAGCTTCTGGGGAATCCTTAAAACGTGACTTGAAAACTGTGGCACTGAATTAGGCCTGTCTGCCTTAGAACGTTGGATCCTTGCCTAAATGCAGAACCTCTGGAGATGGCAAGTGCCAGTGAGAGTTCCCATTTCATTGTTGTGTTCCAGAGAGCCATGAAATAATGGTTGTTTATGCATGGGAATTTGACCTGAGGTTCGTTGCTCACTGGACCCACACTTTCCTGTTGAGAGTCTGCACCAGCAGTCTCCAAGCTCAAATCAGGAAGTATTTGAATCCCCGCCCCTTGAAATGCTGTTTCATAAATGTCTGTAGGTTCCCTCCCCCCCCAAACCCAATTGCTGCATAAAAAAAACATTTTACTAACAAAAAACAGAGCAATCTGAAAAGAGGGGCAGGGGAGAGAAATCCAAGCTTCGGTTTGAAAAAGCCTGCTGCTCAGAAAGAGCTCCGAGGAAGCAGGAAGAATTTGAATCCCCGCCCCTGGACATGCTGCTTTGTAATTGGCTGTGCGCAAAACTAAGCTTGCTTGTCCTGCGGTTTGCCTTATGCACAGGGATTTCACATGAACTGAGCTCAGGGTAGAGGGAAGAATCAAGGTAACAGTGGGACGGGAAGTCCCGGGATTTGTGAGGGCTGGCAGCGAGGTCATCTCTAATGGAGGGGAAACTCATGCATAACTCCAAGGAACAACCGAGACAGACGGGGCGGGGTGAATGTGCGTGAAAGTACCCATGCATAAATGACCACAGCCTCCATTACAAACAGGCGTGCTTTATGTAGTGAATCTCATTGGCATTTGGATGCCAGGGAGTTATAACAGCTCCAAGGGACTGATCCTGAGAAGAGCAGGGCATTTGCCATTGTGCTGGCTGCCAGACACACTCATACCTCTCAAAACTTGAGAGAAGGTACGCTCCTTGGTGGCTTTTACTGAGTCTGGTTTCAATGGGAGAGTGGCTTGGGGGGTGAGGAAAATTGGGTCAAGGCTCTACGGCAGGTAGGATTTCCAACCTCCGGGTGGTGGCTGGATTTCTCCTGCTAATACGTCGGACCTCCCAGTGACAGAGATCAGTTCACTTGGAGAAAATGGCCGCTTTGGCAATTGGACTCTATGGCATTATACCCCATTGAAATCCCTCCCCTCCCCAAACCCCACCCTCCTGAGGCTCCACTCCCAAAATCTCCAGGTATTTCCCAACCTGGAGCTGGCAACCCTAACAGTAGGGGACAGTCCCCACTTGTTGCGGCTGTGGGCGCTTTTGGAATTATGAGGCATATTAGCGGCTGCCACTACAAAATGGCTGCCTTGGTGGCTGGGGTCGGTCACAAAATATATTCGGAGGTTCCTGCCAAGTGTCGTCCTGGAATTGAGTCAGCTGTCTCGCCCTAGGCCTTAATAATGGATCGGGTAAAATGGCTAGGTATCTAGATAACCTAGAGATACCTTCTCAACGCCGCACTTTTCTATTAGCTAGGGTTAACGCATTCCCATCTAGGATGCTCTTAGGCCGATACCTCCAGATCCCTAGACATGAACGCCTATGCACATGCGGTTTAAACTTGTTAGATACAATTGACCACATCCTTTTAGATTGCCCCTTCTATGTGGTTTTGCGGGGAAAACTGCTATTTAATTTTCTCCAGTACAAGAGATACAGGAGTAATGAAGTGAAATGCAAATTTCTTATGAGTGACCATGATCGTAAAATTACGGCTACTGTGGCTGAATTTCTTACAGGAGTTCTTAAAGAACAAGAAAAGTTTTATTAACCCGACTTGTAACTTATTTGTATTGCCCTTTGGAGGTATATTGTTGTTTTTTCTATCTCTGTCTTTTGGTATGCCAATAAAGGTTAATGAAATGAAATGAATCAGCTGTCTCTGAATGGATGGTCCCCGAAGACAGAAATATGAACACATGAAGCTGCCTTCTACTGAACCAGACCCTTGGTCCATCAAAGTCAATATTGTCTACTCAAAGTGGCAGCGGCTCTCTAGGGTCTCAGGCAGAGAGGTCTTTCACATCACCTACATGCCTAGTCCCTTTAACTGGAGACGCCGGGGATTGAACCTGGGACCTTCTGCATGCCAAGCAGATGCTCTGCCACTGAGCCACGGCCCCTCCCCTGTGATGTCCCCTGGGCTCTTCTGCTCCACTGAGGTGGCAGAAAGCCAGGATTGGCTCTTTGCTTTGGGGGAAGAAGGAAGCGGGTGCTAGGAAGCACGCCAGTGGGCAGGCACCCCGTTGGTAGAATCGCTGCTATGTGGGGCAAGGGGGCCCACCTGCCGTTCTGCGGAGGCTGCTGCTCCTGGAGAGGGGCCGTTGCAGCGCTTGAGGTGAAGTTCTGTTATACACTCCGGCTGTGGCTACGTGCGAGTCAGTGCATCACAGAACTTTGTCTCGAGAGCTTTCCGGCGTCCAGCAGCGGGGTTCGGCGTTCCTTCTGGCCCTTTCGCTCCCTTGCCCTTGAGTTTTATGCACTAAACCCGTGCGATCTCGCTGAGCCATAGGCAAGGCAGGGTGACGGCATGAGGATGGTCGGGCCTGGAGACCAAGCCCTACGAGGAAAGGCTGGGGGATTTGGGAACGTTCAGTCTAGAGAAGGGGGGACATAAAAGGTAAAAGGCAAAGGTCCCCTGTGCAAGCACTGGGTCATTCCTGACCCATGGGGTGACGTCACATCCCAACATTTACTAGGCAGACTTTGTTTATGGGGTGGTTTGCCAGTGCCTTCCCTAGTCGTCTTCCCTTTACCCCCAGCAAGCCGGGCACTCATTTTGAGTCAACCTTGAGCTGGCTACCTCAAACCGACGGGATCGAACTCAGGTCGTGAGCAGACCTTTTGACCGCAGTACTGCTGCTTATCACTCTGCGCCAAGGAGCTCCTTACATGATTGCTCTCTTTTAGTATTTGAAAGATTGTCACTTAGAGGAGGGCAGGGAGCTGTTCCTGTTGGCAACAGAGGATAGGACTCGCAATAATGGGTTTAAATTACAGGTTGAAAGATATTGGCTGGACATTAGGGAAAATTTGTTATGGTAAGAGTTGTTCAGCAGTGGAATCGGCTACCTAGGGAGGTGATGAGCTCCCCCACACCGGCAGTCTTCAAGCAGCAGCTGGACGAACACTTGTCAGGGATGCTTTATGTTTATCCTGCATTGACCTGGGGGTTGGACTAGATGACCTTTACGGCCCTCTGTGATTCTACCAGTGTGTTCCTGTACTTTGGCCTGGTAGGCATGAGTTCTGATTTCCCTCCAGCATGCCTCATTCTGGCTTCATAGTGCAAACTACAACTTTACCCGTAGCTGAGCCAAGGTGATGCTGACCTGGATCACAGCATGTGCTGTGGTTGAATGTAGCCTTCCTTTTCATTTATAGGATCTAGTTGCAATATGGACCCACTATTAATATTTTACTGTATGTGTCCATCTTCTTCTCCTGCAAGGGTGATCCTCTGCAAAGGAGGATGGGGCTCCTGTACCTCTGAGAGATCTCTATAGGGGTGGGAATTTGGCTGCTGCGGCTTGTCGCACAGTCATGAGAAAAGTCTCATTGGTTGACTAATTCCCTCTTATGCAAGTGGCAAAGGAGTCTGGTTGCCCTTTGCATTTGATCCTCTTCCTCCCTATTCCCTATCTTTAAAAATAGAGAGCAAATGGTAGCAAGCCATTTGAGACCCAGCCCACCAGTTCAGTGCTTTAGAGACAGGATAGCTCAGACAAGGTTGCTGTGAGGAAACGTGTGTGGTCAACTGAGTACGATGCACAAGGCCAACCCGTGTTTCCCACTCTGTGGTTTTATATCCTCTGGTGCAAGTTTGCAGCAAAGTTACTGCTTAAGCGACATCATCCTGAAAGTCCCCCTGGTGGCCAAAGGCTGGAAGTGGACCAAGGTGGGAATTGTACTTACAGATGGTTTGAGGGCACATGCCCAATTAATCAGGATGATCCTGTGAAACTTTTTTTTTTAATCTAGAAAGGGGCCTTATACCCAGGCAGACCATTTAGCTCAGTATTATTTACTCTGACTGGCAACAGCTCTCAAGGGTCACTGTCAGAGGAAGGTTTTCCCCAGCACCTGCTAAATGGGATCCTTTCACTGGAGATGCCAGGGGTTGAACCCAAGACCTTTTTCTTGCAAAGGAGATGCGCTAGAACTGAGCCATGGGTCTCAAAGGGTACAACAGTCACAAAGCCTGCGCATCTGCGTAACTGGTGTTTACATAGCATTGTTGGAGTACCTGTGTGACCTGCAGAATCGTTCTCCAAGGTTCAGGAAGGTATTTAATCTAGAAAACTTTGGATTGGTGACATACTGTGATAGACGCCACTTGGGAGCAGCAGGTCCTCTTCCAGTTACCTTGGTTCCCTGTGCTGGTGGATTTACACAGGTGGAGGAAGGTGCCTTAGAGTGCAATCCTGAAGGGGGGGGCGAATCAGCTTAGGAGCCGGCATGACCCCGCGGCGACATAAGTGCCAATTTATCCTAGGATACGGGGCACTTATGCTGGCACGGGGGGCATTCACGCCAGTAAGCCACATCTGCGCAGCCACGCCAAGAGTGAAATTCTGGAAGCGGGAGGCCACGCCTGCATAGGGGGGATGTTCCTGGGGGCGGAGCTGATGTTAGCTTCCAAACCCCGTTCACCCTGAGAACGCCCCCTCAAGGTGTCTTTTTTGGTGGCACAGCCTTGCTGTTTTCTATGGGGGCATTTCCCCCATTTTACATTTTTCTTTTTAGTTTTATTTTCTCCGTGGCAGCTGGGAAGCCTCCGTAGAGGTGGCGCGGCTGCACCGCTCCTGGCTGCCGCGCATCTGCCTCCCTGCTTCAGGAGTGGGGTGCCCAACTTGAACCTTCCTTTCTAGATTTTCCTCAGCGTTGTGTATGGTGTTGGTATGGAGGAGGATTGGAATACCAGCCAAATTGATTGGTTGAATACTGTTGTATCACTCAACCTGGTCATTGATTGTGTATTATTTTACCCTGGTCATATATTCCAAGAATGCCATTGTATTGGTGATAACTTATCTTTTTAATTTCAGTATGGCATAGGGTTGTCAGCAGCCTGGAAGGAAATATATCCTGTCCCTTTAATTGAGGATTAATGGGAAGATTTTTGTTTAAAAAAAAATCAGGTGATATTATTTACCTCTATTCCATGAAAAGCTTCAACTTCCCATTTCCATACATGAAGTCTCTATTTAAGGGACAGTACATTTAAGGGACAATACATAGGGGAAGACCCACCATGAGATGGATTGACTCTATAAAGGAAGCCACAGCCCTCAGTTTGCAAGACCTTATCAAGGTTGTTAATGATAGGATGTTTTGGAGGACATTGGTTCATAAGGTTGCCATGAGTTTGAAACGACTTGATGACACTTAACATGCACACACTTTTTTTTTTTGCTCCAGGTTGTTGGCAATCCTGTTATGGTATCTATCATTTGTCTCTTAATAATTACATCACTTTGCTTTGTTTCTTTCTGTTTTACTTTACTGTTTCACTTTAAAAACAGCTATTCTGACTGTAGGCTGACCCTGGTGTTCTGGGGTAAAAGCCGAAGAGAAGTGTTAAAAATAAGAATCACAGCCATAAGATTTGCCTTGCCTAACGTTTTAAAAGTTACAATAATTCACTACTTTAAAAAAAAAAGTTGATTTTTTTGTTATTTTACAGTGATAGTTAACTCATTTGCTTTTGCAATTGGCATATGCATCAAACCTGTTAAAATTGCCTGAGCATTATTTGATAATATTTAACCTGTCCAATCAACCAGATCTTTGTGGGGTCTTCCTGTGCCCAGCCCTAGTATCGGGTTGCCCCGTGCCCCCGAGGTTCCTCTTTCAAACAGGAGCAATTTTGTGGGAGGAACAATGAATCTTGCTCGGGTTCTTCCTACAAAGATGCTGAGCCGGCTGCCATGAGACCTTATTCTCCAGTGGGTTCAGGCCCTCCTCTTATTATGCGCTTCCACACTGTGCAATCCCCACACTGCAAAATGGGAGGGCCTTGAGTATGGGTGCTGATTGGCTGGGAAAGAAGAAGAGTTGGTTTCCATATGCCGACTTTCTCTACCTTTTTTTTTAAGGAGAATCAAACCAACTTACAATCGCCTTCCCTTCCTCTCCCCACAACAGACACCTTGTGAGGCAGGTGAGGCTGAGAGAGCTCAGAGAGAACTGTGACTAGCCCAAGGTCACCCAGCTGGTTTCATGTGGAGGAGTGGGGAAACCAACCCGGTTCACCAGTTAAGAGTCCGCCGCTCATGTGGAGGAGTGGGGAATCAATCCTGGCTCTCCAGAATAGAGTTCATCACACTTAACCACTACACCACGCTGGCTCACATGGTCATCTCTGGCTCACATGATCATCTCTGATCACGCAGACATCTGCCCAGAGCATGCCAGCAGCGCCGTGCGGAAAGGAGATCTGGCTCTGTCTGGAGTGTATGGGAAGGGCTGCTTCACTCGCTGCGAAAAGGGTCTTCTGTGCAAAGACAGTTAAAGCAAAAAGGGTGGTTTTCAAACCGAATAGGGACATTTTTTCAGGCCCTGAGAGAGACCATGTGTTCTTCGTGCCTTCGTGGCTGGCCCAAGGACCATTGGCATCATTCGGGCACTGAAATTTTCCTCAAGCCTGTGGCAAAGGCAGCCATCTACATGGCATGCCACCAAAGTCCCTAGAAGAAGAAGAGTTGGTTTTTATATGCCGACTTTCTCTACCTTTATTAAGGAGAATCATACTGGCTTACAATCGCCTTCCCTTCCTCTCCCCACAACAGACACCTTGTGAGGTAGGTGGGGCTGAGAGAGTTCAGAGAGAACTGTGACTAGCCCAAGGTCACCCACCTGGCTTCATGTGGAGGAGCGGGGAAACCAACCTGGTTCACCAGATTAGAGTCTGCCGCTCATGTGGAAGAGTGGGAAATCAAACCTGGTTCTCCAGAGTCTGCCGCTCTTAAACCACTACACCGCTCTGGCTGTCTAGGCAGCCAGAATGAAAATAGGAGGTCTTTCTAGCACCTACTGGGCTGCCATACGTGGCCAGTTGGCTGGGTTAGGCTCAGTGGGGTTCAAGTTGCACAGGCCTGAATAATTTAACAGAGGTGGCCAGTTTTATATGCAGTCTCAGTGGCTTCTTCCAGTGTTTGAGAAGCAGGGCTTCGCGCATTGCGCACCTTTGGAATTGCATCAGACATGCATAGTTTTGGGTACCATGTTGGGAATCTCAGCTTTTGCTTTATAATGGAGGGGGGAATCCAAGTTTCTAGCCCTCATGACTATGGCGATAAGCCTGAAACTATGCAGGTAGGGACATGAAGCCTCAGAAGCCAGAGTCTGGCTAAACAGGCCTTGTGACAATTAGCAGGTGGGGTTTCAGTTCTCTGTGTAGTTCGTCTGCCCCTCTGGTTAACTGAAGAGAAAATATGCAGGCCTATAGAAATCTGCTTAACTTGTATATTTCTGTTTGCAAGACTTAATTTTGGCCCACACCTTGGACCTTATTGCATCTTTCTCTATACTCAGCCCTGCTCACACGTGTTGCCTGCTGGATGCCCTTGCCTCTGCCCTGAACGGGCCAGACCTTGGCGTCCGAGCTGTGGGTGGGTGTGGGCTAGCGCATGGCCACAGTTGAACAGAACAATGATGTTGTGCCTTCTTTTGCAGGAGCCATCTCTCTACACTGTGAAAGCCATTCTCATCTTGGACAACGACGGAGACCGTCTCTTTGCCAAGGTAAACTTTCTTGAAGTCTGGAAATGGGGAAGGGGGTCCAACCCTCCCAAAGCGCTCAAAGAAGACATCTTGGCAGGTCTGCCTCTAGGACCAAAGACACTCCCAGTAATGGCTGGCTGGACAGCTACTTTCTGAGCAAGCAGGAATTCCATCTGTGCCCATTGAGGCAGTGTGAGACCTAACCTTTGTTGCTAGCAAATGTCTGTCCAGTGTGTGGGACTCCACTGTCTCCTTCTGCTTCATTTCTTCTAGAATCATGGAATCATAGAGTTGGAAGGGACCACCAAGGTCATCTAGTCCAACCCCCTGCACAATGCAGGAAATTCACAACTACCTCCCCCCCCTGCACCCCAGTGACTTCTGCTCCATGCCCAGAAGTTGGCCAAGATCTGCCTCTCATGATCTGCCTAAGGTCATAGAAGCAGCATTGCTGACAGATGGCCATCTAGCATCTGCTTAAAAAGCTCCAGGGAAAGAGAGCTTACCACCTCCCAAGGAAGCCTGTTCCACTGAGGAACCACTCTAACTGTTAGAAAATTCTTCCTAATGTCTGGACAGAAACTCTTAATTTCAATCCATTGGTTCTGGTCCGACCTTCTGGGGCAACAGAAAACAACTCGGCACCATCCTCTATATGACAGCTCTTCAAGTACTTGAACATGGTTATCATATCCCCTCTCAGTCTTCTCCTCTTCAGGCTAAACATACCCAGCTCCTTCAATCTTTCCTCATAGGACTTGGTCTCCAGACCCCTCACCATCATTGTTGCCCTCCTCTGGACACGTTCCGGCTTGTCTGCATCCTTCTTAAATTGGGGTGCCCGAAACTGAACACAATACTCAGTGAGTTCTTTTCAAAAGCAATTGCTGGCCGACTCCTTGACTCTCTCCTTGGTAGCTACTTAGCTGCAGGATTATTTGCTTGGTACGCTTGTGCAAAATCCACAGAGCATGTTCCAGCATAAAGATTTTCTGTTTACTTTGCTTGGCCACTGTATCCAGGACAGGAGCACGTTCCTCTATCCAGAGTCTCCAGCTTAGGGACCTTGGTTCAGATCATTTGAGCCCATGCTTTTGTTATGGGCGGGGTCATCTGCTGAAGCTGGAGGGTGAGAGATTCAAAACAGATAAAAGGAAGTATTTTTTCACACAACGCATAGTTAAATTGTGGAACTCCCTGCCCCAGGATGTGATGGCTGCCCACTTGGAGGCTTTAAGAGGGGAGTGGACACGTTCATGGAGGAAAGGGGTATTCATGGCTACTAATTAAAATGGATACTAGTCATGATGCATGCCTATTCTCTCCAGGATCAGAGGAGCATGCCCATTATCTTGAGTGCTTTGGAGCGCAGGCAGGACAATGCTGCTGCAGTCATCTTGTTTGTGGGCTTCCTAGAAGCACCTGGTTGGCCACTGTGTGAACATTCTGCTGGACTTGAAGGGCCTTGGTCTGATCCAGCAGGGCTTTTCTTATGTTCTTATGTCTTTGCCCGTTTCCCATGAATCTAAAATGAAAGTAACATACAACTCAGGGTTTTGATGAGTTTTAATGGGAGGCAAAACAAGTTTTTTCTTACACATCCCAAAATGTCAAGGCGTGGCAGATTGCAAACAAGGGTGTCATTGCCGTATTTCCAAAACTCCTTCCAGCGTGAGGTTAATATCTTGTATTGTGTCACCAGCTTTTCTTTCCCCCCTACAGTACTATGATGATACGTATCCTACTGTCAAGGAGCAAAAGGCCTTTGAGAAGAACATCTTCAATAAGACCCACCGGACAGATAGTAGGTTCTGCTGTTTGAATGGGGGGCAGGGATGGAAAAAATGCATCCAAGAACATAATACTGATAAATTTATTTATTTGTTTATTTAATTGATACACTGCCTTTCTCGCCAATAGGGACCCAGATAAGCTAACACTGTCTCCTCCATTTTACCCTCACAATAACCCTGTGAGGTACGTTAGGCTGAGAGTGCGTGACTCACCCACAGTCCCTTGGCAAGCTTCCATGGTAGAGTGGGGATTTGAACCTGGGTCTCCCAGATCCTGAGAGCCAGCATGGTATAGTGGTTAAGAGCGGTGGACTTTAATCTGGAGAACTGAGTTTGATTCCCCACTCCCCACATGAAGCCTGCTGGGTGACCTTGGGCCAGTCACAGCTCTTCTCGGACTCTCTCAGCCCACTCGGAGGCAGGCAATGGCAAACCACCTCCGAAAGGTCTCTTGCCTTGAAAACCCTACAGGGTCGCCATAAGTCAGCTGTGTCTTGACAGCACAAACACACACACACACACTTACTCCCAGATCCTAGTCCAGCAGCCTAACCACTGCACCATACTGGTTCTGGTATAAAGTGAGTAGATCTCCTTCCTCCCCCATCAGGGAGTCTCTGGAGGAAGATTCAGCTCACCTGTGAACTTGCCCTCTTACTGTGCCTGTAAGATTTTGAAGAGCCTGTTTTGGAAAGTCCAGAATAACCAGCATATTCTGACCCCATTTGGTTCATTTCTTAACAACTCTGCTCTGCCGAAGTGGCCGGGGGAGAAGAAAACTGGGCGTTTGTACTTAAACAGGCAGGGAGGGAAAGGAGGCATCTCCTGAGATTCTTATTGCCCAACGCTGCATGACTTAAGTTGGTCCAGCAGTCAAAACCACCGGTGATGTGTGTGGGCTGGAACCAGGAGTACGACCATTGTGAGACTACTTGGGGAATGCAGGCATTGGAGGCACATCAGCTATCTGTAAGCCTTTGAACACATGAAACTGCCTTCTACTGAATCAGACCCTCGGTCCATCAAAGTCAGTATTGCCTACTTAGACCGGCAGTGGCTCTCCAGGGTCTCGGGCAGAGGTCTTTCACATCACCTACTTGCCCTAGTCCCTTTAACTGGAGATGCCGGGGGTTGAACCTGGGACCTTTTGCATGCCAAGCAGATGCTCTGCCACTGAGCCCCGGCCCCTCCCCTATTATTCTCCATTACTATGTATGGATGTGGGCGCACATTCAGCATGTGCATTGTCCTCGACATGACTTCAGATTAATTTCATCATGCCGGCCACCATCAGTCCCAGAAGATAAGTTTTGTAATTGCAGATTTCACAAGGCGATGTCTTGTCGCAATCCAGGGTGTTGCCTTTGTATTTCCACCCCCTACTTGGTAAATTCCCTGAATAGTCAGTTACGCTATTGGCAAAGAAGCTCCTATTAGGAGAAGACCCTCAGCTTACGCTCCCAACTGCCAAGTTCTGCGCTGTTGCTATTAAAATATGCAGAACTTTATTCGAGAATGATTGTTAGAATATTTTACAATTTTATCAATTGTAAGATGATAATTTTAACCAGGGGTTGCTTTTACTGACCTTACACCTTTATATATATATATGGGCAGTCTGTTATTCAGCAGTGCAAAACTATTGTGTCTGGATATTTTGCTGTGTTGGCACAGGATTGGTCAGTCGACCATATTAATAAATTTGAATTTGAAGGGTGTTGCAGGATCTGCACTGAGAAATCCAAACCGGTGGGCAAAGGAAAGATTTATTAAGAAGATGATTTTGAATTTTTTTCATTGTCTTTCAAACTTTAGCTTTCTTCCTTGGGGGGAAAAGTACTTAGCATCTAAATTAAGGCACTAAATCCAGTCTGGATATGAACACCTCTGGCTTAAACCAGGACAAAAGGAATTATTTGGTAGTTGTACAGTTGTGAGAGGGTGGCTTCCACACTGGGATGTGCAGCGTTGTGCAATGTGCACCACAGATAGGCACAATTGATGTGCAGTTGCAGGGTCAGGAGTACTGCTGGACCCAGCTGTAGCGCTCCACATGTGTTCCAACCGTAAACAGGTTTGCATTCTTGCCAAGTGGCTCTTCCCCTCAGTGCTGCAAACAGTGTGATGTTTGTGATCATTCTATATCTTGGCTGCTGGAAAGGCTGACCATCCCAGAGTATTGATCTTCTCCAAGTTTGGGTTATGGTCTTCATCTACTCATCAGCTCTTTCTTTTTTAAAAACTGTATTCTTCCCACTCAGGTGAGATCGCTCTCCTGGAGGGACTTACGGTCGTCTATAAGAGCAGCATTGACCTGTATTTCTATGTTATCGGCAGCTCCCATGAAAACGAGGTGTGTTACCCCAAAGCAAGAGCCACTCTGTTGTTTTTCTGTTTCGCTTTCCCTGTTGAAGGGTAGCTGTCCACTCCGTTTGTGTGCAGATCCTCCTCTTCCCTCCGGCACTGCTGTGGTTAATGTGGTAGTTAGTTGAACCCTTTCTAGAAAAGAGGAATTTTAACACATGAAGCTGCCGTATTCTGAATCAGACCCATGGTCCATAGAAGTCAGTATTGTCTACTCAGACTGACAGTGGCTCTCCAGGGTCTCAGGCAGGGGTCTTTCCCTTCACCTACTTGCCCAGTCCCTTTAACTGGAGATGCCGGGGATTGAACCTGGGACCTTCTGCATGCCAAGCGGGTGCTCTACAAACAACCACAGCTCAGAGCCTCTTGAAGGGACAAGTTTGCAAGAGGGCAGTAAGAGCCCAACTTATCCTGCAGCCTGTCAAACTATTGTCCCTCTTAGGTAAAACGTAAAGGTCCCCTGTGAAAGCACCAGGTCATTCCTGACCCATGATGTGACATCACATCCCGACGTTTAATAGGCAGACTTTGTTTGCGGGGTGGTTTGCCAGTGCCTTCCCCAGTCATCTTCCCTTTACCCCCAGCAAGCTGGGTACTCATTTTACCAACCTCGGAAGGATGGAAGGCTGAATCAACCTTGAGCCAGCTACCTGAAACCAACTTCCGTTGGAATCGAACTTAGGTCGTGAGCAGAGCTTTTGACTGCAGTACTGCAGCTTACCACTCTGCGCCAAGGGGCTCAATGTCCCTCATAGAGGTAACTCCAAAATCAGTGTGATGCTAGCTTTCCCTGGGGCAGGCGTGTGTGTGTGTCTCCTTTATCCTGTAACCTTTGTCTTCTCCTTTCTCAGCTGATGTTAATGGCCGTGCTCAACTGCCTGTTTGACTCCCTCAGCCAGATGCTACGGTAAGAAAACCCCTCGCTGGTCATGTGTTTGGTCAGAAAACCATAGTGGGGGTCAAAGCTGGAGGGGGAGGGCTGGTGCACCACAAAATGGTGGGGCAGATTCACTTGCTTGCTTTTTAAAACAGGTTGAAGTTCACGCTGGTTGGCGTGTGTGTCCCCCACCCCCCAGTGCATTTAAGTGTGCTGAACAGGCAAGGACAAAGTAAATACAAAAAAAAAAAACCCTCTATACTAAATGCACATACAATAAAGACAGTATAGGATGTCTTTGAAGTAGATTCCTTTGAAATGTGGTGTTGGAGGAGAGTGTTACAGTTTTTGGCAGTTTTTTTGGACTGCCAAAAAAAACAACACAAATCAGTGGGTTATAGATCAAATCAAGTCTGAACTGACCCTAGAAGCTAAAATGACTAAACTGAGGCTATTGTACTTTGGTCACATTATGAGAAGACAAGATTCACTGGAAAAGACAGACATGCTAGGAAACGTTGAGGGCAGCAGGAAAAGAGGAAGACCCAACAAGAGATGGATTGACTCAATAAAGGAAGCCACAGCCCTCAATTTGCAGGATCTGAGCAAGTCTGTCAAAGATAGGACCTTTTGGAGGACTTTGATTCATAGGGTCTCCATGAGTCGGAAGCGACTTGACGGCACTTAACACACACACAGGATGCCTTGCCTGATGAACAGGCAAGGACATCACACTGGGAACTTAGTTGAGTGTGATATGCAAATACACTAGAAGAAATAAATAAGAAGCCTGCTACACGAAACTCTTATTTAGTCCAGTGTTCTGTTTTCCACAGTGGCCAACCAGATATTCTGGGGAAGCAAGACATGGAGGCAGTTGATGTCCCTTATTGCCGCCGTTCTGGCAAATGGCAATCTGAGGTATACTGCCTCGGGACATGGAGGTTCCAGGTAGTCATCACTGGCAGTAGCCATTGATAGGCTTAACCTTCATGAATTTGGCTATTCTCATTTTCAAAGACATCTAAATTGGTGGCTATCTCCATATCTTTTAGCCGAGAATTCCATGTTAATTAAGTGCTGCAAAAAGAATTGCTTTCCTTTGTCTTTCCTGAATCTACTCCCAGTGAATTGATTTCCTTAAAAATAATTAAAATAATACACACATTGGGAGACGGGTATCAAACATTCATTCGAAAACGCCTTAAGAATTCAGATATTGGCAACCATTAAAACATCACACGTTAATAATACAAGATTAAAGCAAGATCCTGATATTAGTGACCATTAATAAACACTAAAAAGCTCTTAATGGACGAAAAACCGCAGTTTTCACATCCGACCACCAAATTTTGTGCTGCAGCTATCAAAATACACCGTACCCTGGTAGGATAAGAGTAACTGAAAGATTTTATTATTTAAAATAGTAAGGGGAATATGCCAAGATATGTGATGTTTATATAAATGTTATTTATACATGTAATATGTTATTTTTAGGTTCAGGTCATTTGTTGTTGTTGTCTTTTCTGCTGGTCAGTAACCCTATTAATAAATTATTATTGTAGATCATTAGGAAACAGGATAAAATACTAGTGACAATGACATAATATTGAAGTGAGATCTGAGTGTTATGAAATGTTAATAAATAAGGCTAGTGAAAAATCTGTTGTTAATATTTTTACAAAGTTCAGAAAAGGAAAGTGAGAGGAAAAAAGGGAGAACGCCCCCCCCCAAATATAGGATAATCCTAAACAAAAGTAACTGTATCATTAATGGATGATGTCAAGTTCTAGGGTTATTAGGGGCGGGGAGCAAAGCTCTCTATCAGTTTTCTCAGTATCATGCATGATTTTATTCCTCTTACAAAGTTAAGAAAAGGAAAGTGAGAAGAGCAAATGAAAAAAAAATCCCACAAATATAAGATATTCCTAAACAAAGCATTAAAGAAACACGCCTAATTGTTGCATATGCCTTTCTTGATGTGGAATGTGGGAATTCATTTTACTTATGACCTGTTACCTATGGTTGTACACGTTGCGTGTGTCCAGTAGTTCAGGGTGCAGTCGCGTGTATCCAATGCATGCGCTACAATCTAGACCTTGTGGTTGTATGTCAAACTTGGAGGGCGCGGGAGAGAGGCAGGGTTTCCAGCAGCTGTGGGACGCAACTCTGAAACCGTGGCTTCGGCTGTGTGACTTGCCTTCCTTGCCTTAGGGGTGCCCCAGTCCGTCCGTGCGCAGGCCTTGAGCGACGAGCCAAGCCTTTGCTGAGCACATTCTGTTGTCTCTCTCTGCAGGAAGAACGTGGAGAAGCGGGCTTTGCTGGAAAACATGGAGGGGCTTTTCCTGGCAGTGGATGAGATTGTGGATGGGGGGTGAGTCCAGGCAGCGCTGTGGTACTTGGCGCAGGCTAGAAATCTTGTAGGCTTGGTTCTGTCTTCAGCCCAGGAGCCAAAGCCCTAGCAGCACCCGGGGGTGAATGGGGCCCTTCCTTTTTCCTCTCTACCCCTACTCCCTTGGAGCAAAGCCCAAGCCAGTTTTCTCTGTCCTATTTTACAGAGTGATTTTGGAGAGTGACCCCCAGCAGGTGCTACACAGAGTTGCTGTGCGGGTGAGTCTCTCTTCTCTATGCTTCTTTGCCCAGCTGCCCAGGCCATAGCTATGGTTTCTGTGACCAGGTCCCAGCTGAGGGATAGAGGGGTCCATTGCTCAGTCCATAACAGCAAGGAAGCTGTGAAAGGCTGTCACTTAGAGGAGAGCAGGGAGCTGTTCCTGTTGGCAGCGGAGGACAGGAATTGCAATAACGGGTATAAAATACAGGCAGAAAGGTACCGGCTGGACATTAGGAAAAGTTTTTTTACAGTGAGAGTAGTTCAACAGTGGAATCGGTTGCCTAGAGAGGTGGTGAGCTCCCCCTCCCTGGCAGTCTTCAAGCAGTGACTGGACAAACACTTGTCAGGGATGCTTTAGGCCAGGGCTGTCGAACATAAGGCCCGTGGGCTGGATCCAACCCCTTGAGAGCTCTTATCTGGCCCACAAGCCAGCCAAGGCAGCCACCCCCACCCTCGATCTGGGCTGGTGAGGCATGGCACGGACCGACCAATTGTCATTTTTATTATATCCGGCCCTCATAACTATTGAGTTCAACACCCCTGCTTTAGGTTGATCCTGTATTGAGTGGGGGGTTGGATTAGATGGCCTGTATGGCACCTTCGAACTCTATGAATAGGGTTTCCAACCTCCAGGTAGTAGCTGGAGATCTTCCGCTATTACAACTGATCTCCTGCCAATAGAGATCCGTTCCCCTGGAGAAAATGGCTGCTTTGAAAATTAGACTCTAAGGCATTGAAGTCTCCCCCCTTCCCCCCTCTCCAGACCCCGCCCTCCTCAGGCTCCACCCCAAAATCTCCAGGTATTTCCCAACTCGGAGCTGACAAGCATATACACTCAGAGGGGAAAGACTAGCTATTGAGAATTTCCTTGCATGGATTCAGTAACTACAATTGCTCAAGATAAAAAGTACAACTGAAAAAAAAACTTGTTACTTTAAGATAATGGTTATGATCCAGCCAATGTTATGCCCTTTAAAGTCTTTTTTTGAAAGGTAAAAAAACACACCCTTCATTTCAGTAGGAGTATTATAAGCACATGAAGCCTTGTGCGAGTTTTAAATTGCTTTTGTTGGTTGGGGGGTGGGTGGGATAGGAATGTAATGCTGCGCTTGGATTCTTGAGGCCCCTTTTAAACTCTGGTTTCAGTCAGTTCCTACTGCACAGTCTTAAAGAATTTGGCACAGATAACGAATCTGATCAGAAGCCCAGGGCCCTCTTGGGTGGAACCTGCAGGCTGGAGTTGGGATGCCTGTTTTCGGAAGAGCTTCTGCGGGAGCTTCTGTGCCGGATCAGTCGGTGTGATTCGTTCATTCGTTCACTCCCTGTACTGGGAATGTCTGCACAGCACAATGGCTTTTACGGAGGAAAAACTACCAAAATGTTAATATTGGGAAATTTAACACTATAATATTTATTTTATAAAACACACATAAAATGTAGCAGGCCCACAGAATAACCGAGATAGGCAGCAATGAGAAGGTAAAAAGGGGGGAAAGGGGGCGGGGGAAAGGCCCTCTAAAAATGGATGTGTTTCTTTTTCAGGGAGAGGATGTCCCTCTTACAGAGCAGACAGTCTCGCAGGTATGTCATGTGGACAGGTCCTGTGTGTGTGTTTAAAGTGCCATCAAGTTGCAGCCGACTTATGGCGACCCCTTGGGTTTCCAAGGCAAGAGACTAAGAGGTCGTTTGCCAGTGCCTTCCTCTGCACAGCAACCCTGGCCTTCCTTGGTGGTCTCCCTTCCAAACACTAACCAGGGCTGACCCTGCTTAGCTTCCGAGATCTGATGAGATCAGGCTCGCCTGGGCCATCCAGGTCAGGTGGGACAGGTCCTTCCTTTCCATAAATCCTGCTTGGTACACGCTTTTCTTCATGTCATTCCTCCCCCGCACACACACACCCCGGTCTCCATCAGCACCTCCAGGTGAGATAGGAGGATATTCCCATTCTACATGCTCAGCTGTGGCTCAGTGGTAGAGCATCTGTTTGGCATGCAGAAGGTCCCAGGTTCAATCCTTGGCGTCTCCAGTTAAAGGGACTAGGCAAGTAGTAGAAGAAGAGTTGGTTGTTATATGCTGACTTTCTCTACCACTTAAGGAAGAATCAAACTGGCTTCCAATCACCTTCCCTTTCCCTCCCCACAGCAGACACACTGTGAGGTAGGTGGGGTTGAGAGAGCTGTGACTAGCCCAAGGTCACCCAGCTGGCTTCATGTGTAGGAGTGGGGAAACCAACCCAGTTCACCAGATTAGCATCCGCCACTCATGTGGAGGAGTGGGGAATCAAACCCGGTTCTCCAGATCAGAGTCCACCGCTCCAAACCACTGCTCTTAACCCCACTGTACTACGCTGGCTCTCCTAAGCAGGGTCGGCCCTGGTTAGTATTTGGATGGGAGACCACCAAGGAATTCCCGGCTTGCTACGCACAGGCAGGCAATGGCAAACCACCTCTGAACGTCTCTTGCCTTGAAAACCCTACTGGGTTACCATAAGCTGGCTGTGACTCGATGACACTTTCCACCACCAACCTGCACCACGTAAACGTGGTTCCTGGGAATGGATTTATTTATTGATATCCTGCTTCTCACACAGTTGTCTCCCAAGCCACGCCCTAAGGCTGATAAACCTAAAAAGAGAGGGCACGCAAGGGAAAAAGCTGAGGAGGGAGATCATATTGGCAGTGTCAGTGAAGTTATTCCTAATTGGGGCCAGACTGAATTTCCCTTGGTGGTGGTGATGTTTGGACATCTATCTTCTGTCCAGGGACGGAGGCCAGAACTTCCTTCCTCTCACTTCTGTTGTCTCCCGGCAGCTTGTCATGAGAGGGGAGTTCTTTCTGGCAGGGTGAGAAGAAGCAAGCTCCTTACCGTTGCTTCTTCTCCCTGCCAAGGTTTTCCTCCTTGGAGAGGGTGGGATGCAGCCTCCCAGTTGCCCTTATTCCTCTAGCCGGGGACGGAAGCCAGTGTGTTTATCCCCCACCACACAGTTGAATATCCAGAGAATCTTGGCTTTCCTTTGAACAAAATCTTGCATGCCAAAGCAAGCCGAAGTGGGATTTGCAGTGGTTGAGCGCTCTGCATAGCTTCTTGTTCCTCCACCAGGTTAGTGGAGGCAGCAAAAATACTTACATATTGCATGCAAGGCCCAGAATTTGAATTTTATTCATGCAGAGCATACACATCTCCAGATACCACTTTTAAAGCTTGCTTGTTCATGCACCCCTCTTCTAAAATTGCGGGGATATTCCAGTAAGCAACGAAAGGGTTTTACTCAGTTGTTGGCTGAATCCAACCAGCTGAAATGACTAGCTGAAACCAACCTCTGTTTGCAGGTGCTGCAGTCGGCAAAGGAACAGATCAAGTGGTCGCTACTGCGGTGAGGAGCAACATGGAACATGCCTTCCTGACCTACTGTATCCCCCAGCCGCCAACTCAGTCCCTCTTGTTGTCCGTCTCGCACTGACCAAAATATAACATGACCGTGGTTTTTGATGTATTGGGCGTCCGGCTCTTTCTGAGTCTCACTGCTGTCTCTGCAATGGTTGATCTAGGGCAGGGGTCCCGCACCACGGCGCCCACCAATACCTTTTCCAGCACCTGCCAAGTGTTTTTAAGAAATGGGTGGGGCCAGGTAGGGCTTTTCCCCAGTAAGGCTTCTGATTGACTACTGGAGATTTGAATGGCTGTGCATAGTTTTTTTTTTTTTTTTTAATGTTTTGGCAGCAGTTGCCATCACAGCACAAGGATCTACCTGAGACCCTGGCGAGCCACTGCCGATCTCAGTAGACAGTACTGACTTTGATGGACCAAGGGTCTGATCCATGTGTACTCAGTGTTACTGAAGTTAAGCTGTGGCAATCATTTAGTGGATGGCTCCACCTCCTGTGGCACTTCCGTTTTGTTGCTGCGCCCACCGTGCCATGTCAAAATTCCATGAGTGCCTGCAGGCTCAAAAAGGTTGGGGACCCCCAATCTAGGAACAGGCTCCTACCTTTTGAGCCTGTGAGTTCTTTTGAAATTTTGAGAGAGTGTGGTGGGCCCGATCACGAAAGAGTCGCAATGTGGTGAGATGCAACCATCTTTCCTCCAACTTAAGCGGTTCTTCAGTTGGAGGAAGAGCCGTGGAAGTTGGAGGAAAGCTCCTTAGGCTGGAGGAAGGCTTCAAGTTTTGCTCAGTGGAGTGGGGAGGATGGGTAGGATCCACCCAATCACAAAATGTTGGGAGGTTCCCAGAAAAGCCTCTTCCATATGGGGGGGGAGGGACACCTGTTTCTGAATGGGCACCTCCCTGCAGACCCAAGGGCAAGGCCTCCTAGTACCCTGCTTCAGTGAAACAGAAGAAAGTCAAGATGGGCAAGCGAGTGCTCGAAAGCACATTGACAGGACCCTCTGTTGGGGATCACTGACCGTGTACTTAGGAAACAAGCGAGGAGGGCTATTCTGATTGACTCATCACAGATCTCTTCTGTTTGGAGAACACTTCCTTTTGCATCCACTCCAAGCGGTTGACATTCTATCATGAGCCTTTATGAACATGATGATGATGATGAAGAGTTGGTTTTTATATGCTGACTTTCTCTGCCACTTAAAGAAGACTCAAACCGGCTTACAATCACCTTCCCTTCCCTACAACAGACACTCTGAGGTAGGTGGGGCTGAGAGAGCTGTGACTAGCCAAAGGTCACCCAGCTGGCTTCATGTGGAGGAGTGGGTAAATAAATCTAGTTCACCAGATTAGCGTCCGCCGCTTGTGTGGAGGAGTGGGGAATCAAACCCGGTGCTCCAGATTAAAGTCTACCGCTCCAAACCACTGCTTTTAACCACTACACCATGCTGGCTACATGATACAGGATTTTCTCTACAACCAGCCTTCCCAGCAAGTGACCATCCAAGAGTCTCTAGTTTGCTAAGCTTGCCCTAGGGCTGGTGCTTTCTTGTGGTAATTAATTTCAATGAGAGCACAAAGCAATACACACAGCTCATGTTGCATAGATTATTTTGGCCATGTGGAAAATGCACACATACGTACAAATCTTACTGTATAATCTTCTGTCCTTGGTAGAAGAAAATGCAGGGTTTTTTGAGTTGCACTGAACTCCCTCAGTATAGGAGAAGAGTTCTGTGCAGCTCAAAAACCTGCGTTTTCTTGCGGTGTTTACTTTTTGGCAGGGCTCTGTGTGCTTTGATTCCAAGGGCCTACAGAAAAGCATGTAATGGAGTGGATGCTAAATTCAGCTTTCTAAGAATGTCTATCTCTGTCTAAAACAAGTTTCCTGTTCCTGTCGCTGTGCAGATACGTTTAGAACAGTCACTGTACTTTTCCGGATCCAGTTGGAAAGTAACTCTGTTCTACATTCCTTCTGCCCAACATCACATCAGCTAACAATGAATAAATTGTGTGTTTTATTTTTCATGTTTAGTATTTTACTGACATCTAGCATTACTGAGCAACACGCTCTGCTTCCTTGCAATTTGAAGAAGAGTTTGTTTTTGTACCCCACTTGTCTCTACCGAAAGGAGTCTCAAAGCAGCTTCCAATCACCTCCCCCCAAACACACAACAGGCACCTTGTGAGGAAGGTGAGGCTGAGAAAGTTTCTGAGAGAACTGTGACTTGGCCCAAGGTCATCCAGCAGGCTGCATGTGGCGGAGTGGGGAATCAAGCCCGGTTCTCCAGATTAGAGTCTGCCGCTCTTAACCACTACGCCATGCTGGCTCAATTTTGCCACATTACGCTGAAGCAAACCCACATTTGCTCGTTGAGCCTGCTGGTGCTCCTCTTCCACCTTGCCCGTACCCTGGGTGCTGACCCACAGGTTAAAATAAAAGAGGTGATACCTGCCGAAACTTGGAGATGTGCTGAATAAGATTCCATTGATAGCAGAAGGGGCCTCCAGACCCTGCGTAGCTTCTCCCAGTTTAAGATCCTTCCCCAGGATTTAGCAAAAGCAGAACAAAGTATGCAAAACAGTCACACCTGCAATACTTTTGTATAATTAATTATGTAACTGCATAATTTGGCTTGATGCATGTAGGTTTCACTAGGTGCAGAATTTGATCTGTGTGGGTACGCTTGTGAGCCAGCAAGGGACCCCTGCCTGGGCTGACCACCCACTAGGACGGTGCTCATGATGGCCAGCCCAACAGCACTGTGTCAGTTTTAGTTTGCAAGTTAGACAAATGGGAGGGCTGAGGCCAGCAAAACCAGTTGCTGAGCAGGAACGCATGTTGCCATTTCTGTTTTGTGAATACACGAAGCTGGCTTATGCACAAGCAAGACCATTCGGTCAGCATTACCTCTTCTGACTGGCAGCGGCTCTCCCAAGATTTTGGTCCTTGCCTATAGAAAACGTGTAGTGGTTAAGAGCGGCGGTTTGGAGCGATGGACCGCTAGAGAACCAGGTTTGATTCCCTACTCCTCCATGTGAGCGGCGGACGCTAATCTGGTGAACCAGGTTGGTTTCCCCCCTCCTCCGCGTGAAGCCAGCTGGGTGACCTTGGGCTAGTCACAGCTCTCTCGGCCCCACCTACCTCACATGGTGTCTGTTGCGGGGAGAGGAAGGGAAGGTGATTGTAAGCTGGTTTGATTCTTCCTTAAGTGGCAGAGAAAGTTGGCGTATAAAAACCAACTCGTCTTCGCTATCCTTTTGAACTAGAGATGCCGGGAACTGAAGCTAGAGCCTTCTGAATGAAGTGTGGGTTCTCTGCTACGGGACGAGGGGAACCACTTATAATGAATGAGACCATTGGGCTATCAAAGTTAGTATCGTCTGCTCTGACGTAGCTCTCCAGAGTCTCAATTTTCCTCTTTGCCTGGCAGTGCTGGGAACAAAACCTTCGGCCTGCAAAACGGGTGGTTTGCTACTCAGCCGTAGTCCAGCCCCACCGACCCATTGCCTCTCCCTGCTGTAACGTGCACTTTGCAGAATGTTGTGTGTTGGTTGCCTGAAATGGGTATTTTGCACCATGACGTCCCAGTTCATGCTTGGCGCCACGACACTACAACAATTCGCAGGGGTACCAAGGAGCCTTACGTAGCACCCCTTAAAGTAGCAACTCCAAGATAAAGAAAATAGGTTAAAATGTGCTTTGGGGGGTGCTTGTTTTCAGCATGGCCGGGGGGGGGGGGGGTAAGTGGCTAAAATTGTGCTTGTGAGGTTAGGAAGGTGGGTTGGTCTTCTTCCAGTCCAGTTAAACACTCACAAAAACTGGATTGGTGGGGGTGGGCATTTGACATTTCTTTAGAAAAGCTCATGAACTTCTGGAACTATCGTAACCAAGGGGGAGCTTCAGAATGTGCTCGTCTCACTGCAAAAAGGGAACACAGATAACTAGAAAAGTGTTCACTTGCCCCACATGTGTGCTGTCTAGCAGGGGGTGCCCTGTGCTGCCCTATGGAATGCTTGCTTTCAAAGGGTATAAAGCAGGGGTGTCAAGCATAAGGCCCATGGGCAAGATCCAACCCTTTGAGAGCTCTTACCAGCCCCGCAAGGCAGCCACCACCACCACCCACTCTCGATCTGGGCTGGCAAGGCATGGCCCGGCCTGACATCCGGCCCTCGTGACAATTGAGTTTGACGTCCCTGGTGTAAAGGCACCTTGAGCCGCTTAAGAATCTGTACTATGTTGAGGTTTCTTCCCCCTTAACAGACGCCCAGTTCGTCTGTCTTCCCCACCCCTCTTCTAGCCTACCTTCAACCGGTTATTTACCACTTTTTTATCTCTGGGGTAAAAGTATATTACAGACCCATTCCAGCCATGTTGTAAATCTCACCTGATGAGTCCTTTTTCACAAGCCGATGGGTCTTCAGGCTTGGCTCAAAGCAACAGGGAACCAGAGAAAAGAAGCGACAGTCTTCCAGAGGGAACATTTTTTAGTTCCACATATTGAACACATGAAGCTGCCTTATACTGAACCAGACCCGTGGTCTGTCAAAGTCAGTATTGTCTACTCAGACCGGCAGCGGCTCTACAGGGTCTCCGGCAGGGATCTTTCACATCACTTACCTGCCTAGTCCCTTTAACTGGAGATGCCGGGGATTGAACCTGGGACCTTCTGCATGCCAAGCATAATAATGATATTTGATATGATGTGTGGGGGCAAACATGTAAATCTCATCAACTTTATAATGCCTCTACTATCTGACCAAAGGTACACAAAATCAGTAAAATTACATATAGTGGCTTTTGCCGGATCAAGGCACTAAACAATACAGGGGGAGGAAATAGGGTTGCCAACTTTGGGTTGGAAATTACCTGGATATTTTGGGGGTGGAGCCTGGGGAGGGTGGGGTTTGGGGAGGGGAGGGATCTCAGCAGGGTATAATGCTATAGAGTTCGCCCTCCAAAGCAGCCATTTTCTCCATGTTTTTTTTTTGTGTGTGTGTAAAGGCGAAGCATTTAAATTGTGACTCCCCTCTTGCACTCTGAAATGATTTCATCTGAATGTCCATACCAGGCCTGAGAGGCCAAAAAAAAGGGAACCTGCTATTTGAGCCCATGTTCAAAGTCAGCACTTCATGGAACAGACAATAAGCTACTGTAGCCCTGCACACCTTTAGAGAGCAAGCAGAAGGCAATACAGTTCACCCGCACCTCCTCAACACGTGGACCAAGAGAATTTATCTCTCCCCCCCCCACTCCCAACCTAGCAAAAGTGTTCAAAACGAGGATAAATGCAATAATGTAATCTTGAGGTATTCAATAATAATGTATTCTCGCATTTGCACCTAGTACCGTTGCGATGTGAGGAGGGGTGTCCTTGGCAGGATCTCTTCCCACGTTAGCTTCTGTTTTAAATTAGACCTTACCTCCAAGGGCTGACGTCCAAACACATCTCAAGACAGGATTCTCAAAGGCAAAGCAGATTTTTCCTCCCTGCAAAGTGACGGTACTTTTCTGTCTGGCCTTGGCTACTTGCAGGCCACTGATCCCCATTCAACGGAAGGGTGTGCCCAACAGTTGGAAAACAAGGGAAGGACTTCAGGTGACCACCACCCATTTCTTGATTAGGTTAGGTTAGGTTTTGTAAGGGGGGGGGGGTCACCTTTAGACCAGAAGGCAAGGTGAAGGCTAAACCCCTGGTGACCAGGAGGATCTGACATAACAATAGCTACAACCAGTGAGGTCACCCAGTTTGCCTCCCATTCATTATGACATGGCTGCCAGCAAACACAATGGTGGCCATGGTTACCTGGAGATGCTTTTCCTGGCCAAGAGGTTTTAAATGGAGGCTCGCCAGGGCTTCAAGATCTCCACTGGCTTCCTGGATCTTCTCAGGTGCTGTATTCTCTGCAGGATCAGAGGAGCATGCCTTTTAAATTAGGTGCTGGGAAACACAGGTAGGATGCTGCTGCTGCAGTCGTCTTGTTTGTGGGCTTCCTAGAGCACTGGTTCCCAACCAAGGATCCGTGGACCCCCGGGGGTCCGCCAGAACTAAATTAAGGTCCGCGAAACAAAGTTATAAACCCATAATAAATTAATATTCTCAATTAAAAGTTCTCTATTATAAAAATATATATTCAAATATTATTCTAAGCTTAATGTTTAACTAACAGTTATGATTAAAGTTTATTTCCAAATTCTCGGAATTTTTATTTTGAAGCTTGGGGTCCCTGCACTGGACAAAAAAGTCCTAGTGGTCCCTGGTCAAAAAAAGGTTGGGAACCACTGTCCTAGAGGCACCTGGTTGGCCACTGTGTGAACAGACTGCTGGACTCGATGGGCCTTGGTCTGATCCAGCAGGGCTTTTCTTATGTTCCCTCAGCTTTAACTAACTTGGGTTTTCAAAATGGGGTGCCATGCCCTTAGAAACACAGGGTAGTTGTCAGCCCTTGGCCCACAGAACCAGAAATCACCACAAAGTCATATAGAGTCCAAACAGATGGCTTTTACTGGTCAAATAGGCATACAGTGCAAACGAATAAAATGACAGCTATGAGAGACTCACTAGCTGGGAGATATTATAAGGCAGGAAAGGTGGGAGATTACACGCATAGGCTGAATACAGTTTCCCAGGAGCTGAGTTCCCAGGCCTAGGTATGCGACCTTGGGGGGCAGACAATACAGCGCAGAGACAGAGGCAATAACGAAACCGAGATAGCAGCCTGACATTCTGCTCCCCTCAAGGCCCCCTCCCAGTTCGCAAGGGGGCTGGCCTGTTCGGGTAAGCAATGTGAAAGGCGTCGACGAGGTCGGGGGCGGATACATCCCGTGCGCGCACCCATTCGTCATAAGCAGGGGGGAAATGTTTCCAACGGACTAAATATTGCAGGTTGCCATGGTGAATACGGGAGTCAAGGATCTTGGAGACTTCGAAGTGTTCCTCCCCCCCCCACCATGATGGGTTGCGCAGGAGGTGGGTCTGGATGCCACTGTGGAGAAGCAACATGGGGTTTGAGGAGGCTAATGTGGAAAACAGGATGCACACGCCTCAAAGATTTGGGGAGAGCCAGTTCCACCGTGACAGGGTTTATGACCCGGGTGATGGGGAAAGGGCCAATGAATTTAGCACTGAGCTTATGGCACGGTTGGGTGGAACGGAGATTTTTGGTGGAAAGGTAAACCAAAGCACCCACTTGCAGATCACCCCCGGGGGAGCGATGTTTGTCAGCTTGCGCTTTGTATTTACGTTTGGCCCGGTCGAGGTTGCTAACGAGCCAGGGCCAAGTGGTACGGAGGGCGTGTGCCCAGGAGGCAATGTCGGGGTTCCCCTCCCCCTCCACATCATCTGCAGGAGCGATGGGACTGAAATCTTGCCCATACACAGCAAAAAATGGGCTAAAACCTGTGGATTGATGCATGGCATTATTATAGGCATATTCTGCTAAAGGTAACAGTTCCACCCAGTTATCCTGGTGGTAGTTAACATAACAGCGTAAATAACATTCAAGTACAGCATTGACACGTTCAGTTTGACCATCAGTTTGAGGATGGTATGCACTAGACAACCCTTGTTCCACTCCCACCAACTTGAGGAAAGCTTTCCAAAACTTAGAAACGAAACCACTTCCGCGGTCACAAATTATTTTACGCGGAAACGAATGTAAACGAAAGATATGCGTCACGAAGAGGCGGGCCAGTTTCTGAGCAGAGGGGATCCCTGCGCATGGAATCAAATGTATTTGCTTAGAAAACAAATCAGT
This sequence comes from Euleptes europaea, assembly GCF_029931775.1. NCBI lineage: Eukaryota > Metazoa > Chordata > Lepidosauria > Squamata > Sphaerodactylidae > Euleptes > Euleptes europaea. Next base: position 165,775,639 of record NC_079312.1, read on the forward strand.
AACAACCCACAACACAGTTTTACCCCCACTGAGAGGGAGATCAGTCATGAAGTCCATAGCAATCACTTCCCAAGGTTTGCTGGGCGTTTCAAGAGGTTGTAGCAGTCCCGGGGGTTTGCCCTGCGATCGTTTCGCAGCGGCACAAACGGGACAGCTGCGGATGAAGGAGTCAATGTCGGAACGCATCCCCCCCCACCAGAACTGTCTGCGCAACAAGTGAAGGGTTTTCAGAAACCCAAAGTGCCCAGCTGTTTTGGCTCCATGAGCTAAATGTAAAACGTCCTTCCGGAGAGCTTTGGGTACATACAATTTCGAGTCCTTGTACCAGGATCCTCCTTGTTCCAAAACACCAGGAGGTAGGGTATGAGCGGAACGTTCTAAAAGGCACTGGTCCCGAAGGACAGTTAAAAAGGACTCGGAGATGGGGATTTTGGAGGGGGCCCCCCCGTCGGTCATGGAGATCTTAGAAACAGTTATGGGGCTAGTGCTTACGTGCGGCGGCGCGCAGACTGCAGGCGGCTGGGCGGTCGGAGGGGTAGGAAGGGCGGGAACTCCGGTTTGTTGCGGTGGCGGCTGGGCAGCCGGTTGGGCTGGCGGAGCTTGTAAGTTGGGTAAGGTGTGCTGATGCTGGGATCGAGTTTGCACAGCCAGCATAGGTAGGGCCCCACGTTGCATAGGGGTGAACAGAGAGTTGGTGGGTCTCTCGAGTTTTACCGGATATTGTGGTAAACGGGAGAGGGCATCCGCGAGAACGTTCTGCTTCCCAGGGACGTGCTTCAGGGTGAAACGGAACTGAGCAAAGAACTCCGCCCACCGTTGTTGTTTCGCCGATAGCTTATGGGACCCCGTGAGGGCAGCTAGATTTTTGTGATTGGTCCAAACCTCAAAGGGGACTTTAGACCCTTCCAAGAATTGTCGCCATAGAGTCAGTGCATGATGAACTGCTGAGGCCTCTTTCTCCCAGATGGGCCAGTTTAATTGAGCGTGCGCAAATTTTTTTGAAAAGTAAGCGCAAGGATGAAGAAGACCATCCGGTCCTTGCTGGAGGAGAGCCCCTCCCATGGCTACATCGGAAGCATCGACTTGCACAATGAACATTTGATTTGGGTCTGGGTGCTGTAGCACCGGCTCCGAAGTGAAGAGGCGTTTGAGGGCCAGAAAGGCGGCTTGGCATTGCTCAGTCCATAGGATTTTTGCGGAGGGCAAGGCAGCCGAGCTTACTTTTCCCTTAGTTTTCAGTAGGTCTGTAATGGGTAGAGCCACCTGGGCGAAGTTAGGGATGAATCCTCGATAGAAGTTTGCAAATCCCAGAAATTGCTGCACTTGCTTACGGTTGGTGGGGGGAGTCCAATCGAGGACGGCTTGGACTTTGGCGGGGTCCATGCGAAGACCTTGGTGGGAGATGATGTATCCCAAAAACGTGAGTTTGCTTTGGTGAAATTCGCACTTAGCTAGTTTTGCGAAAAGTTGATGGTTACGCAGGCGTTGCAGAACTTCCCTGACCAGAGCCACATGCTCGTCCATAGTTTTCGAATAAATGAGAATGTCATCTAAGTAGACCACCACCCCACGATATAGAAGGTCATGTAGGATTTCATTGATGAGTTGCATGAAGACCCCCGGGGCCCCTTTTAATCCGAACGGCATCACAAGGAATTCATACATTCCGAAACAGCTAGAGAAGGCAGTGAGGTGCTCATCCCCTTCGCGGATACGGACTCGGTAGTAAGCTTCTACCAAGTCTAATTTAGAGAACACACGGCCTTCCTGCAATTGTCCCAAAATATCTGATATTAATGGGATAGGATAGGCGTTGGTCTGGGTAACTGCATTGAGCTTTCTGAAGTCAATGCACAGGCGAAGGTCGCCCTCTTTTTTCTGGACGAAAAACGCGGGGGCCCGGACGCGGGTGTTTTGGAACAAGGAGGATCCTGAGAGGTCTGTGGAGACGCTCCATTCACCACAGACCGGAGCCGTTTTTTGACAAGTCGAGGGGAGATTCCAGGTCTAAGGCTGGAGAAATCCAAGGATTTTCCTCATCCGAAGAGGGAAAGTTGTCCCCCAATGGGGCACTTGTAATCCGAGACCCGGCGGGGTCGTTGGTAGTAGGCAGGGAGGCTGGGTCCCCGGCATGGAGTGCAGAGGGTGTGGGTCTTCCCGGAGCTGCGCTGCGGGTGGCCGCGGTGCCTCTGCGTGGTGGACGACCTCGGGCGCGGGTTGTCGTGCTGGGACGAAATAATTCCTGGTGGCGCGGGCAAACGGCTGCAAAGTGGCCCATTTCTCCGCAAGTAAGACAGGCACCCCTCTGAAATCGGGCTTCACGGTCCTGGGGCGGACGTGGGGGATTTCGTGGGACGAGCAGTGGTGCCTCGGGTTGAGGCTTTTGGGTGCCTTTTTCCTTGTGCTTTTGACGGACGAGAGAAATAAAGCGTCGGCGGCTTTCCACTTCCTCGGCTAATAGGATCCAGTCTTCGAGGGTATCGGGATCGCCCCGCATGTAAGACCAGTTCAGAATGTCAGGATGCAAGGCTTCCCTGAAATGGTGGATCAGGGTGGTCTCGGGCCAACCTACAATTTTACTTGCCAGTCGTTGAAATTCATCGGCAAATTCTCGTACTGTAGCAGAGCCTTGTTTTAATTGTAAGAGTTCCGTTTTGGCTCTTTCCCCCAGGAAGGGGTCCTCAAACCTCCTTCTCAGGGCAGTCATGAAGTTGTTGAGGGAACGAATAGCACGAGAGCGGGTGTCAAACTGGAGGACCATCCAGTCAGCCCCTTTACCTGTCAGAAGGGAAGCTACGTAACGTACCCGGCTATCTTCCGTGGGGAAAAGTTGTTCTCGCATATAACTGTCCACTTGATGCAAGAAACAAGGCAAAGTCTCGAGAGATCCGTCATACGTAGTCCTCAATTTGAGTTGCTTCCAAGGGCCGGGCGCAGGTTGACCCGGTTGCACGGGTGGTCCGGGCGGAGGGACAACAGGAGCTCCAGGAGGCAAGGGTGGAGCAGGCACATTAGCGGGTGGTTGCACGGGTGGTCCGGGCGGAGGAGCAACAGGAGCTCCAGGAGGCAAGGGTGGAGCAGGCACATTAGCGGGTGGCTGTACGGGTACCCCCTGACCCGGTATCGGAACGGGCTGTCTGTGAGCTATCAGGGTTTGTTGTAATTGCCTGTTCTCCTGAAGCATACGTTCCATTACTTCCTGGAGTTGATCAACACGGTCGGAGAGCTCCCGATTCTGGGCTCGTAAGAGATGAACCTCCTCACTTGGGCCACCAGTAAGATGAGGCTTACTGGTCCGGAAGCTTGTGGCCCATTGAGAACTATCCCCATATAAATCCTCGTCTTCAGACTCTCCTGAGTCTCGACGTCGGTCAGCCAAACGGCGTGCGCGTTGGGTCGCGCGCGACGGGACAAACGCCGGGGAAAAAGACAGACCTGATAGCCCTAGTACATTGTCCTTGGGGCGCGTGTCCACGTTCGCCTGATTCCTAATCCTTGCTGCAGCCGCCCTGGCTGCTTCCGCAGCCTCTCTCTCTCTTGCGACCTTAGCCGCTTCGGCGGCTTGCTGATCCGCAAGAACTTTGGCGTTCTCAAGTCTTAGGGCAGTCTCTGCCGTAATGCGCGGCAAAAGTTCTGTCTCCAGGAGTGAGAGTATGGGGTCGGGTTCCCCGCCCAGCAGAGGTTGTACTCGAACTGCCAGTGCGGGTGCCTCGGCTCCAAAAGTCGAGGTCAAAACTTGAGCCAAGGTGGCTACCGGGGTGTCCTTTGTACATTCCACAAGGAGAAGAGCGGTGCTAATAGCGACTCGCTTGGCCTCGGCCTGACAGCTGGCTGCATCCGGGATCAGGGAAAAACCCTCCGGCGGGGCTCCCGCCATGGTAGAAAGAGTTTCTCGAGAAATAAGATTATCCAAAAGTCCAGTTAATATTTGTAAATCCTCAGTCGCCAATCGGGCATCGTCCAGTAATTGATCCAAGTCCTGAAGATCCAAACGAGCATCAGTATCCTCCGACGTTAACATCCAGAGACGTCCTGTAAGAGATTGCCACTGTTCCTGTACCAGTCCCCTCAAGCGGCAAACCTCTCGGGTCGTCCGGAAAAGTTCAGCGATTAAGTCTTGTAACAGAGTAGGGTCCTCAGAGAAGGGCTCCAGGGTAGTAGATCACCTGGAGAGCTGCACAGCTCCCATCCAAGTGGCAGGCGAACCCCCCTGGGCTCCAGCCTGGCTAGTAGAATGGTGAAGAGAGATAGCTGTCATAATGTCAGCCCTTGGCCCACAGAACCAGAAATCACCACAAAGTCATATAGAGTCCAAACAGATGGCTTTTACTGGTCAAATAGGCATACAGTGCAAACGAATAAAATGACAGCTATGAGAGACTCACTAGCTGGGAGATATTATAAGGCAGGAAAGGCGGGAGATTACACGCATAGGCTGAATACAGTTTCCCAGGAGCTGAGTTCCCAGGCCTAGGTATGCGACCTTGGGGGGCAGACAATACAGCGCAGAGACAGAGGCAATAACGAAACCGAGATAGCAGCCTGACAGTAGTCCTCTGTGTTGACAGCCATCTCTGCCCTGAGGTAAGATCTTAAATCCATTATAGGTTGTCAGTAGGGTTGCCAGGTCCCTCTTTGCCACCAGTTGGGAGGTTTTTTGGGGTGGAGCCTGAGGAGGGTGGGGTTTGGGCAGGGACTTCAATGGCATAGAGTCCATTTTTTTTTACAGAAATAAATATTTTAACTATATTCCTTGGATGTGTGCTTATACACTTCTAAATATAGTTTAACAGCACTCGGATTACACCTTATAATGCATACCCGGGCTGACACTAAATGATTATATTTGTTTGTGAAATTTTATGTGTGCAAAAGATCTTGTAATAGAACACTGAAAAAGGCCTGAGGGCCGAAACGCATTTGGCATGTGGTTTTAGTTTATCAACCCTGTATCTGTTGCCATCTGCTACTTGTTTTTAATATGTGCACAAATGCTTTATAATGAATAAATTCCATTGTTTTATTTAGGTCTTGTTTCACCCAATCTTTTGGGTACCCAACATTCTCACAATCCAACCTTCCTGCATATACAAAAAAAATTTCTCTGCATATAAAACTACTAGCTGTGGGAAATGCGTTCTTATCTAGACTTCTCACTCTTGCTTGTGGGCTTCCTGGAGGCACCTGGTTGGCCACTGTGTGAACAGACTGCTGGACTTGATGGGCCTTGGTCTGATCCAGCAGGGCCTTTCTTTTCTTATGACATTATAGTTTTTTAAAGATTTTTTTAAAAATGTCTGGGAGCATCAATGGAGCACATCCCAGTTTGAAGCAGAACAGTTCAAACTTGTCTTAATTGGTCAGAAAAAGCAGCCATGGAATGGGTTTGCAGGTGGGGCCAATTTGGATGAGGCTATGGGGCTGAGAAAGTTTTTTTTAAAAAAAAACCCTCTTTCAACCTGCATTGATTCCCTGATTGAAAATGGCCTCCTGGATTGCTTTAAGCCCCTGTAGTGGAATGAGATTGGTCCAATATGAGTCTTTTTAAAACATCTTTCTGGTGCCATTTCCCATTAGGGAAATGGTAGTGGTGGTGGGGAGAGATTTAATACCCTTCTCCGATTCCCCAGTACCATTTCTTCCCCCATGGCTGTTTTATCCAAGCCAAGTGACACGTCGCATGTTCCAGCCACAGAATTCCAGCATGGTACGTAGTTTGGCCCTTAATCTTCTCTGCTTATGTTTGCTTATATGTATTTAAATGCACTGAATGTCGTGCAAAGTGCTCTGGAATTTTTTTAAAAGAAACAACCTTGGGGTGGGGGGAAATTACGAAGCTCTTGTCGAGGGTATACAGTCTGACAATCTTTTAACTACCGTATACCTTTCTCCATATGGTCTGGGTCAGCTGCAGGCTGGGTTTGTGCTTTGTCTAAGACAGTTCGGCGCATTTGAGGGAGCTGGGTCAGCAATACATTATTATTATTAATATTTTTTCATTCCCCCGTCACATCCAAACATGTCTGATCAGCCGGTGTGGTCTTTCCTGTGCTGCGGCTTTGCCGAAGCTTATCTGGTGTTCTCTAATGTCGGCAGGGTTGTTTATCCTTGCACGTTGTTAAAACGGAGCGCATTATTTCAGTGGACGAGTGTCTCCTTAAAGTCTAGACGGGTTTCTTCCACGGAGCCATCAGAGCGTCTGGGGCCGGAGGTGGAAAAGCACAAACAAATAAACACGCAAACAGAAAAAAGGATCTGCCTAGTGGCCGGGATTTGCCAGAACGTCTGGGACGGAAGGGGCACGTTTCCCTGGATGGCATGCTCTCGTTCATGAGCACGTGAATCCGGCAGTCTGCTGTCTCGTTCACTCCACTGGTTCAAAGGCGGGGAAGCAATCCCCAGGCCCTGGCACAGATGCCACCTGTATGCCAGTCTGACCCACTGCAAGCGGAGCTTCTCCAGGTCTAAAAGAAATCTGACAACGTTAAAGCAGTTTTCACAAAGCGGTGAACCGTTTTCATCGTTCACCGTACATTTTGGATGGGGCATCTTACCTCCAGAACATAGAATCTTGATGAATAGTGTTAACTCCGCGCGGGGAGGACACACGAGGTCGAGATGGAGGTCCAACAACAACGCTTTATTGTAGTGAAGAACAGAACTAAAGAACTCAGTGCAAACGGCCCAGCTTATATGCCCCCCTGGCCGCCCGCAGCCACTCCCCCCCTATCCGTGATAGGGGGGGAACAACCCCGGGTTGCCAATGGCGCGTGCCAGCTTAGGGCCAATGGCGCGTGCCAGTTTGGACCAATGGCGCGTGCAGGGTCTAGGATCCTTCGTCCGAGACTCAAGCGCCTAAGTTTCCCCCTGCATATCGCCTAACTATGTACATACATAACAAATATCATGGTAAGAAGCTTACATTAGTCAATTTTAGGTCTTCAGAGTTTTGCAAACAGTGCATGTTTGTTTGTTTATCCAGGTATTTATACCCCGCTTTTCTGCCCAATGGACCCAAAGCGGCTCGCAATATTGTTCTCCTCTCCCTTTCTCTCTCACAACAACAGCCTTGCAAGGTAGGTTAGTCTGAGAGAGAGCGTCTAGCTCAAGGCCATCCAGCGAGCTTCCATAGCAGAGTGGGCATTTAAACCTGGCTTTCCCAGTTCCTAGCCTAGCACTCTAATCACTACACTAGAGTGGCTCTCACGTCCACGGGCTCAACAGATTTTACAGGAAAACTGCTACCGAGAGACAGGCAGTGGCAAAACCGCCTTTGACACTCTGTTGCCTTGAAAACCCTACGGGGTCACCCATAAGTGGGCTGCAACTTGATGGCACTTTCCACCCCCACCAGGATGTTGTCCCTTTTCATTTATTAGCAAAGAGGAGTGTGTGTGATATTTCAGGAGGTGACCCAGTTCCGATGGGCATCCAACCCCATGTCTTTGTTCCATACGTGTTTTCAGCTTTTCGCTTTTAGCCCTCCCGTAAAGTCCAGCTCAGTATTCCTTTCCCTAGATTTAACAGCTACTGGCTACCCATCAACCACTTCACACTTTAAAAGGGGGAAATGAAATTTTTCCTTGACACTATGAAGAGAAAAGTTGCCACATCTATCATGCAATTGACTGATCTAGTTGACAGCAGATAATGCAATATCCGCTTCTCAGAAAGTGTCTTTAGCGTACAGCTAGTGATTCACTGAACTCAGGGTTGCCAGGTCCCTCTTCGCCACCGGCGGGAGGTTTTTGGGGTGGAGCCTGAGGAGGGCAGGGTTTGGGGAGGGGAGGGACTTCAATGCTATAGAGTCCAATTGCCAAACTGGCCATTTTCTCCAGGGGAACTGATCAGTTGTAATAGCAGGAGATCTCCAGCTAGTACCTGGAGGTTGGCAACTCTAAACTGGATGGACAAAGACAGTTTTTATACTGCCTAAAAAACCCCTCCTGGGAGATGAAGCACTGAATATAAAACCAAAGTGCCATTTTGCATGCAGCTATCTTGTTAAAATGAAAGATACTACAGCGCAAGCTTGTGGTCAGGTCTTGCGGCACCTTCAAGACCAACAAAATTTTATTCCGGCTCCGGCTTTTATCTGCCAACTGGCCAGAAGAACAAACAGCCTCACGGATTCCTGTCCTTTTAACTGAGATTTGATGTGCAGATAGCAGCAGGAGAGCAGCATGAAATTGACGAATGGTTGCCTATCTAAGTGCTGTTACTGCTGCAATTCAAAACGGGCAGCCTTATTTGACCCAGAAACCCTTCCTTCAAATCCCACTGGTGCACCCCACTTACCCTTTTGGCACAATAAACCTGGTAGTCCTTTAGGTGCCACAAGAATACTATGTTTGTGTGCGCGCGCAAATCAAGTCATTTTCTATTTACAGTCTCAAGAATAGAAAACAAGCAAACCAAAAACAATTTCTAAACCTTCTGGATTGTATTAAAAGAAACCAAGGCCATTTATGCATGGCTGTTTCCTCGCGGTCACCCCACCCCACTACTTTGGGTCTTTGCTTTGATTATGTTTCCCCCAGGGGAAGGGCCAGGCGACATTTGGGGAAGTAGATGGCGGGGGTGGGGTGGGGTGACCGAGAGGAAACAGCCATGCATAAATGGCCCAAAAGGTTTTGCAGGAAAGCGCGGATTTCCCACCTGGCTGGCCAGTCAAACACTTTGGACAAGCCTCTTGTTATCCAACTGCTCGCTTCATTAACACGAGTGATTCCACTCCATGAATTGGTTAGGGGAGGGAGGTGAAGTTCTTAAATGGTTAATCATAAAACTAGCCCAGACTGTGCAGGAAGGCATTCCTTGTCACTCTTCCAAAGATCAAATCACCTCTCAGCTCTTTGAAGCTTCCTTATCCAGCAGGCCCTTCTGAAGGGCCTGTCTAGCTCGTAAAGCTGTACTGACCAATATTGTAATCCTTGGTTATGAGAAAAGACTGCATCCGTATGCAGGGTTGCCTGAAAGGCATGGAGAAAAATGCCTTGTCCTTTTAACAAAGACCCTCATATATTATTTAGCCAGTGATTTTATTTCCTACCATGCCACAAAAAGCCGCCCATATCCACATATTTAAGCCTCTGTTATAAGGGACAAGACATTTTTCTCCAGGCTTGTTGGCAACCCTGATGTGAGAAGGGGGCCTGCCAGGGTGACATCACAAGGTTGCCAACCTCCAGGTGGCACCTGGAGTAGAGTTGCCAGTCCCTCTTTGTCACCGGTGGGAGGTTTTTGGGGCAGAGCCTGAGGAGGGCAGGGTTTGGGGAGGGGAGGGACTTCAATGACATAGAGTCCAATTGCCAAAGCGGCCATTTTCTCCAGGTGAACTGATCTCTGTCGGTTGCAGATCAGTTGTAATAGCAGGAGATCTCCAGCTAGTACCTGGAGATTGGCAACTCTAACCTGGAGAGCTCTCGCTATTACAGTTGATGTCCAGATGACTGAGATCAGTTACCCTGGAGAAAATGGCTGCTTTGGAGGGTGGACTCAATGGCATTATACCCCACTGAGGTCTTTCCCCAAACCCTACCCTCCCCGGGCTCCACCCCCACCCCCAAATCTCCAGGTATTTCCCAACCCAGAGCTGGCAACCCTATGATGTTAGGATGAAGGGGGATATACTTTGCACCTCCTCAGAGGCATGCATGCTTTAGTGCATATATAGAAGGGCTTTACCGTTCGGGTTGCCAACCTCCAGGTTGTAGCTGGAGATCTCCCGCTATTACAACTGATCTCCAGCCAATAGAGATCACTTCACCTGGAGAAAATGGCTGCTTTGGCAATTGGACTCTATAGCATTGAAGTCCTTCCCCTCCCCAAACCCCGCTCTCCTCAGGCTCCACCCCCAAAATTTCCCACTGGTGGTGAAGGGGGACCTGGCACCCCTAGTTGTGACTCTCACAGGTGGGTCATGGGGCCAGCAAAGAGAAGGAGGAGAAGAAATTGTTGGGACAGATAGCTCTTGGGAGGCTGGATGGTACATTTGCCTCCGTATAATGGACATATTGCGCACAATGGCCATGAAATAGCCTTTTGGTTAAGCAATGCCCTGTATTTATCAATGCGGAATATGCAAAATAAAGTGTAAGCTTGTTCAGTGTTAACTGTTGAGGGATTCCTGTGCTTCGTGCTTGGGAGGGGCAAACTCACTTTGCAAGGGGTGGGGGGTTGTTCCCTGAAAATACCGGTCCTTTACCAGGGGATCCCTTGTTTTAGAAAGTTTGAGAACCAGGGCCCTCTTCCCTCTACCCCCACCCCCACCCCTTAAAGCGGCTTTGTATAGGTTACTAGAAGAGTGCGTTTTTCATTGGTGAAGCAGCAGTGCCACCTTCAGGTCACTGATATAACTGCAGGTTATTGCCCTTGAGGACAGAAATGGACATCCCCCCCACCCCTCCGCAAACTTTTTATTTTTGCAGAATGTGTAACCCAGTCCGAGGTATGCTTGAAGTCAGTCCCACATTTTTCTCAGATAACTCTGCGGAAGATTGTACAATCCTGGAGGATTTTCCTCGAGCACTAGACTGCAGGAACCGTTGAAAACCTGAGCACGCAAAGGAACCTGGCCAGAGAACCTGTTAATTTGCCCTGCGAGCAGAAACACACGTGGAAGGAGAAGAAACCAGATCCTTTGCAGCCACCTGGGGGCCAACGCCAGGCCTGATGGATTTTTCACCCCTTGTATCCATCCGTTTCTCAATTCTTGGACTTCCCCAGAGGATCATCTTTTTCACGCAATACCTGCACAGTTAATTGTTTGTTGTGCAAGAATCCAGCTGGGTTTCCTCGCTGTAGCATTTTGCTAAGAGCATATTGCATTTTTATGGCATTCAGATGGCAGCAACTTGTTGCTGAGGGGTGCGCAAGCAGTTCTATACCAGCAAGCATGTAACTGGCTGTGAATATAAAAGTGCTGACTTAGTGAAAGCACCCTCCAATGCATCTGATGAAGTGAGCTGTGACTCACAGACGCTTATGTTGGAATACAGTTTCTCCTCCCAAACCCCGTCATCCCCAGGCTCCACCCCAAAAACCTCCCACCGGTGGCGAAGAGGGACCTGGCAACCCTATTGAACCACTCTATGAACTTTAAAAACATATCACTTACTTTGTAAACAGGTGGAGTACTCACTGAACCACTGAAGCCCTCCCACCTTAGGGACGGGCTGTGGCTTAGTGGTAGAGCATCTGCTTGGCATGCAGAAGGTCCCAGGTTCAATCCTCAGAGGTGCCAGTTAAAAGGACCAGGCAGTAGGTGATGCGAAAGGCCTCTGAGACCCTTGAGAGCTGCCTGAGACCCTTGAGAGCTGCTGCCGGTATGAGTAGACAACACTGAACTCGATGGACCAAGAGTCTGGTTCAGTATAAGGCAGATATGTCCTTATTTCTTGTGTATTTGCAGCAATGATTATTTGTTTCAGTGTGGCGTAGCAGTTACAGTGTTGGATTACTAGGATCTAAAAGACCCAAATCTGAATCCTCACTTTGCCAGGGTAAATTGCTCGGTGACGTCCCTTCCTCCATTTTATTCTCACAACAACAATCCTGTCAGGTAGGTTAGACTCATAGAAAGTGGCTGGCTCAAAGTGACCCAATGAACCACCACGGCTCACTTCTCTTTCTAGCAGCGACAATCTATGAGTCTCTGGGCAGCTCACAGTTACAGCGCGATAGGCGTCCAGTTTGTCCCCATTCTGCTAATCAGTATACTCCTTCTGAACATGGAGGTTCTTTTTTTCTTTTTGCTTGTCATGATCAATAGATGATAGACCTTGTTAACTGGATCTTCAGTGAAGGTAGTACATCTCATCACCTGCGCCTGGGCTTTCTCACTATTAGTTCACTCCCTGTGGAAACTTGCAGGATTTCTTCACCGCAAGTCAACTAAACAGTATTATTTCAACCGGAGTCTTTGTATTGGGATTGTGGCGTAGTGGTTAAGCATGGCGGACTCTAACCTGGAGAACCGGGTTTGATTCCCCACTCCTTCACATGAAGCTTGCTGAGTGACCTTGGGCCAGTCACAGTTCTCTCAGAACTCTCTCAGCCCACGTGGAGGCAGACAACAGCAAACCACCTCCAAATGTTCTCTGGCCTTGAAAACCCTACGGGGTAGGCATAAGTCAGCTGCAACTTCACAGTACTTTTCACTACCACATGGGGTTGTATTATTTCTGTATTTTGATTGTCTTATATTTTAATTGGTTGTGTGTTTTATGGTACATTGTTGGTCACCTGGGGCTCTGAGGAAAAAAGGTGGGATACAAATGCCCCCCCCATCTCAGATTTGTATTTTTTAAAAATTGCTTAGGCTCACAGACACCAGTTCCTTTTGTTGCTTTTTCCCCTGGCTGACATTCTGCATCTGGCACACTTGACAGGCTAAAATACAACAGGAGATGCCTTGGTGTTAAGAAGCAGCTGGGGAAAGCTTTACCTGATGAATTTCCACATGCCATGCTGCTGATAAAGACACAGTGGAGAAACAAGAGGGCGTATCCCTGCCGTGCTCCGAATGGCAATCTTTCAGTGTAGCAGATGGCCGATTGGCTACATAAGTTGCATGGCTACATAAGTTGCATGGCTACATAAGTTGCATCGCGTAGGTATCTGCCATAATCACAACACCAATATGTTACCAGTCGGGGTTTGTGAATTTGCCTTGAAAGCCACCAGTGTGGCGTACTTTCTCAGAGCTGTGTTTCATAGCAGTGGGCCAACTCACCTGCCATCCTGTAGATTGGCGGTCAGATTGCCTGATGGTCTGACTTTTACTTAGAAGCAGCCAAAAAAAGAAGAAGCAGAAGCAGCAGCCACAGGGAGCTCTGGATGTGATCACTGGGGCTAGGGTAGGGTTGCCAACCTCCAGGTACTAGCTGGAGATCTCCTGCTATTACAACTAGTCTCCAGCCAATAGAGATCAGTTCACCCAGAGAAAACGGCCGCTTTGGCAATTGGACTCTGTGGCACTGAAGTCCCTCCCCTCCCCAAACCCCACCCTCCTCAGGCTCTGCCCCCAAAATCTCCTGCTGATGGCGAAGAGGGACCTAGCAACCCTAGGCTAGGGAGAGGGATGCTTAATCCTCCTTTTCCAAGCATTGTCTTCCTGATCGAAACCCCCTCCTCTTCCCCTACTGGGAATTTTAGAGCAGGGAAAACAGATCTACTTGGGTTGCCAGCAGACCTGGAGAAAAATGTCTCTTTGCAGTTGACGCTTTTCATGGCATGGAAGTAAATAATATCCCATTAAGCCTCTATTAAAGGAACAGGGCTTTTTTTCCCCCTCCAGGGCTGTTGACAACTCTAAAATCTATTGGGGGGGGGAAGAGAAGATCACTCTCACCAGAACCTACCCCTTGCATTGAAAGTGATGGAATGAGCCAATCACAGCTGATACAAAGACACCAGAGGTTCTTGAATGGGTGCACACAAGGCCAGAGCAGTAGATCATACAGAGACAGAGCGAGCAGCCTCTTCCTTAAAGAGGTACCAGGGGCTCAAAGGGGAACTTACATTTTTAAACTGATTTATCTCCTTGCAGCACAGAGCTTGGAAATCACTGTTGGTTTGGGCATGGCATTTTCTCTTTGTGTGTTCTACCTCACAGGGTTGTTGTTGTGAAGTTAAAATGTTGCTCAGAGGAAGGCCAGGATAGAAATGTAATAGCATTTCAGATGCTCAGTCTGGTGGAGTGGTTCTTGTGTCAGACTAGGACTGGAGTGGGGGGGACACCCCGGTTCGATTCCTCACACAGCCATGAAGTTCACTGGGGGAGTGTGAGCCAGTCATGTCCTCTCAGTCTCACTCACGGGGGTGTCATGAAGATAAAATGCACTACCCTAAGCTCTTTGGAGGAAGGATTATGTAAAGGTTTGATAGATTCTAAAAATCTCTTTAGACTCTGCCTTAAGTGTATAGCAATGTTTCTATAAAGAGAAAAGGAGAAGCACTTTGTACATCCTCAGAGGCACTTTACTTAATATATTCCTGGGCAGAGGAGCCCTGAAATTGAAACTATTTCCCCATTGATAAGTTGGACAAGAGTGTCAACTTAACCAACCCCCCACTGATCATTCATGTGCCTTTAAAAGCAGCCTAGTACATAGAATGGGGGTCCCCCAAACTTTTTGAGCCCATGGGCACCTTTGGAATTCTGACATGGTATGGTGGGTGCAGCCACAAAACGGCTGCCGCAGGTGAAGGCTTGCCAACCTCCAGGTACTATCTGGAGATCTCCTGCTATTACAACTGATCTCCAGCCAAGAGAGATCAGTTCACCTGGAAAAAATGGCCACTTCGGCAATTGCTCTCTATGGCATTGAAGCCCCTTCCCAAACCCCACCTACTCAGGCCCCGCCCCCAAAACCTCCCGCCGGTGGCGAAGAGGGACCTGGCAACCCTACGCAGGAGGCAGAGTCATAAAAAAAATGCTTGCCTCAGCTTTACTTCAGCGACACAGTGCAGATCCTTGTGCTGTGGTGGTAGCCAAAACAGCATTTTAAAAAAATCTGCACAGCCAAATTTCCAGTCGCCATTCAGAAGCCTTTCTGGGCAAAAGCCCCACCTGGCCACACCCACTTCCTAAAAACACTTGGTGGGCACCAGAAAAGGTGTTGGTGGGTGCTGGGGGGGCCCTGGCACAGAAGGTGCTGGGGGCCCCTGGCACAGAAATTTAGCTGGTGAACCCTTGCCCATCACTTTATCAGGGTCAAACTCTAATAACAGGAATAACAGCAGCAGCAGCCTCTGGGCTGGCCGTAGGGTTGCCAGCTCCGGGTTGGGAAATACCTGGAGATTTTGGGGGCGGAGCCTGAGGAGGGTGGGGTTTGGAGAGGGGAGGGGCTTCAATGCCATAGAGTCCAATTGCCAAAGCAGCCATTTTCTCCAGGGGAACTGTCGGCTGGAGATCAGTTGTAATAGCAGGAGATCTTCAGCCACCACCTGGAGGTTGGCAACCCTAGCTGGTCAACTGCTCTTCCTTAGCAGGAAAGAGACTGATGCAAACATCATTCCTCTTCAGGCCCTTTCCCCAGAGCCTGGGCTGGGCTGTTAGGAAGTTGCAACTTGCAACTGAGAAAATACTTCACCTTTCCCAGTACCTGCCCTGCAGCTAAGGAGGAGATTGACAGGTACCCTCTTTCCCTAACTATAACCTAGATTTTGGGTTGCCAGCTTCTGTTACTGCTCTTCTACAAGCAGTCTGATCTGCAGCATTTAGTGGGTGATAATATTTTACTACCATAAAATGTGTCACCTGCTGGTTTAAACATATTAAACGCTCTGTTAAAGGCGCAGGGTCGGTCCCTCGTCAAAGGTATCGAGAGAATGGACAGGGAGAAGCTTTTCACCATCTCTCATAATACCCAAACATGGGGTCATCTGCTGAAGCTGGAGGGTGAGACATTCAAAACAGATAAAAGGAAGGATTTCTTCACACAACAAATCATTAAATTGTGGAACTCCCTGCCTGAGGATGTGGTGAAGGCTGCCAACTTTGAAGGCTTTAAGAGGGGAGTGGACATGTTCATGGAGGAGAGGGCTATCTATGGCTACTAGTAAAAATTGATACTAGTCATGATGCATCCCTGTTCTCTCCAGGATCAGAGGAGCATGCCGAATATATTGGGTGCTGTGGAACTCAGGCAGGGCAATGCTGCTGCAGTCGTCTAGTTTGTGGGCTTCCTAGAGGCACCTGGTTGGCAACTTGTGTGAACAGACTGCTGGACTTGATGGGCCTTGGTCTGATCCAGCATGGCCGTTCTTATGTAAGGTAGTTGGCAACCTAGCTAGCCCCAGGAACCTGATTTGGGTGTCACAATATAGGCCTGGAGCCAGTGAATTAATAATAATAAAAAACATAAGATTGATCATGTACAAAGAGTCTTTTCTTCCTCCACCCCACTATCCACTGCCAGTCTTCCTTCCTCTGGAATAATTAGGTTTCTTGCTCCAGTGGTCCATCTAGTCCATCATCCTGTTTCCAGAAGGGGACAACCAGATGCCGTAAAAGATCCACAGTGTGTGTGAGTGTGTCAGAAGCCAACACTTCCTCCAGTTGTTGTCTCCCAGCAGTTGGCATTCAGAGGTATACTGTCTCTGAGCATGGAGGCTCCATTCAGCTCACATGGCTAAGGGCCACTGATGGATTTATCCTCCATTAATTTGTCTAATCTCCTTTCTTTAGCCATTTCAGCTAGCGACCATCACTATATCCTAGTGGCAGTGAGTTCCACAAGTTTTGTATTGGGCGAAGCTAGTTTCTCTTTTTAGCAGTTAGCCATTCTTAGCCTTTGTACTGATGGCACTGCATGCCAAGCTCATGTTTTCCATGAAGAGGGTTGCCAACAAGGCTAAAGAAAAATGTCCTGTCTCTTCAATAAAGGCTTAAGGTTTTCATGCCATGGAGGTAAATAACATCTCATTAAGATTCAGTTAAAAGGACAGGACATTTTTCTCCAGGCCTCTTGGCAATTCTCCCATAGGTCTCAGACAAAGCAGGAAGGAGGTGGTATTGACATATTCAGTGTCTCAGTGATGGAATTCTGAAAGGAAGAGAATTCCTCGGTTGCTCAGATAACTGATGAGTTAACAGGGTCACAAATTGACCACGGGGAAAAAGAAAAGCCATCTCGACTTAGGTATAGGGTTGCTAGCTACCTGGAGGACGAACAAAAAGCCCTGTCCCTTTAACGGGGCTTTAATAGATTATTGACCAGGTGATGTTATGTGACTTCCAGGCTGTGAAGAGCATCAGCTGCCCATTTCCACACATTCAAGCCTCTGTTAAAGGGACAGGATGCTTTTTCTTAGGGTTGTTGGCCCCCAACTCTTGTTCTTTTACAGCAGCTCAATCAGCAAGTGAAGTTTTAGCTGGCATGCTGAGGAACATGAGTGCGCGCAGATCAAGTACGTTTTTTAAAGGTGGTATTTTAAGGCTCTTGTTAGCCATTGTGGAAACTCCAAAGTGGGATAGATATAAAATAAATAAGTTGCCAACCCTGAGCCCCCACAACCCTTATGCCCAGTGTATACATATAATGTTTGTCCAATGCACATTTGATGCAGTGGGGCTGTATTCTACAAAGGCTTATGCTACAATAAATGGGTTAATTGTTCAGGTGCTCCAAAACTCGTCTTTTGTTTTTGCTAACAGTCAGGGTTGTCAGCTCCGGGCTGGGAAATACCTGGAGATGTTTGGGGCAGAGCCTGAGGAGGGCGGGGTTTGGGGAGGGACTTCAATGCTATAGAGTCCAATTGCCAAAGCGGTTTGGCAATTTTCTCCAGGTAAACTGATCTGTATCGGCTGGGGATCAGTTGTATTAGTGGGAGATCTCCAGCCACTCCCTGGAGGTTGGCAACCTTACTAATAGTGCCTACCCCACTAGAATGCGTTAGTGCGGAACCATAAAAGTTCTTTGCCAGGATCCACTTGTTCTTATGTATTTCTGGCTCCTTTTAACTACAGATGAAACCTGACGCCCCTGCCCTGGGCGTTTTTACTCGGAAAGAAGTCCAACTTGAATTCAGTGGGAGTTATTCCCACTTAAATAGGTATGGACGAAATGGCAGTTTAAAGCATTGCCCGTGAAAGGTCACAAGGATTGAGTAGGATTGAGTACAGTCTGGTTGCTCTACTATCTTTTGACCAGACGGTGGCAGCCTAACCTGCCCAAACATGTACTGTAAGCGATATATTTTGCGTCCTAGTTCTTAAACCTTGTAATGGAAATGCTACCCGGGATCTCTGATACAGCCCACGTTGTTCCTTTTCTTTCTTTCAGACTAAATCCCAACACTATGTCAGATAACAAGTTAGGCCCAACTGTGTGTGCTAAGTGCCGTCAAGTCGCTTCCGACTCATGGCGACCCCATGAATGAAAGTCCTCCAAAATGTCCTATCTTTGACAGCCTTGCTCAGATCTTGCAAATTGAGGGCTGGGGCTTCCTTTATTGAAACTGCTGAATTACAGTTGATATTCAAACTAAAGTCAATGCATTTACCTGGGCTGAATAAAGACCTTGCATTCATGGCTCATGACCAATGCTGATTTCTCCACAACCATCTCTCCCCTGGACATCACAGACTCTTCTGCATACCACACCTAATCCCATCACTCCTGCTGTTCACATTTACACACTGTTAATATTTACATACTAATGCTTGTCTGAATTCACTCTCCTCTACTTAAAGACAGATGGATTCACATTCTAGCTGTATCTGAAGAAGTGAGCTGCGGCTCACGAAAGCTCATACCCTGCCAGAAAATATTTTTGTTAGTCTGGACTCTTGCCCTTTTCTACTACTGCGGACAGACTAACACGGCTACCCACCGTGAATTATCTTTATTGAGTCAGTCCATCTCTTGTTGGGTCTTCCTCTTTTCCTGCTGCCGTCAACTTTTCCTAGACCCATCTAGGCGCTTCATATCTAGGACCGAGTTATCCCGAGGAGGTGCACTACTAGTTCCTACCAGCAGGGGGGAGGCTCAAACGTGACTTTGTAATATCGAAAGGTTCAGCGCAGTTTTCACTGATAACCAAGTAACCATCCTCCCCCCCCCCCCGCTCCTACGTCTTTATGGTCATGTCGCAGGCAGAAATTCAACAGGAGCAACTTCTGTTGCTGCATCCCCTTGTAGGAAAAGTGTCTGATTGGTGCGTTTTTGCTTAGTACGAAGTAAAAAACACATAAGCCCTACTGGAAAATAGGTTGGTGATCATATCCCCAAGGCAGGAAATGAAAGCTGTCCAGGGTGATGCTATCTACACACAGCCTGTTAGGATTAGGGTTGCTGGCCTCCAGGCCTAGAGATCTCCCGAAATTAGGGTTGCCAGGTCCCTCTTTGCCACTGGTAGGAGGTTTTTGGGGCGGGGTTTGGGGAGGGACTTCAATGCTATAGAGCAGTGATGGCGAACCTTTTAGAGACCGAGTGCCCAAACTGCAACCTAAAACCCACTTATTTATCACCGAGTGCCAATGCGCACCACGACAACACGGCACAGCCCTAGGCCAGTGGTCAGCAAACTCATTAGTCAACAGAGCCAAATATCAACAGTACAATGATTGAGATTTCTTTTGAGAGCCAAATTTCTTAAACTATATAGGTAGGTACACTGAATAAAACTTGATATCATACTTAATAATGATCTTATTTATTGATAAAAATTAAATTGTAAGTCCCTGCCATTTCCCCCCTCCCTCGGCTCTGGGCATGGGGGGATCGGGACCGAGGCCGGGGCGGAGAAATCAGCCCCCACCACCCAGAGTCCAGGAAAGGGGGGGCTTTGAACCGCTCCCGCGGCCCAACTGGGCAGCCGCGTGCCTACAGCCTCCCTCATCTAGGGCGGGGCAGAGCCAGAAAGGCCAGCGGCTGGGAGGAACCGTGCGTGCCGGCAGAGAGGGCAACGCGTGCCGGAAGTGGCACGCGTGCCATAGGTTCGCCAACATGGCTATAGAGTCCAATAGCCAAAGCAGCCATTTTCTCCAGGGGAACTGATCTCTATCGGCTGGAGATCAGTTGGAATAGCAGGAGATCTCCAGCCAGTATATGGAGGTTGGGGGAGAAAATAGACACCACTGTACTGGTATCAGGAGATAAGGAAATTAGTACAGGGGCGGAAAATACTTTTAGGTGCAAAATATATTTATAAGCTACTGTGTCTAGACAAATACGCATAAACAATTACACAAATGGACTCAACAAACAAAAATCTTATACACCAACTATACATCCCATCTCATGGATGGTAGTGGACAAGAAGAATATCAATGCAGAAGTGCAATGTCTCTCACTGTATGTACATCAGTCTTCTGTATAGGTTTCATACAGGTAAGTAAACAGTTCTAGTAAATATTGACTGTTCAATTTCAAAGTGCTGCATGCATATCAGATCCCACGAAGGGTAACATTCACAAATGGCTACATTTGTGAATGTTACCCTTCGTGGGATCTGATATGCATGCAGCACTTTGAAATTGATTACTAGAGATGTGCAATATAGAGGAATATGCTTGAAAGACTGATGAAGAATTCAAAGAATTTGAAACTGCCGTATCTTCCATGAAGCAAATCCTCCATGAGATGGGATGTATAGTTGGTGTATAAGATTTTTGTTTGTTGAGTATATGGAGGTTGGCAACCCTACCTCTGACATTTTTTCTGGCGCCTGCAAGTTGGGGCTTTTGCCCAGCAAGGCTTCGGATTGGCCACTGGAGACTTGATTGGCTGGAGTCGAATGGGGTGGAGGTGAAGGGGACAGGCCTTCTCTCCCCCAGCCCTGCCGCTTTAAAACTGGGAGCTGTGTTAAGTTTGGCTTTGCTAAAGGCCACGAGTAGACCTGCCCCCTCATCTGAGAGCAGGGTTGCCAACCTCCAGGTACTAGCTGGAGATTTCCTGCTATTACAACTGATCTCCAGCCGAGAGAGATCAGCTCACCTGGAGAAAATGGCTGCTTTGGCCATTGGACTCTATGGCATTGAAGTCCCTCCCCCAACCCCAACCCCGCCCTCCTCAGGCGCCGCCCCCAAAACCTCCAGGTATTTCCCAACCCAGAGTTGGCAACCCCATCTGAGAGGCTTGGCCTTCCCTAAAAGAGCCTGATTTTACACCTTGGGAAGGGGGGGGGGGAGAGAACAAGAAGGGTGTGCCTGTTCACGTGCCATCAAGTCACTTCTGACTTATGAATCAACGATTGCCAAAATGTCCTCTCATGAATAGCCTTGCTCAGTTCATGCAAACTGAGGGCCCTGGCTTCCTGTGCTGAGTCAGTCCATCTCATGGTGGGTCTTCCTCTTTTCCTACTGTCTTCAACGTTTCCTAGCATTATTGTGTTTTCCAGTGAGTCTGTTCCCGTGACTAAAGTACAGTAGCTTCAGTTTAGTCTAGGGTTGCCAGGTCCCTCTTTACCACCGGCAGGAGGTTTTTGGGGCGGAGCCTGAGGAGGGCGGGGTTTGGGGAGGGGCGTTAATGCCATAGAGTCCAATCGCCAAAGCAGCCATTTTCTCCAGGTGAACTGATCTCTATCAGCTGGAGATCAGTTATAACAGCAGATCTCCAGCTAGTACCTCGAGGTTGGCAACCCTAGTTTAGTCATTTTAGCTTCTAGCAGAATAATTAACAGATAAAGCTTTTCTCAGGCTGAACTTTATCAGGCTGCGAAGGAGCATGATGTGTATTTGGTGTTTCCCATGTCAAAATTATGAGTGCTGTATTTTTAAAAATGTCCGGGAAAAGGCTAGGCTGAAAAACTTTATCATTGGGTTGGGTTTTTATGTGTGCAGCAGGGTTGAAGGAATAGTCAAACATTAAATTCTATCATTTAAAATAGTTGTTGATGATATGCCTTGCATTTATATATGCATATATATAAAGAAAAATATGTATATAATATATGGGGGTGTCATTTTGTACTTTTGCCCCCCTTCAAAAAATGTAGATCTGGCCCTGGGCATTCCAATAGCTAGCCAAACATACATTTTTATTACGAGCGGCAGATCTAACCAGCACAATACGTAATTAACATGACTTTAGCTGCCAAAGCTCTTCTGTGAGGGCCAATGGTTTTGAGTCTGCTGTTTTATAAGATTAGGGAAATCCAGAGGTTGGGGGCAAAGAACAGGGAGTCCCGAAGCATCTGGCCAGCTGCCGATTGGCAACAGACGAGGTGGGTCTGGCAGGGCAGTTCCTTTGTTCTCCTCTTTGATGTGCCGCCCTCCCCCCTCTGTGCCACTGGCTGCAGGCACGTGGCTCCAACCATCCCTGTGGGGGGTAATAAGACGTTGCTGGTGCAACCCGCTTTAATGCCTTGCAGCTGCGTGCTCCTACAGGGTTATGACAGGGACCAGGTGGACTCCCAGGGAGCATCTAGCTCAAATGCCAGCTTTCTGGCCACAGCGCACCCATTCACAGCCGCGGGAGATGCTTTATCATTGCTGAATGGCGGGAAGACGCCAATACCTGGCCAGAGCTTTGGGAAAGCACACGTTTGGGTATGACAGGCAACTTTATGTGGCAGCTGTATTGCCGGAAGCCAAGGAGAGTATCGGGTTGATCAGAAAGCAGCAGGGGCTGTGGAAGATGAACAGAAATGCAGCCCCCCACACACATGCTGGCAGCAGTTTGCTAGGATAGTTAAATTGTGGAACTCTCTGCCCCAGGATGGGGTGATGGCTGCCAACTTGGAAGGCTTTAAGAGGGGAGTGGACATGTTCATGGAAGAGAGGGCTAACCATGGCTACTAGTCAAAATGAATACTGGTCATGATGCATACCTATCCTCTCCAGTACCAGAGGAGCATGCCTATTATATTAGGTGCTGTGGAAGACAGGCAGGATGCTGCTGCAGTCGTCTTGTTTGGGGGCTTCATAGAGGCACCTGGTTGGCCATTGGGTGAACAGACTGCTGGACTTGATGGACCTTGGTCTGATCCAGCATGGCCTTTCTTATGTTCTTATGTTCTAAAAAGAGAGGTGAAACCTCTTTTCTAGAAACCCTCCCCAGTCTTAGACTTGTGAGGGTTCTGTGTGACACGCAGAGAAAAATACTCTGTATATATCCAGAGGCTCTGACACGATTGCCTGTTTGTTTCCAAGTTAGGATCGCCAGGCCTCCCACTGTGGTGGGAGTCCTCTTGCCAGCAACCCTTATTGTCAGCTACCAAAGCCAGCATCGCACACAGCATGACATCGCTTCCAGGAAAAACCTGGAAGTGATACCATGTCGCTCTGGAAAATGCCGAAAACTATGGTTTGACCATAGAGGTTCTGGCAATTCCTAAAGCAACGTGATACCTTGTGTTTTTTTTTTCGGAAGTGGCATCAGGATTAGGGTTGCCAGGTCCCTCTTTGCCACCGGCGGGAGGTTTTTTGGGGTGGAGCCTGAGGAAGGCGGGGTTTGGGGAGGGGAGGGACTTCAGTGCCATAGAGTCCAATTGCCAATGCGGCCATTTTCTCCAGGGGAACTAATCTCTATCGGCTGGAGATCAGTTGTAATAGCAGGAGATCTCCAGCTAGTATCTGAAGATTGGCAAGCCTAATCAGGATGCATTCATTATGCCGTGTGCCCATCTGTGTCCCTGCACCCTCCCCCCCAAACTCCTGCTGGTTGGCATTCGTAGCAGGTTCCAGGGCCTTGCCTTATATACCTGTCAGAAAGGTCAGAGAGGAAGCTGAGAAATGGCATTGCTGGCCTTTCGCAGGAGTAGCTTTGATTCAGCAAACAGGCCACAAGGGGGTGTTGATTAGTAGGACCTCCTGCTCTGGCTAGGACACGACCCAGGGAATTCCCTGGCAGCTTCTGGGACTTAAAAGGCCTTAACTACACAGTACACAGCCTGTGGGCCAGGGGGTCTGCGTCCACTGTGAGGACCATGGCACCTGGAGATCTCCCGCTATTACAATTGATCTCCAGACCACTGAGACTATGGAGATCAGTTCCCTTGGACATAGGGTTGCCAAGTTCCTCTTTGCCACCGGCGGGAGGTTTTTTTGGGGAAAGCCAACAGGAGCTGAGAAGCATCCGGTTCGGGCAAACTCAGTTCATATGGACAAAGGGAAAATTGCTTCAGATTGCCCACATAGGAATTACTTAGACATGAAAGGGAATGGAAAAAGAATGATGCCCAAAGGCACATGCCAGGCAAGTCGGAAGAGAGAAACAGTGTGGAGGAGTTTCTATGCTAATTCTAGAAGCCTCCAAGCAAAAATGGGGGAATTAGAGTGCATGGTTTTAAGAGAAAACATAGATATAGTGAGCATTACAGAAACCTGGTGGAGGGGAGAGAACCAGTGGGATACAGTCATCCCTGGTTACAAACTGTATAGAAATGACAGGGAAGGGCGTATTGGAGGGGGTGTTGCTATGTATATCAAGGAAGGCATAGTGTCTAATAAGCTAGAGACCATAAAAAGGGCAGACTCATCCACAGAATCCTTATGTGTGACGATTCCGGGCACCAAAGGAGATTTAGTACTGGGGACATTCTATCGGCCCCCTGACCAAATGGCTCAGGGTGATCTTGAGATGGAGAATGAAATTAGGGAAGCATGTAAAGGTAACGAAGTAGTAATAATGGGAGACTTCAACTTCCCTCATATTGATTGGATAAATGTATGCTTTAGTCAAGCCAAAGAGATAAAAAAATTTAGACATCCTAAATGACTGTGCCCTCGAACAGTTGGTCATAGACCCAACCAGAGGGGAGGCGATCCTGGATTTAATACTCTGTGGTGCTGCCGGTGACTTAGTGCGGGATGTGGATGTAGTTGAGCCAGTTGGCAATAGTGATCACAATGGCATCAAATTTAATTTATATGTAAGTGGGAAAGTGACTGGGAAATCTCACACAATTACCTTTGACTTTAAAAGAGGAACTTCTCTAAAATGAGAAAACTGGTAAAGAGGAAGTTGAAAGGAATGGTTAAGAGGGTTAAATCTCTTGAAAAGGCTTGGGGGTTACTCAAGTCCACATTACTAGAGGCTCAGCTAGCTTGTATACCGCAGGTCAGGAAAGGTAGTAATAAGTCCAAGAGGTCACCACCATGGCTAATGGGTAAGGTGAAGGAAGCAATTAGAGAAAAAAGTCTTCCTTCAGAGACTGGAAGGTTTGCCCAAACGAGGCGAACAGAAGCAAACACAAACTTGCACAAAGGAAATGCAAGCAGATAATTAGAGATGCAAAAAAAGATTTTGAGGGGCTTATTGCTAAACACATGAAAACAAACAATAAGATATTCTTTAAGTATATTAGGAGTAGGAAACCAGCTAGGGAAGCGGTTGGACCATTGGATGACAATGGGAGTAAAGGAACTCTAAGGGAGGATAAAGCGATTGCTGAAAAACTAAATGAATTCTTCTCATCTGTCTTCACTGTTGAAGATACAGGGCAGATTCCTTCTCCTGAACAGAGATTTTGGAGAGGGGGAAATGAGGAACTGAGGCAAATAGTGGTAACAAGGCAGGAAGTCCTAGAACGTCTAGACAAACTGCAAACTAACAAGTCACAGGGACCAGACGGTATTCATCCTAGAGTTCTTCAAGAACTCAAATGGGAAATTGCTGAACTTCTAACAAAGATATGTAATATGTCCCTTCGATCAGCCTCTGTACCAGAGGACTGGAGAATGGCCAATGTAACACCCATTTATAAAAAAGGTTCCAGGGGGGACCCATGAAATTACAGGCCAGTTAGCTTAACATCTGGGGTAAATTAGTGGAAAGCATTATTAAAGATAGAATTGTCAAGCATATAGAAGGGCAAGGTCTGTTGGGCAAAACCCAACATGGCTTCTGTAAGGGTAGGTCCTGTCTCACTAACCTATTAGAGTTTTTTGAAAGTGTCAATAAGCATGTGGACAGGAATGAGCCTGTGGATATTGTGTATTTGGATTTCCAAAAAGCTTCTGATAAAGTCCCCCACCGAAGACTGCTAAGCAAACTTCATAATCATGGGATAAGAGGACAAATCCTCTTATGGATTGAGAGCTGGCTGAAAAGTAGGAAGCAGAGAGTAGGAATCAATGGTCAGTTCTCACAATGGCGGGATGTGAACAATGGGGTGCCTCAGGGATCTGTGTTGGGACCGTTGCTTTTTAACCTGTTCATCAATGACCTGGAGTTGGGGTTAAACAGTGAAGTAGCCAAGTTTGCAGATGACACCAAATTATTTAGGGTGGTTAAAACAAAAACGGACTGTGAAGAGCTCCAGAAGGATCTCTGCATATTGGGAGAATGGGCATTAAAATGGCAAATGAGATTCAATGTGAGTAAGTGTAAAGTGATGCATATTGGGGCAAAAAAATCCCAACTTCACATATACACTGATGGGATCTGTGCTGGCAGCGACAGACCAAGCAAGGGATCTTGGGGTGGTAGTGGATAGCTCAATGAAGATGTCAACCCAGTGTGTGGCTGCTGTAAAAAAGGCAAATTCTATGCTGGCCATAATTAGACGAGGAATAGAAAATAAAACTGCTGATATCATACTGCCCTTGTACAAATCTATGGTGAGACCACACTTGGAATACTGTGTACAGTTGTGGTCACCACACCTAAAAAAGGATATTACAGAGCTTGAGAAGGTGCAGAAAAGAGCAACCAAAATGATTAGGGGACTAGAGCAACTGTCCTATGGGGAGCGGTTAGGATGCTTAGGGCTGTTTAGCTTGGAAAGAAGGCGGCTGAGGGGAGACATGATAGAGGTCTATAAAATTATGCATGGTTTGGAGAGAGTGGACAGGGAGATGTTTTTCTCCCTCTCCCATAATACTAGAACACGGGGTCATCTGCTAAAGCTGAAGGGCGAGAGATTCAAAACAGATTAAAGGAAGTATTTTTTCACACAACGCATAGTTAAATTGTGGAACTCCCTGCCCCAGGATGTGGTGATGGCTGCCAGCTTGGAGGGCTTTAAGAGGGGAGTGGACATATTCATGGAGGAGAGGGGTATTCATGGCTACTAGTCAAAATGAATACTGGTCATGATGTAGCGAAATAGTAATAATGAGAGAGGTCCATAATAGGGTCTGTCGCAAAGATAGGGTTTGTTGCAAGGACGCGTTTCGACCAGACGTGTCCTTGCAACAGACCCTATCTTTGCGACAGACCCTATTATGGACCTCTCGCATTATTACTATTTCGCTACTCTTTGTGATCATTATTAAGCCTGTTGGCTATAATTTGAGTTGAATAGAAGCTAATTAGCTCAGCCTTAAGCCCTGCGAGGCTCAGAAACATTTCAAGTTGGTTGGCTACTTTTGAGTTGTGATTATATGTTACCTTTAAGCTGGCTGGCTACATTTGAGTTGAATTTGTAAGCTAATTAGCCTTAAGCCCTGCGAGGCCTCTAGAACGTTTTGTTTTGTTGTTGTTTTGTTAGTGTTTGACTTTATAATATATGCTTACAATTCTCCATTGGTAGTTTATGTTGTAATTTTTTAATTTTGAGCCACGTGCTGCCTTCTCATATAGTCATCTTGTTTGTGGCTTCCTAGAGGCACCTGGTTGGCCACTGTGTGAACAGACTGCTGGACTTGATGGGCCTTGGTCTGATCCAGCAGGGCCTTTCTTATGTTCTTATGGGGCGGAGCCTGAGGAGGGCGGGGTTTGGGGACCCCCCTGCACAATGCAAGAAATTTAAAACTACCCTCCTCCCACACCCCCAGTGACCCCCACTACATGCCCAGAAGATGGCCAAGATGCCCTCCCTCTCATCATCTGCTTAAGGTTACAGAATCAGCATTGCTGACAGATGGCCATCTAGCTTCTTCTTAACAACCTCCAGGGAAGGAGAGCTTACCACCTCCCGAGGAAGCCTGTTCCACTGAGGAACTGCTCGAACTGTTAGAAAATTCTTCCTAATGTCTAGATGGAAACTCTTTTGATTTAATTTCAACCCATTGGTTCTGGTCCGACCTTCTGGGGCAACAGAAAACAACTCGGCACCCTCCTCTATGTGACAGCCCTTCAAGTACTTGAAGATGGAAAGTTTAAGAGGGAAGTGGACATGTTCATGGAGGAGAGGGCTATCCATGGCTACTAGTCAAAATGGACATGATACATACCTATTCCCTCCAGGATCAGAGGAGCATGCTTATTATATTAGGTGCTGTGGAACACAGGCAGGGTGCTGCTGCAGTCATTTTGTTTGGGGGCTTCCTAGAGGCACCTGGTTGGCCACTGTGTGAACAGACTGCTGGACTTGATGGGCCTTGGTCTGATCCAGCAGGGCCTTTCTTATGTTCTTATGGGGCGGAGCCTGAGGAGGGCGGGGTTTGGGGAGAGGAGGGACTTCAATGCCATAGAGTCCAGTTGCCAAAGCGGCCATTTTCTCCAGGTGAACTGATCTCTATTGGCGGGAGATCAGTTGTAATAGCAGGAGATCTCCAGCTAGTACCTGGAGCTTGGCAAGCCTAGATCCCACATGTGTAGGGTTGCCAACCTCCAGGTGGCGGCTGGAATTACAGCTGGTCTGCAGATGGCTCCAGTTCCCCTGGAGAAAAATGGCTGCTTGGGAGGGCGGACTGTGTGACATTATACTCTGAAGTCCCTCCCCAAGACAAGTTCCATGGTCCCCAGGCTCCACCCCCAAATCTCCATGAATTTCCAAACCCAGAACTTGCAGCCCAACATGCCCCATCTTGCCACAATGCCTGGTGAGCCTCTCTGACTTTCCTGAGCTTAATTCCTGGCTTATCTGAGGATGCATAATAAGGAAAAGGGTTTCTTGTCCCCCAGTGATGTCATGAATATAACTTTGATAAGACTCCAGTTGTTTGTCCTGATTTTTACTAGTAAATTAGTAGCTAAAAAGACATATGGACGATGCCTTCATTTAGAAAACTGAGGAACAACACACTTTCTGCAGAAAACATAAATACAGTTATACATATTTTGAATAGCCTTGCCCAAGTTCACAAAAAAAGAGCGGGTCAAACCAATTATCACGCTCCAAGTAAATCTGAATATAGCTTCCCAAATCGCGGCTGCTACTCAAAAGCATCACATTTTCGTCAGGTTTGCCCAGCATCAAGAAATGTTTGCTTGGGTCAAGTATGCATCAAGTATGCATCAGATACGTATTCTTGTTTTTATTACTGAGATATTTTTGTTGTGCCGTACCCCCCTGATCATCTTGAGAAATCCCACACTCTTTGGATACCAAGGGATATCATGGCTGTGCAGCTGTCTGCTCCATGAACTTATTGTCTGTCTAAGCCTGTAAGACAGATGAACTGCAGATGTACCCCCCACCCCATAAATGCACTACAACAAATACCTGTGCCTTGATTAGCTAGACTGGATTGCAGGCTAGTATCTGACAAAGGAAGCCTTGAATTTTGAAATGGTATACCTCCAAAATCTTACTGGCCTTTAAGGTGCTAGTGGACTCAAACCTAGCTGCAGACACAAGCGGCCATCCTCTGAAACTGTTCTCCGATTGTGGTTCATGGTCTGGTGGGTACCCGTGCAGTACCAGTTCCCACCAGCAGAGAGCACACTTTAGTCCTTTATATTGTCCCAGGATGAATTTCACAGGTGCCGCTGTGCCGAGCCATTCCGAGCAATGGATCCTCTAATATGTAGTGTAGGGCAGCTTCTTTGTCCATTTTCCTTGCATCTCATCCACTTTCAGGTGAAACCATTCTGAAAAGCTGCTGCATCATCCGCCGCCTGATGTATTTGCATGAGCAAATAAGAAGAGGAGTTGGGTTTTAAATGCTGACTTTCTTTACCTCCTCCTCCTCCTCCCAACGTTCATCTGAAATCTGGCACTGGATCTGGTCTTGCCCTCTGGAGCAGCGGAAAGTCCTTTCCCTCTTCGTTGTGACAGCCCTTCAGCTCTTATTTGAAGAGTGCGATCATCTCAGTCTTCTCTTTTCCAGGTCAAACGCACCCAGTTCCTTCAACCTTTCCCTGAATGTCTTTGTTCTCCTCTGAACCCTTTCCAAGTGGTCTACCTTCTTCCTATACTAGCCTCTTGTGTAGATTATTACAGTGCGGGGGCAGTTGTGAAGGGGGGAGAACAGGATCGTACCTACTGGCTCTGCTCTTCAGCTTATATTTTGCCTGTGTGCATGGAAGCTCTGTGCAGAGGAACCAACTGAGTTTCAAAGGTATTTATTACGGTCCATGACCAGCAGAGATGACACAAAGTTTGGGGATAAGGCTAGTGGTTTACAGTCTCGCTTTCAACCTCCGTGTGCCCACATAACACTCATGAGGCAGATCATCAGCCAGTCTAGCCCCGTCTTGTCTGCTCTGACCTGCTGTAACTTTCCAAGGCCTTTCTTTGTAACTAACTGGAGATGTCGGGGTCTAAGCCTGGGTCTACAGGCCTGCAAAGACCAGACTCTACCTTGGAGGCGTGGCTTCTCTTTCAGGCATGACTTGCGCTTTATGTTTTCCAGTTTCTCTTTTTACTTTCCATGTCTTGATTCTGAGTTTGCGTTCTGATTTCTGCTGTAATCGGTGTGATTTCTTCCGTCTTCAGTGTGCACACATCAGGGATCTTGATGAGAGCATTTGGACTTCTTGGGGGACACTTTTAATCCATGGCTAGCTGAAAAGGCCAAGTGAAATTTCCCCTTGCATTTTCAAGCAGCAGGGGGTGCTATGTTGCTGGGTTTGATTAACTGGTCATTCCTGGGTGTGCTGGTTCTCTGCAAGCAATAGAGCAGGAAGATGTGGGGCTTAGAACAGATGAGCATGGGGAGGTGCTGATTTAGACGGCTATGAAGAAATAACTAAAACTTTCAGGAGATTGGCTGATGTCTATTAGCATGGTAACCAAAAATGGAGCCTTCACTTCCAGAGGCAGTATACCCCTGATTGCAAGATGCAGGTGTGTGTGTGGCAACCACCCTTTTGTCCTGATTGTGAGCTTTATGTACCGTAAAAGACTGAGTGCTGTGCTATATAGACTTTGGTTGCTCTACAGGAGTAATTCTCATGTTCTAAAGAGAGAGAGACGGGGTTTGGCTTGTTTGAGCAGACTGGGTTTGAAGGGTTCTTGACAAAAAACATACAGAGATGCTGCTGCATTTTAAATGAAGGGGGAAAGAAATTGCTTTTATTAACTGGCAAAGGAACAAATCTCACCTGACTGAAAGGAGCTGATGGGGACACAGGGCACAAAAGATGACTCATGCAAGTGAGCCAAGCTGTAGGGGAGAAAGAACACCCCACAAGGTCACTAGCCAATATGACCTGAAGCAAAATTCCTTCCTGATCCTGGTGCTCAGCTCATCCAGGGAGTCATTCTCAGGAAACATTATTCGATGCAACAGAACCAGTGCAGTGTAGTAGTGTGTCGGACTAATATCTGGGAGATAAATCACAGTGGGTAGCCGTGTTAGTCTGTTTGCAGTAGTCAAAAAGGGCAAGAGCTACTGGACTCTTGCCCTTTTAATATCTGGGACTCTGGTTCAAGTCCCCATTCTGTTATGGAAGCTTGCAGGGTAGCTTTGGTCTAGTCACACACTCTTAGTCTAACCTACCTCACAGGGTTGTAAGGTTGTAAGGATAAAATGGAAGAGAGGAGGATGAAGTAAGCCATTTTGGGTCCCCATTGGGGGAAAAAGGCAGGGTATAAATGAAATAACTAAAAATAAACTCCAATATTTTATCTCTAGCTATGGCAATACCTGACGCCCCAAGGGACTAGTAGTGGGTGAAATGCAAGATTCTTTGCATAAAGAATACTACCCTATCCCGACTTTTACTCAATAGGTCACCACAGATGGCTAATTCACACGGTGCATGTAGGATATTGGGGTCATGCAGTGATTTGTCATTTAATGCTTTACAGCTGTATGTATGAACTTGCCTCCATGAAAAGTATTTGAACCCCTCAAGGTGGTATGGAGCAGTGTGGAACCCCTGACCGGGGTTTGTGATCTGTGACATCCATTTTGCACGGGCGAATCAGCACTTGACGTTGGAGTGATGTGCATATGTGTGCGAACTCACTCTTAGGCAAAGTACTGGTTTATGTGCTCCTGTGTGCATGAGCTTCTGGAACAGCAACGCTCCTCTTGAGAACGGGAGAATCTAGGAAGACAAGTGGCTATAAAATAGCAAGTTGGTGAAGTGCACTGCTGAGGGGAAGGAAAGTGCAGATGGGCAGATAGGCAAAGGGACAGATGTAAAAAAAAAATGGGGAGGGTGGATGACCAGAGAAGAGAAAGAAAGAGAAACTGATGGGGGAGAAGCAAAGCCAAGAGGAGAAGTGGGGAACCAGGGTGTGTGTGGGGGGGAGGAATGGCCTTTCCCCTCCCCTCTGAGTCCTCACAGGACTCTAGCTTTTTAGATCTACTGGCCACATGGGTGGGTAGCTTTATTCTCAAGTAGATCAAGCTAGGATTGCAACCTTACGTTTAGTCGTGAGATTTCTTAGTACTACTCGGTTTACTTAAAAGGGTGTCACACTGCTGATTCTGTGATCTTTTCCCCCTGTTCATTATTCCTACTCTGCTTTTCCAAAGATTTTGTCCAATACTGTGATGAGCCACATTATAAATATCACATTACAGAGTACTTGGGGACATTAGTCCCCTCATGGTGTGCGCACCTGTAATTCGGGTCAGAGTACATTGACCCGACTTGCGTCACGCATATTGTCAAGTTTGGCCATAAGGTTTACGAAGGCCTATTTCTATTAGAACTTGATAAGAATGTAAGAGTTTTGCTGGCTCAAATCAAAGACCCAGTATCCTGTCTCCCACAGCGCCTACCTAGCCAGATACTCCCAGGAAGGCCACAAGTAGGGCAAGAAGGCCTCAGTGGCATATTTCTCTGTGCCCAGTCTCCTTGCCAGACTATTTCCGCTGGTTAGAAATCCATAAGTTTAGATGAGCTTTCTTGTTGGCGAGATGTAATGCTTTAGACTCAGCCGAGACACAAGGGCGATACAGTAAAATTATCGCAGAAGAACGAAAATGCCCATTTTGTCCGGATCAAGTAGACCCCTTAGCCCACACTGTTTTAGTATGATCTCAGAATAATACTGCACAAAATAAATATATCATGCCCTTGGATAAAACAGCTAAAGACACTTTCCGAGAAACGGACACTGCGTTATCTGCTGTCTAGTAGATTGGTCAATTGCGTGAGAGATGTGGCAACTTTTCTGTTTATAGTGTCAAGGAAAAATTAAATTTCATTTCCCCCCTTTTTAAAGTGGGAAATAGTAGATGGCGGTTAAATCTATGGAAAGGAAAGAGCTGCCACTTGGCCTTCATAGCTATCGATAGACCTCTTTAAATTCCTTTAATCTCCTTAAAGATATCCAAGCTCCAGGTTTGGAAATACCTTGAGATTTCAAGGCGGAGCCCGGGAAAGCGGGGTTAAGGGAGGGGAGAGGCCTCAGTAGGGTGGAAGGGCATGCAGTCCACCTCCCAAAGGAGCCATTTTCTCCAGAAGTGGAATAAATAAATGTTTTAAATAAATAAATCACACAAGTGATTTATATAGTCTAGAGGTCAGTTGTAATCCCAGATCTTCAACTTCCACTTGGAGGTTGGTAACACTAGCTGTAATCCTGGGAGCTCTCCAGCCCCCACCTGGAGGTTGTTGTGCAAAATCAGTATAGGTTAAGGTACAGCATTTGTACAGCATTATTAGGTATAGAGGTGTAATTTTTGTTTCACCCACCTGGAGGTTGGCAGCCCTACCCTCACTACATCTTGTGGCAATGAGTTCCGTATGTTCACAATGTGTTTCGCGAAGTACTGCTGCCCATTAAGAAGAATGCTTGATCTAATACCAGTTGCAGACTTGTCCGTTATAAGGTATATATATCTTTAAGCCAACATTTATCTTTAAGCCAATTTATCTTTAAGCCAACAAGCTCGCAGCAGTTTAATTTAAAAGCACACAGTAACCCCCCCCCCCATTAAAACCAAGCACAATTCAGTGAAGGAAAGCCATTGATTAAAAAAGCCAATATAAACAGCCGGGTCACGGTGCAACATCCACTCAAAAATCCCCAAACGCATAGTCAGCCAACAAGACAGGCCTGTCTGAAAGGTCTTTACAACCTTCTTAAAAACATGTGGAGCACATGCCTCCTCCCAACAGAGAGCATTCTTCCGGCTTTTCAAGGTCAGGGGCCCACGTGAAGAAGAACAAGGAATTGGATTCATCCGCGAGAAGAAGAATGCTGCCTCGATGTCCCTTATTGCCACGGCTGCCAGGAGCCCGGAGAAGACTGTCGGTCTCCTCCAGCCATCGCTGGCCAAGCCTCAATTATTTTGTGCACGGCTCTTGAAGAGGGCCAAACTAGGCTTGCCGCCCTCCCGATCTCCCTCTCGATCCCCAGACGACCAAGATCTGTTCCCCTGGAGCAAATGGCAGCATTGTAGGGTGGACTCTATGGCATTATGCTTTGCTGAGTTCCCTCCCCACACAAACCCTGTTTTCCCCAGGCTTCACACCCAAAATCTCAGGGCGGAGCCTGAGGAGAGTGGGGTTTGGGATGGGAGGGATTGCAATGCCATAGAGTCCAATTGCCAAAGTGGCCATTTTCTCCAAGGGAACTTAACTCTGTTGCCTGGAATTCAGTTGTAATAGCAGGAGATCTCTAGCCACCACCTGGAGGCTGGAAACTGTAGGAAGGGTGGGTGGAGAAGAGGTGTTTCACCCACTTTCCAAGGCCATTTCCTTCAAGGTGCTTTTCAGTCCCCGGGGGGAAAAATTATAAAGAGACTTGTATCTTTAGATCGGTTGGGTAAAATGTTCTTGGGCTAGGCCTGAGGAGTAATGGTAAAGGTAGTCCCCTGTGCAAGCACTGGGTCATTCCTGACCCATGGGGTGACGTCACATCCCGAAGTTTCCAAGGCAGACTTAGTTTACGGGGTGGTTTGCCAGTGCCTTGCATGCAGAGTTTAGGTCTGCCATGCATGCAGAGTTTAGGTCTGAAGATGAATTATCAGGGGCAGAGACTTAATTAGATTCCCGAACAGGCGGATAAGGTTTCACGTTACACAAGGGCCTCGGAGGAGCAGAGTAAGGAAAGGAAAAAAATAGATGTTTCCAAAGGACTGTTTGTCTGTGTGCCCAGGCCTTGCTGGATCTCAGAGTCAAAGGACACATCTTCCCTTTACCCCCAGCAAGCTGGGTACTCATTTTACCGACCTCGGAAGGATGGAAGGCTGAGTCAACCTTGAGCCGGCTACCTAAGTCAACCTAATAGCCGGCTATTACAACTGATCTCCAGCTGATAGAAATCAGTTCACCCGGAGAAAATGGCCGCTTTGGCCATTGGACTCTAGGGCATTGAATTCCCTCCCCTCCCCAAACCCCAGCCATTAAAGGCTCTGCCCCAAAAACCTCCCACCGGTGGCGAAGAGGGACCTGGCAACCCTACTGCAGCTTACCATTCTGTGCCATGGGCTCCTTAGGCCTGAGGGGCAATTACAAAAATACAACCAGCTGGAAAGGAAAATACCATCTTCCTACCCACCCTTCTTTTGCTCTTGATGGTGGCCTGCGGTGGCTTCTTTTCCTTTTTTAAGAAAATTCAGCTTTGTGTAATGTGTCCTTTGACTCTGAGATCCAGCAAGGCCTGGGCACACAGACAAACAGTCCTTTGGAAACATCTATTTTTTTCCCCTCTCCTTACTCTGCTCCTCCGAGGCCCTTGTGTAACGTGAAACCTTATCCGCCTGTTCGGGAATCTAATTAAGTCTCTGCCCCTGATAATTCATCTTCAGACCAAAACTCTGCATGCATGGCAGTAGCAGTGACCTATCTAAAGGAGGGGATTGGTCTGCTTCTTTGTGGCCCTCTCCCGCCCCCCTTCCACGACCAGGAGCTAGCCTTGACAAAAGCTCAGTCAAACAATATGTGACAAAGGCAAATCTGAGTACTTACAAAAGGTCTGTCCCCAAATAAAGCGAGAGATTGTAGGAACAAAATCTGTGGGATACCTTTAGGGCCAACCAAATGGACACAAAACATTTTGCTTGAGCTCGCCAAAACTCTTCATCAGGCTGGACGTGAGATAATTCCAAGAAAAAGAAAGGTGGAAGACAATTTTTTCAGGCCATAATGTCAAGGTCTGTTAAAACCTGGATCCTCTGTAGGGTTGCCAACCTCCAGGTACTAGCCGGAGATCTCCTGCTGTTACAACTGATCTCCAGCCGATAGTGATCAGTTCACCTGGAGAAAATGGCCGTTTTGGCAATTGGGCTCTATGGCATTGAAGTCCCTCCCCAAACCCCGCCCTCCTCAGGCTCCACCCCAAAAACCTCCCGCTAGTGGCGAAGAGGGACCTGGCAACTCTACCACTGCTCCATGCACACTCTCCCATCCTACGGCACTGGCAGGTGGCCAATAGATGGAAGGAAGAAGAGTCCTTCCTTCCTGCCTCCCTCCTTCCTTCCTGTCTTCCCTCCCCCAGCATTTTTGGATTCTGTTTCAGCTGCTTCCAACATGGTGCACATCAGGTAATGTAGTTCCCAGGACATCTGGTCAGGTATCCTGGGAACTACATTACCCAGGGTGCACTGTGTGCCTTGGATGCAGCTTAAACAGTGTCAGCCCCTGGTTAGCCCTTGAATGGGAGACCGTCATGGAATACCAGGGTTGCTATGCCGAGCCAGGCAATGGCAAACCACCTCTAAATGCCTTTTGCTTTGAAAACCCTATGGGGTTGCCATAAATGGGCTGCAACTTGACGGCAAAAAAAAAGTACTCCAGATGAACACATGAGGCTGCCTTATACTGAATCAGACCCTTGGCCCATCCAAGTCAGCATTGTCTACTCAGACTGGCAGCGGCTTTTCAGGGTCTCAGGCAGGGGTCTTTCACATCACTTACCTGCCTAGTCCCTTTAACTGGAGATGCCAGGGATTGAGCCTGGGACCTTCTTCCTGCCAAGCAGATGCTCTACCACTGAGCCACAGCCCCTCCCCGAGAGCCTCCATCTTGACTTTGAGGATTTAGATGATAGTTTCTAAACAATGCCATATGCCTTCAGTCCGGCTGTCCTTATCTAGTGCGTTCCCACTCCCCCCCCCACAACTCTTTGGTCTCTTTAAACAGCTGTCACATGTTTCTGTATACTTGTTGCCAAGTGCTACCATATCCCTACTTTGAGGAGCTGAAACATTTATATCATTGTCCCAAAGGGATGAGTCATCTGGAAATGGATGCTCTCCCTCTCTTTAGTTCCCCCCCCCCCAGGAGTCTGTAAAAGCCGCTCATTTCAATGTTAAGTGCCACTAGTTTGCTTCCATTGAGGTTCAAATGGAGCCTATCTCTTTTTCTCGTGTGCCTGGCTTGTCCCCAGATATCCCCCTAGTATCTGACTGGAAGTGTGGACTTCAGTCCACTCAGTGGATTGCATCTAGTCAACCTTTTCACTCAAATCTCACCCAGTTTCCCTCCTCGGTACAGCCCAAGTCTCACATGGCTTATGAATCTGGCAGTCCCAGGATCCCCAGAATAGCCTTTTTGGTGCTCAGGGGGAGACCCCTCCTCCTTTTTTTCTCCAGTACTGTTGGGATCCAACCCAGTAAGTCCAGGGCTGAGCTTTCCACTAAGGTTCTGCCCAGACAACCATTTCCTACATGGCTGGCTTATTGCTGCAGAAGTAATCTTGAAGGGTGCGTGGGAATCACAGGAGGAAAAATATTCTTGTTAGTGGCTAACTGTATACAGTGATCACCTATTTGGCCTGGAGTGATCCTGATTTGGATTAATTGGGATCATCCCGATCACAGAGCCAGCGTGGTGTAGTGGTTAAGAGCAGTGGTTTGGAGCGGTGGAGAACTGGGTTTGATTTCCCACTCCTCCACATGAGCGGTGGAGGCTAATCTAGTGAACAGGGTTGGTTTCCCCATTCCTACACATGAAGCCAGCTGGGTGACCTTGGGCCAGTCACAGCTCTCTTAGGTGTCTGTTGTGAGGAGGGGAGGGGAAGGTGATTGTAAGCCGGTTTGATTCTTCCTTAAATGGTAGAGAAAGTCGGCATATAAAAATCAACTTCTTCTTCTTCTTCTTCTTCTTCTTCTTCTTCTTCTTCTTCTTCTTCTTCTTCTCCTTCTCCTTCTCCTTCTCCTTCTCCTTCTCCTTCTCCTTCTCCTCCTCAGAACAGCACTGCTGGATCAGACCAAGGCCCATCAGGTCCAGCAGTCTGTTCACACAGTGGCCAACCAGGTACCTCTAGGAAGCCCCCAAACAAGACGAGTGCAGCAGCATTGTGCTGCCTGTGTTCCACGGCATCTAATATCATAGGCATGCTCCTCTGATCCTGGAGAGAATAGGTTTGCATTCTTCTTCTTCTTCTTCTTCACAATGCTTACATGACTTGCATATACCAGGAATTTTGACTGAGTGTACCTGATATCCCCAAAAACAACCCCTTGGAAGCAAGCCAGGTGATTCCATAGAGGTACTGTTTTAACATTTGGCCCCAAGTGGCCAAAAAGCTAACCCCGAATGAGTCTTCAACCCAGGAGTTTGAAGCCAGTGTAGCCAGATGTCAAGCCTGACGTCCAGTCTTCTGGCCTCATCTGATTTTCCTTATGCTTTCCAGATGTCCCTTGTTTCTTGCCACAATAAAGCACTGAGTCTCTGAAGGCTCTTCCAGACAGCGGCTTCCTGAGCTGAGCGGTGTGGCGTGTTGTAAGCTTCCTGTGCCGTGTGGGATGCGCTCAGCAAGAGCCAGGTATCTTCCCCTCCCCACTCCTACGCTGAGATGCTAGACGGTCATACTAAGTAGCTTCCTTTGGGCAGACCTCCACTGATCTTCTCTCAGTTGTATGGACCATCCAGGTCAAAGCCTTCTGCACATCTGGCGGGGGATTGGACCCCCCAAAGTCCCAAATAAAGCTGGAGAGAGATTATTTTTTCCTGAGACTTGCAGGTGTCTTGAAAGTGGTTGCTGCTCTTTGGTGGCTTTGCTCATCCCTACGGTAAACAGGTTCAAGGTTTTTTTTTTAGTGTTTCAAAAACCTATCAAACCTGTTTGACTAGAGGCAACAGTGAGGCAAAAGGGACGTGTTGTACATGAGAGGAAGTGTTTCTTAAGGATTTCTCAAACCACTTTCAGCTCGCTTACAAATTACTTTCACACAATGCTTTTGATTGTTTTTCTGCTTCAGCTTAACATGATTACTCTTCAGGAGATTGTTTTGAGGGTATGTCCTTTACTCCAATAGAGGGGCAGACAATGGCTGTCCTTTAATTTTAGGGTGAAAACAGCCACTTGCTGGGAGCTGGTTTGCTAACATAAGGAGAATGCTATTCTTTGGCCTTTGCACTGGTAAGGTGGCCCTGATCAGTCACTACAATCTTAGTGATCCAAACATATGGAAGTGGATATTGCACAGTGTGTGATCCTTTCGATACATGGGGTTGCCATTTTGCAATGCACATAATTTCTAGCTCAGGTATGCACAACTGGAAAACCAGATTTCATTTAAGGTGTGTGTTTATACATACCAAAGCTGGAAAATATATTGCCTTATTCACATAAAGTGGTGACTGTGCATATCAGGTGTTTCTTAGGTAATCAGTTCTCCTGCTATGCAGGCTTGGAGTGCCAAAATTGTAATGACTGAACAGGGCCTGTGTGTTTGTAGATCCCTCGTGCTGGGTTTCCAAATGTGACCAGTGACAGTCTCTGGTGCCCCTTAAATGTCCCAGTTCTATAGAAAAGATGCTGCAGGTTTGTACCTTTGCTATCTGATAAAGTTGAGAAGGAGAGTGATAATAAATCCACGTAGCCACTGTTACATCCTGTTAAGTGGTTAAGAGCGGTGGTTTGGAGCGGTGGAGTCTGATCTGGAGAACCGGGTTTGTTTCCCCGCTCCTCCACATGAGTGGCGGAGGTTAATCTGGTGAACTGGATTTGTTTCTCCGCTCCTACACATGAAGCCAGCTGGGTGACCTTGGGCAAGTCACGCTCTCTCAGCCTCACCTACCTCACAGGGTGTCTGTTGTGGGGAGGGGAAGGGAAGGCGATTGTAAGCCGGTTTGATTTTTCCTTAAGTGGTAGAGAAAGTCAGCATATAAAAACCTACTCTTCTTCTAAATTAAGCGCTAGATCTGGGGTAAGGCCCAGTGGCTGAAGTGTCTGCATGTGAAGATGCTGGTGTGCTTGCAAACAAAAGCGGGGAGATGAGGGCTTTACTTGAAGACACACTTGGAGCAGAATACTCAGCGGCACTGCCAACATCTCAAGGATTTGCCTTGCGCCTGGCTAGTTGCTGAGCAGGTCTGGAAATCGATGATGGGCAAAAGTCATGCCTATTGCCTTCTCTGCCCTGACCTGTATGACCCAGCATAGCCTGATCTTGACAGATCTTGGTAGCTAAGCAGGCTCGGCCCTGGTTAGTACTTGGATGAGAGACCACCAAGGAAGTCCAGGGTCATGACACATAGGCAGGCAATGGCCAACCACTTCTGTTCACATGAACACATGAAGCTGCCCTACACTGAATCAGACCATTGGTCCATCAAGGCCAATGTTGTCTACTCTGACTGGCGGCAGATCTCCAGAATCTCAGGCAGTGATCTTTCTCATCACCTACTGCTTGTTCCTTTTAACTGGAGATTCCAGGGATTGAACCTGGGACCTTTTGCATGCCAAGCAGATGCTCTACTAGAGCCATGGCCCCTCTGTCTCTTGGCAGGAAAGCCCTACAGGGGCACCATAAGACAGCTGCAACTTGAGGGCACTTTAGACCACTATTGCCTTCTCCTGAACTGCTGGGCCCAGCAGTGCTGCTCAGGGCCTTGGTAGCTTGGGCAGAGATCTGGCCCTGGGTACCAAGAGAAATGGTCTGGTATGCTTCTGTCAGCACGTGTACTGGGGTGTTGCCTACCCCTCGGCTAGATGGATTGCAAACCGGTGACAAAGATATCAGAGGCCAAAGCATCAAAGCAACTCTTCCATGGGTCCTGTCTTCAGCAAAGGGAAGGAAAGAGCCTTGCTTGGAGGAGTTTGCAACTACAGAAGCATTAACTGGACAAGCATGAAAAAGGATGGATGAACACAAAAATTTAGTAGTTTAACAGATGACTTGAAGGAGGGATGCTGACTTCCTGTGCCTTTTCCAGCTATCAATCAATCAAGTTGGAGAGAAAGGTGTCATAATCTTTTCCTTAACTTAAGTAGGATCAACCGAAACATATAAAGCTGCCTTATACTGAATCAGACCCTTGGTCCATCAAAGTCTGTATTGTCTGCTCAGGCAGGAGCTGTCCAGGGTCTCAGGCGGAGGTCTTTTGCATTATTTGCTACCTGATCCTTTTAACTGGAGACATCAGAATTGAACCTGTGACCTTCTGCATGCCATGCAGATGCTCTACCACTGAACCACAGCCCTTCTAGCAACAATATTATTACTAAATCTTGATACCATTTCTGCCTGGTTTTGGTTTACTTACAGCATAGCAGCTAAGAGTGTCAGGCAAGAACTGGGTTCGAATCCTCGCTCTGCCACGGGAGCTCGCCAGGTGACCTTGGGCCTGTCACAACCTCTTAGCCTAACCTACCTCACAAGCTGGTTGTTGTGAATAGTAGATGAAGGGTGGATAATGTAATAAGCTGCTCTGGGGAGAAAATTAGGAGAGAATTAGGGAGAAAAGTGAGAGAAAACAGGGAGAATAAAATGAGGATTTCCCTCCTCATCATGGAGATCTTGGCTGTTACCACACCGGTCTCAGACAATTTCTGCTGTGTTTTTCCATCTTTCTGAGAAGGATTTCTGTTTCATGAAATGGTTGCTTTTGCATCATTATGGTACTGCTGTCACAAATGACAATGGGTTAACAGCTGTCTCACACCATTAAAATTGCTGCTCTGGCCATCCCAGTGGAAGCATCAAAGGCAAATGCTTTCCTACCTCTGAACAAACCTCTCGCCCTTTCGACCAGGAGTGGGCAGAAGGTGCCTAGGTTCTGGCAGACCTTGTGGTATCTCCTAATTGTGGGGACTTTTGCAAAGAATTCTGGATTGGGCAACTCTTGATCTCATTCAGCAAAGGCACTTAAGGAGGAGGGAAAACTCAGGATCAATTAACTCATTCAATTAGCACATTCTGCGGACATTCATTATGCCTTAATAGTCTAAGAGAGTCTGACTCGGCACTCTTGTTTTACAAATTGGTGGTCTATGGGGATTGAAGTTGAAAAAAAATGAATAAGTAGACCACGTCAGGCTGAAGTTAGCCCATCTCTGCTCTAGCCAATAATGCCTCCTGCGTTGGCACTTCAAGCATTTGAACAATGGTATGTTTAATGAATGATGAATGGTTGACACTTACTTTATGGAAGAAGACAGAGCAGTTTCATCCTCTTTATGTCTGATGTGGGTACTTGGGATGATCTGTGAGTTATGATCAGGGCTTGTGGTGTGTTAGGGGGGTGTGTGTCTAATCTGCTCCTGAATCTCAG
This sequence comes from Euleptes europaea, assembly GCF_029931775.1. Lineage (NCBI taxonomy): Eukaryota > Metazoa > Chordata > Lepidosauria > Squamata > Sphaerodactylidae > Euleptes > Euleptes europaea. The sequence goes on from NC_079312.1 coordinate 165,817,554, forward strand.
GTGTGTGGAAGGTGTAGTGTAGTTTTCCTCAGCACAAATGGGAACAGGCAACCCTAGGTGCATCTTTGCATTGCCAACAGGTTCCCGGGGTGCAAATGCTTGCAACAATATGACTGATAGTGTGAAGGCTGATTAATTGTAGGGTCCCAGTGATTCTGGAACAGTTTGTAAGGGGAGTGGTATGCAGCTATGTCAGCTGAAAAGGTAGCCCTCTCTGGGGTTTTCTTTATCCTCTGCAGAAACTAACGGCTGTAGGATGGCTAGGGCAGACAGAAGGACAGTTTTGGCAAATGAAGGAGAGGGAAGTCTTAAGTTTTGCAAGGCACCGGAAAAATTAGCTGAGGCCATGAGGGGCAACTTCAAGGACGGCCTGCCATTTGCAAGTTGCGTAATGTTCAGATGCTCGTCTACGCCTCTATGCTCTAGCCCATTTGTAAATCAACAGACGTCGCAAGAAATGCCAGGAGAGAGCAGTACGTCCCCCCCAACTCATCCTTTACAAGACTGTCTCCCAACTTTCCCCACTTCCTTCAGTTTCAGGGAAGTACAGTGTTGCAAAACCCTGGTAGCAGAGCAGAGGAAAATAATTTGGGGGAGGGAGAGATGCTGGTAGTTGTTATTGGGTGTCTACGCTGCAGTCCTGCAGTCAAAAGCTCCGCTCACGACCTGAGTTCGATCCCGACGGAACTTGGGTTCAGGTAGCCGGCTCACGGTTGACTCAGCCTTCCACCCTTCCGAGGTCGGTGAAATGAGTACCCAGCTTGCTGGAGGTAAAGGGGAGACGACTGGGGAAGGCACTGGCAAGCCACCCTGTAAACATAGTCTGCCTAGTAAACGTCAGGATGGGACATCACCCCGTGGGTCAGGAATGACCCGGTGCTTGCACCTTTACCTTTATGTGCTTGATAAATAATAAAGGGAGCAGGCGAAGAAAACTGGGGGGGTGGGATCCTTAGGGCAATCTGGTAGTTGTAAGGCCCAGGGTGATGCAGTGAAATTTGTCTCTGCCCTCCGGTGGAAACTTAAGTTCGTTATTGGGAGTTCTCAGGTCCACGCGAGGGTTTCCCCTCGTGCATTTTGCTCGTTTGTTAAAGGCTCTCTCGCACTTCTGGCTTTCAGGAGCAACCAAGGCCGGCCTGTCCCAACCCAGGGCAGCTTCTCTCAGGCCATTTATGCACGGGAGGTTTTTGCCCTGGATTTGCTGCTCTGTCGATGCACAATTTTTTTCCCCATCTGAGTTCTCAAAACTCAAAAATCAGCCCCCCATGCAGAGTTTTCAGCATTTGGATGGGGAAAATGTGCATCGACAGAGCGGCAGATCCAAGGCAAAAATGGCCTCGCTCTTTCTTCGCTTGGCTCCCTGCCTCTTGCAAGCCCTGGCAAAATCGATTCCTAGACCCCCCCACACCCTTCCCTTTCCCCCTTCTCTTCTCAGATTTACGGCTCGACGGCTCCCATTGGCTGCTTGGGCTGACAGCCCTGATTTAGGGTCGCGCCGCATTGGCTGCCTCTTGACAGGGTTATTGATGGAGGCCCTGCGATTGGCTGGCTGGCGCATTTTGCAGGGAGGAGGGGGGGTAATTTATGGCCCGGGCTTGGCAGAGGAGGAGGTGGCGGTGGGCTGCAGCTGCAGCCAGGAATGTCTCCTCGGGGGCTGAGGATGCTGGAGAGTTTCCCTGCTCTTCCCTTCCTCTCCCCCTTCCCCGGATTTTGGGAAGGTGGGGCGGCACTAGGGCTCGGGTCTGCCCTCCTCTCAAACTCCCCCAAATCAGTTCATGGTCTTCAGTAAGGCTGGCAATGTAAAAGGACAGGGATTCGTGCGCCTGAATCTTGTGGGTGGATTAGGGTTGCCAACCTCCAGGTAGTCAGCACAGTCAAGGTACAAAATTATTATTAGTGATTAGGACAAATTACAACAAGTGCTATACAACAAATGCTTATCCTACTACTATAATACATAAAATTCACTTGATGTCAACCATTCAGGTGTGCAATTATTCTTTGTGTTATAGATGCAAATATGCAATTTATCTTTATAGTATGGTTGAAAAAGTCCAGTTCAAGTAGGATATCCAATGATTGGTATAATCCAAAAAGAATGATCTGGGGGACGGCCGTTTCAAGATGTTTTCTTCAGCCCCATGTTCAATCCTATATTCAAATATACAATGTAAATATTGCTAATAAATCCTATCACCAAAGTATACCATTTACATAAAATTTCATACTCACAAATCCCATTATAAAATCCAAAGTCTGGTAATTTGTCGTTGATCCAATACTATTTCAAGTCAGGTTCATAGTTCCTCAAGGGTTGCCAACCTCCAGGTAGTGGCTGGAGATCTCCTGCTATTACAACTGATCTCCAGCCGATAGAGGTCAGTTCCCATGGAAGAGAGGAGTATTCATGGCTACTAGTAAAAATGGCTACTAGTCATGATGCACACCTATTCTCTCTAGGATCAGAGGAGCATGCCGAATATATTTGGTGCTGTGGAACACAGGCAAGATGCTGCTGCAGTTGTGGGCTTCTAAGAGGCCCCTGGTTGGCCACTGTTTGAACAGACTGCTGGACTTGATGGGCCTTGGTCTGATCCAGCAGGGCTTTTCTTATGAGAAAATGGCTGCTTTGGCAATTGGATGCGATGGCACTGAAGTCCCTCACCTCCCCAAACTCCGCTCTTCTCAGACTCCGCCCCAAAAACCTCCAGGCATTTTCACACCCGAAACTGGCAACCCTAGGGTGGATCCATTTCTCTATCCCCATGCTCGCAGGATCACTCAAGGTCCCTTGTGCTCCACCTGACTTTCGATGGGTGGGGGACATAGAGGGACTTGCCTGAATCTACGTCCTGGGGTTATGCTGAAAGGAATTTTTAAAAATTTGTTTTATTACATTTATATCCTGCCCTCCCCAGAAAAAAAGCTAGGCTCAGGGGGGCCTTAAAACATGATGTCATGCCATATTAAAAGCATTCAAAAATATCATTCTCAACATTTGGCGCCCCTATTGTGGCATAGAAACCGCAGCAGTTTGGTAGTCAGTCTGCACCCCCCATAATTTAAATAAGGGGTGGCATGAAAAGGAGGGGGTTAGTTCCTCCTGAGTGAGGTGTGACATCCCCACTGGAATGCACCAGCGTAGCTTTTTTGTAGATCACAGGCAGAGTGACATGAACTTCTCCCCACAGTGAGCTGTGGCTCACAAAAGCTCATACCCTGCCAGAAATTTTGTTAAATCTTTAAGGTGCTACTGGACTCTTGCTCTTTTCTACTACTAGTGACAGACTAGCACTGCTACCCATCGTGATCTTTCTCCCCACATACTAATATAATAGGTAAGCTCCTCTGATACTAGACAGAATAGGTATGCATCATGACTAGTATTCATTTTGACTAGTAGCCATGGATAGCCCTCTCCTCCATGAACACGTCCACTCCCCTCTTAAAGCCTTCCAAGTGGTCAGCCATCGCCCCATCCTGGGGCAGGGAGTTCCACGAGTAGCTATCACTGATCAAACACCACAGACACCTTTTGTATAATCTCACATAATTTCAAACATAGTTCTTTTCAAGGAAGGTGGTTCATGTATTTGACAGGAACTGATCCAATTATGTGCAAAACTGTGGGAATCAGTGCTGAGCCTGGAATTAGTTGATAATGGGAAGTGTCTCAGGTGGCCATGCCTTTTCCCAGGGAAGCCAAATGTATAAATGCTTAAACACACATGTGCCACACAACCTACAAAACAGATAAATGGAAGTATTTATTCACACAACATATAGTTAAATTGTGGAACTCCCTGCCCCAGGATGTGATGATGGCTGCCAGCTTGGGAGGCTTTAAAAGGGGAGTGGATACCCTCATGGGGGATAGGGCTATTCATGACTGCTAGTTAAAATGGATACAAGTCAGGATGCATACCTATTATCTCCAGTATGAGAGGAGCATGCCTGTCATATTAGGTGCTGTGGTACACAGGCAGGATGCTGCTGCAGTCGTCTTGTTTGTGGTTTCCTAGATGCACCTGGTTTGCCACTGCGTGAACAGACTGCTGGACTTGATGGGCCTTGGTCTGATCCAGCATGGCTTTTCTTATGTCTGTCTGCCATAATACGACAGACAGAGGTTTGTGTGGTTAAAACATCAAAGGGCATTTTCCCAAGTGACGGCGCAGTCGAATGTCTTTTTTCATACGCTTGTGATGACTGCCTTAACGTAACCGAAGGGGATCCTTTTAAAACAGAAAATACATTGCAGCCGACACAAGTGTTAAAGTTTGGATTACCAACATGGGCAATAGAAAAGGCTTGGCCATTTTCACAAATAGCATCTGCATAGGCTTTAATATTGCCCATGACTATAAGGTGAATGCAGATCTGGATCACTAACACATGGGGTTGTTTGCCCTGGTTTGGATGCTACTGGGAATGGATGTAGGTCATCCCCACACTTCACAGCATCATGGTTGCTGCCATTCATCTCCCAGGTTTCCCCCATCTTTCTTGTGATTTCTCCCAAACCTGCCTTGCTGTGATTTTTCTTGCGGGGGTGGGGGGTTAGAAAGTTTGCAGTCCAAATCTTCCTTGTCTTATGCACATCAGTGCTATTTTCTCTTCTCCTGTCCCGTGTGGTGGCCATTTTCCCCGGCCCCCAGAGGCCTTTTTTTGTTTTTGATTGGCAATTAACATATCTGTAGTGATATAATGTTACAATGATCTGTCAATCAGATTCTCTGAATCCCCAGCTCTCATGTTGACTAAGGAATCCCCCATCTCTGTTCAGTGCGAGTGTTTGGTGGTGGGGAGAGATTGTGCCAAAACTCTTCATGTTGATTTTGAAAAATGCCATCAGATTCTGGACTGTTAGGAATGGGTTTTATTCATGGCTAGTCATGCCAACATGCCCTGGTTTTTTCCACCACTGTGACCGTTTATGCTTGGTAATTAGCAGTGCGTTCGAGGCTGAAGTGCCCTGCATATTTTTTTGAGTTCTTCACGCCAAACCGTCATTCTAGAAGTCACTGCAAAGCCGGTGCATACCTGCTTCGCATTACTTAAGAGCCCCTTTAACTCGACCTTTTGTATTTGCTCCGCTTTCACCTCAAAGCATCCACTCAAGCAAGCATGAAGAATCATAGCCGAGGGGTTAGCTATGCAAACAGGATTGCTAATGGCTGTGCAAACGAAGGAACTAAGGAGCAGGCGAGTGTGTGTGGGGGAGTGGAATTTGTTTGACTTTCTTCTCTTGCGTCGGACTGTGAATAGTCATTCCAAAGGTTGAATGTAAAAAATCAGCATTGAGCTAGGAGCAGATTCAACCCTGCATAAATGACCTATGATTTTGCAATCAGACCTGTTTTGCAAGTTTGTTCTGGGAACTCAGTTTCCAAGTGCACGGAGGCCTTTGGGGCCACGGTGCTCATGAGGAAGGGCCAGCATCCATCCCACTGTCATTTTCCCAGCCTGAAAGGGCCTGAAGAGTGCTGTTTGCTACGTTGGGCACACATGTACTGACGTAGCCCCATGTGCTGATAGGGGACATCTAGGTTCCCCCAACGGGGCAAATATCACTTCACCTTTTCCATATACTATCCAAGTAGATGATTATAGTAGAAGCCACCAAACATGAACTGAAAATGGGCCTCCAAAGTGAGTCAGTCTAGGATTATGCATTTGCATTTCAAGAAACTCTTCATCTATTTGCCTGACTAGGAGTTCTGTGTTACTCTAAAGCCCCTGAATTCCTGTCCCCTCTGTCTGTAATTTCATGAGGGAAGGGTTAGGCAGACATGAGCAACCCTCAAGCAGTCATTCTGAAAAGTGCTGAGAGTATTTTGAGGGAGTTTGTTTGAATATTATTTTGTCTTAATATTGTTTTGGGTCTAACAGGTTTTTAAAGTGTCACAGAACTTCTCAAAATCTGTTTAGTAAAGGCAAAACATATATACTACAAGCAGCCCTCTCTCTCTTTCCAGCTACCTTCTGAAAAATCCTGTCTGCAGCCATAGATCAAGCCTATGTAGTTTACTAGGGGCAAACCCACACATTGTAAAATCCACATGGCCATGGGAAATATAGTGATGGCTACCTGTAATTTTTCCCTGCTGGGCAAATAGCATCTCCCCAGGGCTATTTCTGTTTGAGAAAATGGCATAGGAGGAAATGCTTAAGCCGTAAGAATTAATTTTCCAGCAGGGAACTAGTCCCAGTGTCTGATACAATCACCTCTGGCAGCTACAAGGACGTTATCGCGCATGAATCAGCCCTAATTCTAAAGGGGCAGTGGCTGAAAGGTAGAGCATCTGCTTGGCATGCAGAAGGTCCCAGGTTCAATCCCCGGCATCACCAGTAAGGATCAGTTTGTGGGCCTGAGACCCTGGAGAGCCGCTGCCAGCCTGAGCAGATAATAAGGACTTTGATGGACCAGCGGTATGATTCAGTATAAGGCTTCTCCTTGTGTTCAAACATGCAGTAATAACCTTGGGCTTGAAGTTGACAGCTGAAGAAGTCCAAGACAGAAAATTGTGAGACTTTAGAGAAAAGTCATATTTTGTGTGCCAGAACATAACCAGTATTTTATGAGGGTGTACCACCCTTTTGACGTATTCAATTAAAGCTGCTTTTTACATGAACGTCCCTGAGCCAAAGAAGTAAGGGATGGTTCCTTGAAGGAAAGGACAGGCGGCAAGCCAGCTGGGACTTGCTTTTTACACCCTGAGGAAACCGATTTAAGGCACACTGCTACACTGTGCCTTCTCAGAGGATGATATAATTTATTTCTATTTTTTTAAAAAACAAACAAACATATTCTACTTCTTAACCTCAAAACCACCTTGCACTGAAATAAAATCCAAACACTTTTGCAAGGAATAAAATAATGAGAAACAGCAGCAATTAAACTGGTAAGGAAGTTTACTAAAAACAAAACAAGAACTGTCTGGTAGTGGTGGAAGGGGCCATCATGTTGCAGCCGATTTATGACGACCCTGGGGTTACCGCACTTGTATTCCCACCGATGTATTAAGAGTTTGAAAACGTTATAAAAATACTGTTCGCACTTTGTTTGGCCCCTTTAGCTGTGAAGACATCTTCCAACCATTTATAAGCCGTGGTATCCAAAAACCCTTTTAAAGCGATGTTTTTTATAACATTTTCAAACTCTTAATACATCGTTGGGAATACAAAGTGTGGTAACCCCCCCTGTAGGGTTTTCGAAGAAAGATTCGGAGGTGGTTTGCCATTGCTTGCATCTGAATGGCAACCCTGGACTTCCTTGGAGGTCTCCTATCCAAATACCAAACCAGGGCTGACCACGCTTAGCTTCTAAGATCAGACGAGGTCAGACTAGCCTGGGCCATCCAGGTCAAGGCCTACCAAAGGAGAGTGTGTGTGTGTAAAGTGCCGTCAAGTCGCAGCCGACTTATGGCGACCCCTTTTGGGGTTTTCATGGCAAGAGACTAACAGAGGTGGTTTGCCAGTGCCTTCCTCTGCACAGCAAACCTGGTATTCCTTGATGGTCTCCCATCCAAATACTAACCAGGGCTGACCCTTAGGGTTGCCAACTGCAGGTAGTAGCAGGAGATCTCCTGCTAATTCAATTGATCTCCAGCAGATAGAGATCAGATCACCTGGAGAAAAATGGCCACTTTGGCAATTGAACTCTATTGCACTGAAGTCCCCTCCCCTCCCCAAACCCCGCCCTCCTCAGGCTGCGCCACCAAAACCTCGCGCCGGTGGCAAAGAGGGACCTGGCAACCCTACTGACCCTGCTTAGCTTCTGAGATCTGATGAGATCAGGCTAGCCTGGGCCATCGTACTACCTCATTAATCCTCAGTCAGTTATAAGTAACCAATAGCATTGCCAGGTCCCTCTTCGACACCGGTGGGAGGTTTTTGGGGTGGAGCCTGAGGAGGGCGGGGTTTGGGGAGGGAAGGGACTTCAGTGCCATAGAGTCCAATTGCCAAAGCGGCCATTTTTCTCCAGGTGAACTGATCTCTTATCAGCTGGAGATCTCCAGCTATTACCTGGAGGTTGGTAACCCTAGTTATAAGTAACCAATTATGAACTGGACTACTTTTATCTATCACGTTTTTAAAAAATTCTATCCATCCTCCAAGGGGTTCACTACAACATACATCTTCTTGCTCCTCTCCGCCATTTTATTCACTCAACAGCTCTGTGAGGTAGTTGAGGCTGACAGATGATGACTGGCTGTATTTCCCAAACGCTTTTCAAAAGCAGCCCCGTGTTACAGTTGTCTAATCTGGGCGATGAGACCACATTGGCACATCTGGCTCCCTCTTATTTCAGAAGTGGCTTCAACAGTTTTAAAAATAGCACCCCCCCCGCCCCCCGAGGAGTTGCTGGCACTGTCTTTCTTGGGGGGACTCAAAACAGGAGATGGTGCTCCGGCAGCAGCTTTCCTCTTAGGGTTGCCAACCTCCAGGTACTAGCTGGAGATCTCCTGCTATGACAACTGATCTCCCAGCCAATAGAGATCAGTTCCCCTGGAGAAAATGGCCGCTTTGGCCATTGGAGTCTATGGCCTTGAAGTCCCTCCCCACCCCAAACCCCGCCCTCCTCAGGCTCAACCCCAAAAATCTCCCGCTGGCAGCAAACAGGGACCTGGCAACCCTACTTCTGGCTCAGAAAGCCAGAATATCCCAGCTTGTCAGACTTTGGCTGCTAAGCAGGGTTGGCTGCGGTTAGGACTTAGAAGGAAGGCCGCCAAGGAAGACTGGGATTGCTATGCAGAGGAAGTAGGGTTGCCAGGCCCCTCTTTGCCACCGATGGGAGGTTTTTGGGGTTGAGCCTCAGGTAGGCCAATATTTTAAAAGCCAATTCAAAAACATACCTTATAGTGTATTTACAATGTCCACCCCCAAATCTCCAGGAATTTCCCAATCTTGAGTTGACAACCCTACTAATAGCTGAATTCTTAAAATTTCTAGGAGCTCCGAACACAGAACATTTTGTGCAGGTCTAAGCATAGTGGGATTAGTGTTCACACTATGAACAACATTATGTCCATTCTACCACCTTCCACGCCCTGGAAAATCTATTGCCTGTCTCAGTCCTGCATTTGCTGCAGGCCACTAAAGTGTTCTGCCCTCCTTGATCTGCAGCAAGCAAGTTTATCCTTTAATTATTAAGAGATCAGAGACAATTGGTCCCTGGCAGATAAGTTCCCCTCTCATAAACCATAAGGGAGAAGATCTGCCAGCAGGGCAATCGCTTGACTGAATAAATGTTAATTGAGTGAATTTTAATTGATTGATCAATTAGTGGATGGGTTCAAGCCGCATACATTTGAATGTCAATAAAAATAAGTTTGAAGGGAAAAGCATGCCTTGTTGCTTCATTTTTGGTTGTTGATGGTAATGCAGGCATCCGTTGGAGCTAGCTGGCTCTCTTGGATTTGGGCGGAGCAGAATGCCTCTTCTATAGGGTTGCCAACCTCCAGGTACTAGAATTATAGAATCATAGAGTTGGAAGGTACCACCAGGGTCATCTAGTCCAACCCCCTGCACAATGCAGGAAAATCACACTACTTCCCCCCCCCCCAGACACAGATGCCAGAAGCTGGCCAAGATGTTCTCCCTCTCATGAAATGCCTAAGTTCATAGAATCAGCATTGCTGACAGATGGCCATCTAGCCGCTGCTTAAAAACCTCCAGGGAAGGAGAGCTTTCCACCTCCCGAGGAAGCCTGTTCCACTGAGGAACCGCTCTAACTAGCTGGAGAGCTCCTGCTATTACAACTGATCTCCAGCCGACAGAGATCAGTTCACCTGGAGAAAATGGCCACTTTGGCCATTGGACTCTATGGGATTGAAGTCCCTCCTCTCCCCAAACCCTGCCCTCCTCATGCTCTGCCCCCAAAACCTCCCACCGGTGCCAAAGAGGGACTTGGCAACCCTCGATTATATGCTGCCTCTCAGCGTGACGTTTTCATTCAGCCATCCTGGCAAATAAGTGTTGTTCGAATTTCCAGGAATTTGTTAAATCCCTTTTGAACACGATGATTCATTGCCTTGGACGCAGCCTTCCCTGTAGGCCCCTCTGCCTTTTCATGCCTGCCCTCTGTCTGTGTGGCACTGCTGCCTGCCTGCTCTGTGTGTATTTGCGGCTCAAGAATGGGGCAGAAAGTGATAAATGGAGAGTCCTGCCTTGGTGGGGGGGTGGGGAGCAGCTGGGGGGTCCAGGGTCGGACTCGATGGCTTTCCGCTCCTCTTTGTTATCATTAACCTTGGGCAGCCTGGGAGGAGGGATAAATGATGCAAAGTTTCTCTGGTTTGAGACACCAAGGTGAATGCGGCTGCAGAATTCACATTAGGATGCAAACCCAGGCTTGCCTGGAAGGAACCTCGCTCTATTCTCGGCCGAGGCGAAAAAGAGAGAATCCCAGAATGGATTCCAAGGCTTTTCATTCTTTTCATTGCAAGGTCAGTGTAACCCTCCAAACCCTCCAGCCCAATCCTGCAGGTGGCCTGTGTCTTTGTTTTCGGCACACACACACACAAAGCAGAAGCAGGTACCAAATCCTGATGAATGGGAATGCAGGGAAGGAAGAAGAAGAGTTGGTTTTCATATGCTGACTTTCTCTGCCACCTAAGGAAGAATCAAACCGGCTGACAATCACCTTCCCTTCCCACAACAGACACCCTGTGAGATAGATTGGAGGGGCTGTGGCTCAGTTTGTAGAGCATCTGCTTGGCATGCAGTAGGTCCCAGGTTCAATCCCTGGCATCTCCAGTTAAAGGGACTAGGCGAGTAGGTGATGTGAAAGACCTCCACCTGAGACCCTGGAGAGCCATGGAGAGGGGCCGTGGCTCAGCGGTAGAGCATCTGCTTGGCATGCAGAAGTTCCCAAGTTAAATCCCCGGCACCTCCAGTTAAAGGGACTAGGCAAGTAGGTGATGTGAAAGACCTCCACCTGAGACCCTGGAGAGCCGCTGCCGGTCTGAGTAGACAATACTGACTTGGATGAACCGAGGGTCTGATTCCTTATAAGACAGCTTCATGTGAGGTAGTTGGGGCTGAGAGAGCTCTAAGAGAGCTGGGACTAGCCCAAGGCCACCCAGCTGGCTTCATGTGTAGGAGTGGGGAAACCGACCTGCTTTACCAGATTAGAGTCCACCGCTCAAGTGGAGGAGCGGGGAATCAAACCCGGTTCTCCAGCTCCAAACCACCACTCTTAGCCACTACGCCATGCTGGCTCTAGAAAGGCTAAAGAAACGTCACTGTACTTCTGCGGAAATGCAAATGCAAGGAAGATGGGTGGTATAGTGATTACAATGTGGGATGGGGAATGGGAAGTCCTGGGTTCCAACCTTTCCTCAGCAAAGATGCTCAGCTGGGTTATTTTGGGCCAGTTGCTTTTCAGCATCACCTTGGGTTAGGGTTGCCAACCTCCAGGTACTACCTGGAGACCTCCTGCCATTACAACTGATCTCCAGCCGATAGAAGTCAGTTCACCTGGAGAAAATGGCCGCTTTGGCAATTGGTCTCTATGGCATTGAAGTCCCTCCCCTCCCAAACCCTGCTCTCTTCAGGCTCCACCCTAAAAAACTTCCCGCTGGTGGCAAAGAGGGACCTGGTGACTCTATCTGGGGTTGCCAGTTCTGGGTTGGGAAATACCTGGAGATTTTACGAGTGGAGCCTGAGGAAGGCGGGGTTTGGAGAGGGGAGGAACGAATGCCATAGAGTCCACCTTCCAAAGCCTTCATTTACTCAAGGTGAATTGACCTATCTTGCCTGAACATCAGTTATAATAGCGGGAGATCTCTAGCCACCACCTGGAGGTTGGCAACCCCACCTCACAGGGTTTTTGTAAGGATAGCAAGAAGGTAGAGTTGCCAGCCTCCAGGTGGGACCTTGGGATCCCCTGGAATTGCACTTCATTTCCAAAGTACAGAGATCAGTTCCCCTGGAGAAAATGAATGCTTTGGAGGGTGGACTATGGCATTATAACCCTTGGTCCATTCAGGGCAGTATTGTCTTCTCAGACTGGCAGCAGCTCTCCAGTGGAGGTCTTATGTCACCTACTATATGATCCCTTTAACTGGAGATGCTAGGAATTGAACTTGGGACCTTCTGCATGCCAAGCAGATGCTCTGCCACTGAGCCACAGCCCATCTTCTGTTATCCAGATAGTGTTCTGTTCTCTATGGTGACCTGGTTATCAGTTTCACCAGGTTTGCTAATACAGTGGTTTGACTTCCTGCTTTACAAAAGTTCACAGAAACCTAGAGATAATGGCTGATTTTTTCCTTTATAAAGTGTGACATAGTTTTCTTCACTACATTGTCTCTCTGGCAGTACTGATGTAAAAACCGCGCCTTCTGAGCACAGCTTAACCATAACAATAACATCATCTCCTTTCATTTGTCTCAACAGTCTGGTGAACAGAGGTATACTGTCTCTGAACATGGAGGTTCCTGAAGGATCTACCCTCTGCGGAGCAGCTGCCAGTCAGAGAAGGCAATACTGGCCTTCGGTAGACCAATGGTCTGTCTCAGGATATGCCAATGCCACAAAACTCAGAGATCGCCTGCTCCCTGATCTTTTTAACTGGAGATGCCAAGGATTGATCTTGGGACCTTCTGCACACAAAGCAGATGCTCTACCGCTAAGCCAGTGTAGTATAGTAGTTAAGAGGGTTGGACTAGTATCTGGGAGACCCAGGTTTGAATCCCGACTTATGTCATGGAAACTCACAGGGTGACTTTGGGCCAGTCACACTCTCTCAGCCTACCCTACCTCACAGGGTTGTTGGGAGGATAAAACGGAGGTGTGGAGAATGATGTAAACCGCTTTTGGTCCCTATTGGGGGAAAAAGGCAGGGTACAAATGAATTAAATGAATTAAATAAATAAATAAGCCAAGACTCCTTCCCTGTGGGGTTATAATGGTGGCTTGCGTTACAAGGTTGTTGTTGTTGTTGTTATTATTATTATTAAATTCGATTGATACTCTACCCTCAATTCCCAGTCAAAACTGGACTCAGGGCAGCTAGTAAAGGTAAAGGTCCCCTGTGCAAGCACCAGATCATTCCTGACCCATGGGGTGACATCACATCCCGACGTTTCCAAGGCAGACTTTTGTTTGCGGGGTGGTTTGCCAGTGCCTTCCCCAGTCGTCTTCCCTTTACCCCCAGCAAGCTGGGGACTCATTTGACCGACCTCGGAAGGATGGAAGGCTGAGTCCACCTTGAGCCGGCTACCTGAAACCGACTTCCGTCGGGATCGAACTCAAGTCGTGCACAGAGCTTTTGACTGCAGTACTGCAGCTTAACACTCTGCGCCACGGGGCTCCTTCAGGGCAGCTAACAATATATAAAACCATAAAAATTAATTTGAATACAGTAAAAACAATCCCAATAATGGATGTGAGGGTGATCTGGCTGCGACATCTGTCATCCTGTTGATCACCAGGGTTGATCTGGCTGGCTAGGCGGGTGTCCCCTAACCTCCCTCAGCGCTCCGTGCGCATCCCTCATGAAGCGGCGTGCTCGGTGGAAGAGAACGACCATCCCAAATTGCAGGAGCGTACCCTTCTTGGGCCAAGGGTATACGGTAGCTGCGCTCCCCCGCTCGAACCTCCACACAAGCTCAAGGTTGATCAAAACCAGTTAATTAACAATAGATGGCCCTAAATCAGGGCCCCAATTCTGTCAATGGTACAACCACAGTATAAAAAGAATGGCGGGGCGGGGGGAGAGGGGGAGGCCAGCTCAGATATAAAACCATAGCTGTCCTCAACCATAGGCCTGGTGGAACAATGCCCAGAAGATCTCGTAGGGCCCTGGTCCCACTAGAAAGCGAGTTCCTCCAGGTCGGGGCCATGACCGAGAAAGCCCTGGCCCTGGTCGAGGACAGCCGGACACTCTTTGGGCCAGGGACCACCAGGAGGTTATCATTTGGTTGTTTAAGGGATGGTTGCAATAATGTCAGTGAAGCACTTAGAATCAGAAGAAGAGTTGGTTTTTATATGCCGGCTTTCTCAGCCATTTAAGGGAGAATCAAACCGGCTTACAATCACCTTCCCTTCCCCTCCCCGCAACAGACACCCTGTGAGGTCGGTGGGGCTGAGAGACTGTGACTAGCGCAAGGTCACCCAGCTGGCTTCGTGTGTAGGAGTGGGGAAACAAATCCAGTTCACCAGATAAGCCTCCGTCATTCATGTGGAGGAGTGGGGGAATCAAACCCAGTTCTCCACATCAGACTCCACCGCTCCAACCCACCGCTCTTAACCACTACACCATGCAATCATTGTATACATCACTATTAAGAAGCGGCGCTATTGCAACATGCCGGATGGGAATATTATTTGTTTGCCTCGAATCTGTGATTCTCCATTAGCCACATTTATGCCCAGTGAGCTCAGGAGCCCTTAGCACAGAGGTCAGCACGTGCAAACCAAAGTCTGCCTGTGTGACGGGACTCCTGGTTTCTCTAGTTTGCAAAGATCTCTGGCCTCCCTCTTAGGAGGCGGAAGGCGACGGCCAGCTGCTGCCAGTGGGCCCAGCGGACTGACGCAGCCAACGAGAATTTCACATGCCGTGAACTTTCCTGGGCCTGCCTTCCTCTGAAATGGTAAATCCAGGCCTCTGCCGGGGTTAAAAAAGTAAGGTTCAGCGGCGAGTCAGCACTTGGAGGGGCAGGATGTCCTTGAGCCCCGTGCCTTGGAGGGAGCCTCTCCATCCAGCGGCCCCTTGCTTATTATTCTGAGAGCAGCTCCAGAGAGCCAGGGGGAAGTCTGGGCCAGGGGAGTGCAGGGGAAGGAGCCAGCGCCGCTTCATCTCCTCCAGATTTTTCTTTCCCCCTCTCCCGGATTCCTCCCCCCCCCTCCATCCCTTTTTTCAAATGTCCTGCATGAAGATGAAATTGCCAGGTTAGAATGAATGGAAGCAGCTTGTGTTTGTGTGTGCGGGGAGAATATAACAAAGCAGGGGAGATTTATGGGGGGAATCTCTCAGGATGCCAGTGCTAGGGAGAAAAACATCCCTGCTCTCCTGCAACGCTGGCGTAGGAGACTCTGCGGAGCCAGGGGGATGAGGCGGAGGGGGTGGGGAGCAAGCGGGCCAGGAATGTGCCTTTGTCCTGTTTAATTTATGGGCGGCTTGGATTAGATTACAGCGGGAGGCGCAGAGAGCCTGCAGAAGAATGCGGGTGGGAATGGGTGGCATTGGAGAAGAGGTGTAAATTGGGGCTGTGTGTGAAGGGGGGGGTGTTAGTGTCTGAATATGTGTTTGTGGGAAGGAATCTCCTCTTCTGGTGTGCCAGGCTTCTTTCCCTGCACCTGAAAATTATACACACACACACACACACACACAGATGCCTTATGAATTTCTAGCTAAGATAGATAGGAGCCTAAGCAGTTCTCCAGAACCAGTGGTTAACTGCCAAAGCAAAAGGGAGAAATTTCAGTAGTGGTTAGCCACGTTAGCTAAACGAAGTCTCCACGTATAGAGGCTCTGGATATCAGTGGATGGGGACAAATAATTCCAGATGTGTAAGGGCACGTGGTCATTAATAATGGAAGGGAATGCTCTCTGCACTGGCCGAGAGACCGTTTTGTCCCCTTTTGTTTGCCTTTCAGGGCTGATCCTTGGCAGGTTCCTCCGCTGAAACCTCTGGACGTGTCCCTCAAGCTCAGTTTTGGACTCCCAGCATTGCCTTCCTTTTTCTGAAGGGGAGTTCTGCACCACCGAGGCGCTGTCTATCCTGCCAGTGCAGCTGGTTGCAGCATTATCCTCTGAACAAATTCTGCTTGAAAAGTAATTGGTCCACCGCTTCATACGTCTATGGGCTCGACTTTGGGTCAGGTGTCCCCCCCCATCTGACTCGTGTCACATGTAACATTGGGGAACTAATATTTCCGAGCGCTGCAAATGCCAGACTTGGATCGTGAGTGCAACATGGCAGGAGGAGGGGCTCCCACCTTCCTTCCTGTGTTGTTTTCCGAAGCCGAAATGTCCCATTGAGGGCCATTTGCCCTGCTGTGGAACACCCAGTGTTGTAGCCAGTACACACGGAGCTCCCTGCTACTGTTTTGGCTCAGGAAAATGGTATAGGAGGGAAGACGGAAGCCCCTCCTCTCCCATCAATGCCTGTGAGCTAAATCTAGGTCCACAGACAGTGCGGTGTACTGGTTAAGAGTGGTGATTTGGAACGGTGGACTCTAATCTGGAGAACCGGGTTTGATCCCCCACTCCTCCATATGAGCGGCGGAGGATAATCTGGTGAGCCAGGTTGGTTCCCTCACTCCTACACATGAAGCCAGCTGGGTGACCTTGGGCTAGTCACAGCTCTCTTAGAGCTCTCTTAGCTCCACCTACCTCACAGTGTGTCTGTCGTGGGAAGGGAAGGTGATTGCAAGCCAGTTTGATTCTCCCTTAAGTGGTAGAGAAAGTTGGCATATAAAAACCAACTCCTCCTCCTACTCCTACTCCTCCTCCTCCTCCTCCTCCTCCTCCTCCTCTTCTTCTTCTTCTTCTTCTTCTTCTTCTTCTTCTTCTTCTTCTTCTTCTTCTTCTTCTTCTTCTTCTTCTTCTTCTTCTTCTTCTTCTTCTTCTTCTCATTAGTTCCCCAGTGTTAAGTGTAACACGAGTTATTTAGGTTGGGGGAACCCATGACCCAAGTCATGTTAAATGTCTTGTCTAGCTGAGCCCTAGGTGTAGTTTTCATCCCTCCAACAAACTTAAGAGAACCAGGGCAGCGTAGTGGCTGTGAGACAGATGTGAGCCAAGAAGCCCCTGGTTCAAACCTCACCTTTGACAGGAGCTCACAAACTGGCCTAGAGCACCCCATCTACAATACGGGGATACTTAGCCAAGCTTAGAGGCCTGTTTTTCATTCATGTACAGTGGCAGACCTACATTTTTGGGGCCCTGAAGCTTGAACTGTTATGGGGGCCCCTTCGTAACCAGCAACAACAGGGCAACATCCAGCAAGGTCCAAAGGGCCTTGCTGCCCTTGCAAGGACCTTGAGGCCCAAATGGTGGAGAACAGAGTGGTGGGATGGAGTCCTTGAAAATGGCTATTGGAGCATATTCTAACGTCAGTATTAAGTACTTCAACTCATTGGCTTATGATTCTATCGCTAAAAAACTCCATCAATTTTGTTGAGAAATTCACTCATTAAAAAAAATTGGTTCAGGGGGCCCCTCTGGGATTAGGCGCCCTGAAGCTTAAGCTTCATTAGCTTCACAGTAGATCTGCCTCTGTTCATGTATGTGAGATGCTTTGAATAGTCTGAAGATACATTTGTAGGGATTTATTAGCTGTTCCGTTAGATTTTATACTGTGTTTTTTGTTTGCATGGATGCATGTTTTAACGGGAACAATAGCGTCAAGGAAAGAGTGTCCAGAGAGACTGAAATGCTTAACCATTGGCTTATGACCCTAAAGATCTCTCGTATGCCTCAGTTTGTTCTCTTTTTAGAATATGTACTTAGTATATTTATAGCAGACTCTTTTTCTTTCATGCGGCTCCCAGAGGGCTTCCACCATCAGATCCACTGATCGGATCTACCCCCAATCCAGACACTCTGCAGCATCCGGTGCTCCCAGACGTTCATGATGTCACGTCCATCCCTTTTCTTACCTCTGATGGGTTTAACAGGCAGGTGATGGTGCATGACATTAGAGGACATGTGGATGAATGAGCCCTTGGAAAAGTGACTGATGTTTTCAGGCTGGGTAGAAGAGTTGCTAGGCAAAGGTATAGGTCAGACATGGAAACATTTCATGGCTTGAGTCCTTGATTTTGAATGGTTCGCTGCTGATCAGGAGGAGCCATGACAGGCTAAGGACTGCCAATTGGTACCACTGACCCTATTCAGGTCCTGTCCCACTGATCTGAAAGTGCTTATTGCTTTTTGCAAACTTTTTTTTGGAAGTGCAATCCATAGCTCTTTTTTTCCTGGTGATTTTTCAGCACACTTTTTTAGAGAGCCAGCATGGTGTAGTGGTTAAGAGCGGTGGTTTGGAGCAGCGGACTCAGATCTGGAGAACCGGGTTTGATTCCCCACTCCTCCACCTGTACGGTGGATGCTAATCTGGTGATCCAGGTTAGTACCCCTCCACATGAAGCCAGCTGCGTGAACTTGGGCTAGTCACACTCTCTCAACCCCACCTACCTCACAGGGTGTCTGTTGTGGGGAGGGGAAGGTGATTCTAAGCCGGTTTGATTCTTCCTTAAGTGGTAGAGAAAGTCGGTATATAAAAACCAACTCTTCTTCATCATCTTCATCTTCATCTGTTTAAATTGCCTTTGCTTGTCCTTGCTGATTCTTTAAGCCAGTGATCCCCAACATGGTGCCTTCTGAAATGTTTTCTGGTTCGTGCTTGCTTCAAAAGTGTCAGTGACAAAATTCTCAAGGGCTCTTAAGTGGGACAGGAGAATAACAGGGAGCTTCTGGTTGCTCCCTACCAGATGACTAGCAAAGCTCTGAGCTCACCCTAGGAAAACGGATCTCAGCTGTGTGCCCTTGGCTTAGCCGTAGATAGGGTTGCCAACCTCCAGGCACTCAAGTAAACAGTTGTAGGCTCTTATTAAAAACAAAAGATAAATAAATAAATGCTTGCAAAAATATTCTTGGTATGAGAATTATGTTGTAATCACATTATTATATTCATAATGTTAAACATAAATGTGTCAATAGTGTAAAACATACACCTTATATATCCAACAATAAAGATGCTTGAAATTATATTACACAGGCGCAAAAATCGTTGTATTTCCTTTCCTTTCAAGTATTCTTTTTAAATAAAGTTCTTTTGGCTGGTCTCCATTTTGGTAGTGGTTAAATAATATTCTTTTGGCTGGTCTCCGTTTTGGTAGTGGTACAGGTATATATTGTTGGATTACAACATAATTCTCATACCAAGAATATTTTTGCAAGCATTTATTTGTTTATCTTTTATTTTTAATAAGAGCCTACAACTGTTTACTTGATTACAACTATACTATATTTACAGCGGAAATTACTTGGTTTGAAAACCTCCAGGTACTAGCTGGAGATCTCCTGCTATTACAACTGATCTCCAGCCGATAGAGATCAGTTCCCCTGGAGAAAAGGGCCGCTTTGGCCATTGGACTCTACGGCATTGAAGTCCCTCCGCTCCCCAAACCCCACCCTCCTCAGGCTCCGCCCCAAAAACCTCCCACAGGTGGCAAAGAGGGACCTGGCGACCCTAGCCATAGACCCAGTGCTGTGTCTCTGAGTGTGGCAACTTCTTCCCGTAGCCCATCCTCTTTGAGCGTTTTATAAGGAAAGGGGTGGGGGGAGAAATTAGCCCTTGTAGTTAACAGGGAGGTTTCGGAGAACAGAGCGGGATTTTCAAATGGTTTCTCTCTCGATTCCTCCGGGAGGCCCCAGTCATCTAATAACAGTTAGGCAATGGCAAACCACCCTGGAACGTCTCTTGCCTTGAAAACCCTACAAGGTCACTATAAGTCAGCTGTGAATTGATGGCGCGCGTGCGCGCACACACACACACACACACACAATAACAGATAGGTAGGGTTGCCAGGTCCCTCTTCCCCACTGGCGGGAGGTTTTGGGGCGCAGCCTGAGGAGGGCGGGGTTTGGGGAGGGACTTCAATGCCATAGAGTCCAATTGCCAAAGCGGCCATTTTCTCCAGGTGAAGTGATCTCTATTGGCTGGTGATCAGTTGTAACAGCAGGAGATCTCCAGCTAGTACCTGGAGGTTGGAGAAAACAAACGCTCAGTGCTGTGCGGATAATGGAAGAGATCCAAACAGCACTCACAAATATATAGAAATTAATTTATAAGGTGCAAGAGGTGCAGAAAGTGAGCATATATATACAAAATACAATCCTATACTATAAGATACATATACAAATTTCTCAATATCAGTCCAGCATAATAATGGAGGTAATGGAGACCTAAGCAGAAATCCTTTTTGGTCCCGTTTGAAATTATGTTTATTTTATAAACTTCTTGGTGTACAGATACATGTAGCTGATGAAGCCAATGCGAAACGTGATCCAGATCTAGACGACACGTCCTGATTGACATTCTCTCGTCGTGGCTTTTGCATCAGACTTCTTTTCTCCAGCTGCTAATAAGCATAAAAAAGTCCACCACGGACAATATATATTGACTTACCTGATTCACAGGATATTTATAAACCTTATTGTATTATGCTGGACTGATATTGAGAAATTTGTATTTGTATCTTATAGTATAGGATTGTATTTTGTATATATATGCTCACTTTTTGCACCTCTTGCACCTTATAAATTAATTTCTATATATTTGTGAGTGCTGCTTGGATCTCTTCCAGTACCTGGAGGTTGGCAACCCTATCTTCTTCTTCAATTGCCAAGGCGGCCATTTTCTCCAGGGGAACTGATTTGTATTGGCTGGTGATCAGTTGTAATAGCAGGAGAACTCCAGTTACTACCTGGAGGTTGGCAACCCTGCCTCCAGGGGAACTGATCTCTGTAGTCTGCAGATCAGCTGTGATTCTGGGGGGAACTCCGGGCCCTACCTGGAGGTTGGCATCCCTAGCTGTAGGTAACAGACTCCTTTCCTGTGGTATGCTGGCTCTAACCAGCAGATGCCTTGAACTGTAAATGAACCCAACACATCATAGAAGAAAAATGGTAAAGGACAGCCCATCTGTCTTTCAAGAAAATTTGTCTGCCCTTTCGAGATCCTCGCATTGGCAAACCGCTTGATAAGCTTCGGAAGAACTCCAAGGTTCCCTGGGACACACTTTGAAAACCACCGTATTATATTATGAAAATATTTTATTACTAGTACTATACTCCTGGCCGTAATAACCCTAGTATCAGTACAACGCCAGTACTAGCAGCCGCTGCGGCAGCGCCCATACATAAATAATATGGTAAGTGGATGATAAACAACCCACCCCCCAAAACACAATAGCCCACAAAGAAAAATAAATAAATACAATAAAATACAATACAATACAATAATAAAAAAAGAGCAACATGCTTGAGAGCCCAATCAATTCCGCTGGAGCAAATTGACCCCCGAAAGGGCTGGCGAACGGTGCCCACTAGATTTAGTTAGTGTTTAGAGTCTCAGATGAATAGCGGCCGCAGCCAGAAAGCCTACCATAAAAGCAGGATTACTTTGATAGAGTATTGATTTTCCTCCATGTGCCCATAAACCAGCAGCACATTGGATGTCGGGGAGCAGGGAGAATATCTATATATATAAAACTAATTCGGAGATCGGAGCCCAGGGGCAGTGGTGTCGCTCTCCTTGCTGCGGCCTAGCTGGGGTGTTTGTCTGGGAGAAACACGAGGAGGATGGGAACCAGACTTGATGGAAGGGAAGGGAAGTGTTGTATAGAAGGTGGTCATCTTCAACATTAGGGCAGGGCCTGCAGGGTTCATCCCTAGCCTTTCTGCTGAAAGAAGAAGAAGAGTTGGTTTTTATATGCCGACTTTCTCTATCACTTAAGGAAGAATCAAACGAGCTTACAATCGCCTTCCCCTCCCCAAAACAGACACCCTGAGAAGTAGGTGGGACCGAGAGAGCTGTGACTAGCCCAAGGTCACCCAGCGGGCTTCGTGTGTAGGAGTGGGGAAACAAATCCAGCTCTCCAGATTAGCCTCCGCCGTTCCTGTGGAGGAGTGGGGAATCGATCCCAGTTCTCCAGATCAGAGTCCACTGCTCCAAACCACCGCTCTTAACCGCTACACCACACTGAAAAGGGCAACTGAGAGACCAGCATGTGTTGCCTTCAGCTATGGGCAAAGGAGCGTATCCTTTTGCCAAGGACACTTCTTGCATACCATGATACCAGTGGCCATGGTAGGCTTTGGGCAAGCAAGATTTCGGGGTGGGGGGGGACGGGACTTAGGGCGCATTGTAAACACTCACAGGAGGAGAAGAGTTTTGGAGACTGGTGACTGTTAACAGTTTAAAATGCCTGATGCGCCCCTCTTTCCCGCCCCCCTGCCTTGTTCTCTGCTGAGTCAAATGGGGTGGAGGGGAACAGGATGGGCTCTTCTCTTGAGTGTGGTGGTTAAATGGTGGACTCTAATCTGGAGAACTGGGTTTGATTCCTCACTCTTCCACTTGAGTGGCGGACTCTAACCTGGCGAACTGGGTTGGTTTCCCCATTCATGCACATGAAGCCTGCTGGGTGACCCTTGAGCTAGTCACAGTTCTCTCTGAACTCTCTCAGCCCCACCTACCTCACAAGGTGGTTGAAAGCCAGCGTGGTGTAGTGGTTAAGAGTGATGGTTTCGAGCGGTAGACTCTGATCTGGAGAACCGGGTTTGATTCCCCACTTCTCCACATGAGCAGCGGACGCTAATCTGGTGAACTGGATTTGTTTCCCCACTCCTACACATGAAGCCAGCTGGGTAACCTTGGGCTAGTCACAGCTCTCTCTGAACTCTCTCAACTTCACCTGCCTCACAGGGTGTCTGTTGTGGGGAGAGGAAGGGAAGGTGATTGTAACCCGGTTTATTCTTCTTTAAGTGGTGGAGAAAGTCGGCATATAAACAACTTCTTCTTCTTCTTCTTCTTCTTCTATTTATATAAAGAAAAATATGTATATAATATATGGGGGGGCGTCATTTGTACTGTTGCCCCCCTTCAAAAAAAAATGTAGATCCGGCCCTGTTAGCATGATAGACATGTACGCCAACAAATCAAACACTGCTGCTGCTTTTATTTGCAGTCTTTCCTTTCTCCAGAGTCAAGAATAAGTCGGAATCCTTTAACAGAACATAAGGGGATATGTATATGTGGTGGGGATGGGATCTAGCAAGAGCCCAAGGATGAGTGCCAGGCACAGAAATGGGGCAGAATTCAGTTTCTTCAGAATCTCAGTTTTTCATTAAAAAACAACAATGTTTCTAGTCCTAGATACATTTACATAGTTCTCGCTTTGTTAAAGACTTATTTTCTCTAAAGATTTAAAGAGAAGTTTCTAGAATCATGCAAAAAGTTATAGGATGATTCAGATCCGCTCTAAATAGTAATTGATGAAGGTCTTGTTGCAGATATATATACATAAGGTGTGTTTGTTGTATGTTGTATATTTTGTTTCATGTGGTTTTAAAAAATAAAAAAAATAATTAAAAACAACAACAACGTTTCTAGTCCTTATGAATTTGTTGGTGTACATATCCAGAACAATGTTGCTTTTAACAGTTGTGCAGTATTCCTAAGGAGGGTTAACAAAAATCAGGGTAACCATCTTGCAGTATTCACAGTAAGGTGATTTGAAACATCTTTCAGTACTTATCTGCAGGTGACTTGGGGATGCTGTTCTCCTTTAGTCATTGCAAGCAGAGATCCGGTTTTATTCCCCCCCCCAATTAATACTGAATCTAAAAGCATGGTCTTCTGCAAGGTTGCCAACTTCAGGGTCTTGACAGGAGAGCTTTGCGTATATGGGGAAGGTGTAAAGGGCAACACAGGCAATAAAAAAATGTAACATACTGCAAATAAACAGGACAAAGACCTTGGAATCATTTTCAATGGAAGCACTCTGGCTCCTGACATATAAAAGGTAAAGGTAGGCTGTTACCGCACTAGTATATCCAGCGATGTATTCAGAGTTTGGAAATGTTATAAAAAATACTGTTCACACTTTCTATGTATTCCCACCGATGTATTAAGAGTTTGTGTTATAAAAAATAGTGTTCGCACTTTGTTTGGCCCCTTTAGCTGTGAAGACGTCTTCCAACCATTTTTTAACCAAAAAATGGCATCCAAAAACCCTTTTAAAAGTGATGTTTTTTATAACATTTCCAAACTCTTGATACCTCACTGGGAATACCTAGTGCGGTAACAGCTGTAGTCCCCTGTGCAAGCATCAGGTCATTCCTGACTCATGGGGTGACGTCACATCCTGACATTTACTAGGCAGACTTAGGGGGTTACTGAACTTTGTATTCCCAGCAATGTATTAAGAGTTTTAAAATGTTATAAAAAACATTGCTTTAAAAGGGTTTTTGCATACCACGGCTAAAAAATGGTTGGAAGACGTCTTCACAGCCAAAGGGGCCAAACAAAGTACGAACAGTATTTTTTTATAACAGTTTCAAACTCTTAATACATCGGTGGGAATACATTGAAAGTGCGAACAGAATTTTTTATAACATTTCCAAACTCTTGATACATCGCTGGGAATACCTAGTGCGGTAACAGCCTATGTTTACAGGGTGGTTTGCCAGTGCCTTCCCCAGTCGTCTACACTTTACCCCCAGCAAGCCGGGTACTTGTTTTACCGACCTTGGAAGGATGGAAGGCTGAGTCAACCTTGAGCCGGCTACCTGAAACGAACTTCAGTTGGGATAGAACTCAGGTCATGAGCAGAGCTTGGACTGCAGTACTGCAGCTTACCACTCCTCGCCACGGGGCTCCTCCTGATATATAAAGCAGTGATAAAGTAGACGGTGCATTTGCTCATTTGCAAAGCACCTTACTTTTGCTCCTGGGTATCAGAATCCAGCCTCGGTATCTAGGATTAAGGAGAACATTTCCCAACATCTTTTGGCTGGGAACATAGGCTTGAGACTGCAGGGACAATGCTTCTTGTTTAAGCAGAAGTGAATTTTATGGCTGATCATGATTTCCGGTGCTTTGCGCCTAGCAGAAGCAGAAAAATTCTTGCAAAGTAAGCAAACACAGGCATCAATTTATGCCAGCCGTTTGACCCCAGAGAACCAGTTACGTTGCTGCGGTTATTATAGTGGGATTGTAATTTGTAATCTTTCCTTGTATAATTTCTTCGGAGGCTTTTACTGCTTTGTATATTTTCTTCTGGTCTTGCTAATTATGAGAAATAAGGAGTTATGCAGGGTACTAAAACCGCATTCCCAAACACTAGAAATTGTCATCCGCTGCTGCTCTAGTCTCACATTTCATCAGGCATTATAAATACTTTGGAGCCATATACTTGCATTCATAATAAGGATGCCAGGCTCCAGGTGGGGACCTGGGGATCCCCTGAAATTACAGCTCATCTCCAGAGGACAAAGATCAGTTCCCTTGGAGAAAATGGATGCTTTGGACAGTGGACTCTATGGCCATTTATGCAAGGTCATTTTTGATGCTCGCTCAAAGCTCCTTTTTTTAAATCCGACCTTTAAAATGCCTATTTATGGTCCTGATGCAAGAGGGGAAAGTCAAACAAATACCACCCCCACTCGCCTGCTCCTTTGTCCCTTCATTTGCATAGCCATTAGCAATCGCCGTTTGCCTAGCTAACCTGCGGCTGTGATTCTTCACGCTTCCTTGAGTGGATGCATCAAGGTGAGGACGGAGTAAATAAAAAAGGTCGAGTTAAAGGGGCTCTTAAGAAATGTGAAGCAGGTATGCGCAAGCTTCGCAGTGACTTCTGGAATGACAGTTCAGTGGGAAGAACTCAAAAAAATATGTGGGGCACTTCAGCCTGGAACGTGCTGCTAATTACCAAGCATAAACGACCTATGGCACTGTACCCCAGTGAGGTTCCTGTCCTCCTCAGGGTCCATCCCTAAATCTCCAGGAGTTTCCCAACCTGAATCTGGCAACCCTCCCTCCCCCCCCATCCCCTGCCAGTGGCCAGGGGGACTTGGCAACCCGAATTCATAAGGACTAGAAACGTTGTTTCATTTCTTTCTTTTTTAATGAAAAGCTAGAATTCTGAAGAAACTGACTTCTGTCCCATTTCTGTGTTTGGCATCATCCCTGTGATCTTGCTGGATCCCACCATATGTATACGTATCTCCTCATGTTCTGTTAAAGGCATCAGGGCATTTCTGGATGATATCTTCCCCCATGCATGCACACACACCAAACTTGCTGCTATTACTAAGTTGTCACAGGAAATCGGTCCTCGAGGAAGCCCTCTTCTAGAAACCGTATCGCCTGGTACTCCCTGTGCAACCTCTTGCTGCTGTGATACTGCAGCCCTGCTCCATCAGCTACTATGCCTGCTGCATTTGGAATGTGAGTGCATGAAATAGTTCCCATGTCCTGCTCTTAAAAATACAAAATCTGGTATCTGAGCAGGGCTTCGGTCCAGAGGCAAAGACCACTGGGTCCAGGGGTTTCTTACTGTTACATTTCATTAAATTGTTCCTTATGCCATTCATTTCAGAAATACTCCTAGAAAAGATGAGCCATATCTACAAAAAGAACTTTAATTAAATGCGTCACATGGACATTGGACAGTACCCTATCGCCCAGCTAGGTGTAGTAGAGCCTTCCTCCAATATGAGGAGCCTGCCTTTGATGATCAGGTACAACCCAGTATGTCATAATAAATTGTTGTTTGAATCCTCACTCAGCCATGGAAAATTGCTGGATGACCTTGGGATGACTTCTCAGCCTAACCTACCTCACAGGGTTGTTGTGGGCATAAAAGGGAGGACATGAGAACGGTACAAGCCACTAGATGCAATTGGGGAAGCTGCACCATCACCGGCCGCCATGGGTGAAGCCGCACTGGGCATGCTGGTAATGGGGAAGAAGAAGAGTTGGATTTTACGTGCCAACTTTCTCTACCACTTAAGGGAGAATCAAAACAGCTTACAATCACCTCCCCTTCCCCTCCCCACAACAGACACCCTGTGAGGGAGGTGGGGCTGAGAGAGCTGTGACTAGCCCAAGGTCACCCAGCTGGCTTCATGTGGAGGAGTGGGGAAACCAACCCGGTTCCCCAGATCAGTGTCCGCCACTCCGAACCACCGCTCTTAACCACTACACCATGCTGGCTCTCCATGCTGGTGACGGAGGAAGCCATGGCAGGCCCAGGCAGGCCACCAAAGGAGGAAGCCCTCATCTTCTCACCTGGCTACTCACCTCTGTGCTGCCTCAATGACAGCAGCAACTATTCCCCCACCCGCCTCCAGCTTTGCATTCTCAGAAGTTATATAAAAGCTGCGCAGACCAGAGAACACTACCCTTTTGAGGGGGAATTAACCCCCCAATATTTTTTAATGTTTTAACACCCCCCTCCAGTGTCAGCGAAGTAGCCAGCCTGCCACAGTTTCCCAGCCACCACCCCACACACCATCAGCGAAGCAGCCAGGTCCGCTTTGGCCCCTGTCCACCCCCCCCCCTTCAGTGACAGCAGCCAGGCCCACCGCAGCTTCCTGCCACCCCCGTCAGTGAAGCAGCTAGGTTTGCTGCAGCTCCCGGCCACCCCAACCCCCCCCTACTGTAAGCGATGCAGGCATCCCGCTGTGGCTCCTGGCAACCCCACCCAACATCAGTAATGCAGCTGGCACACCGAACGAGGAGGAGGTAGGTGCGTTGTTGGCCCATGAACAGACAATGCTTTTGTTTTTAGGGGGGATTTAACCCCTCTCCCATGTAATCTTTGACTGGTTTCAGATTTTTCTGCAAACCTCAGGGTCTCCAGCGGTTAGAGGAAAATCTCCTTTCTCTCTGCGTGGGCCCAATCCGCAGATTTATATATCCGCAGATCTACCCACACTTGATAAAAGCAGGCGCACTTTTATATGTGTTATGTTATGTATGTATATCTGGTATGTTTTTATGCTGGTCTTGGACTGTATTAAACTCTCTTTGTACTTTTTTTTTTGTACCGGTAGGTATATAGATGCTGATCAGGTTTAATGTCTGTGGCACCATATTTTGCTGGAAGAAGTTATTGGTGAGTAGCGTTTGACTCTGAGTGGCCATTTTTGCATGGTAATTAGCAGAGCGTTCCAGGCTGAATTGCCCCGCATATTTTAAAATTTTTTTCACTCTGAACCGTCATTCCGGAAGTGACTGCGAAGCCAGCGCACACCTGCTTCGCATTACTTAAGAGCCCCTATAACATGATCTTTTGTGTTTGGTCTGCCACTGCCGAGAAGAATCCTCTGAAGGAACTATGCAAAACAACAGCAGCGCGTCAGCTATGCAC